>NC_089686.1:0-315833 GCF_031753505.1 Anomalospiza imberbis | reverse complement strand
ACACAGCTGGGCTGCCCAGCTTCACATCAGCAATCACTAAAGGTCACTTGCACATCTGGGGCCGGCAGCCAGCAGCGAGGCTGCTCTGCAGAGCGCCCAGCTGTGTGCAGCTGGGGACCAGAGGCTGTGGGGAGCACATTAGCACAGGCTCACAGCCGCACTTCATTAAGCCATGAATACTGCAGGTGGAAAAGACCTTCTTGGTCTCCGTGGAACAAGCCTAATTAAGTTCAGTTTTCTCTTAGATCACAGCGATAGCTACCACGGAATTGGGAAAAGCAATTAACTCCTTCAGAATTCAGATGTGTGGAGCTGGATGGACAGAGGCAGCGTTAAACCGGCGTTCAGGCTGGGCCTTAGCAGGTGAAGCAGCTGAGGTCAAACCCGTCAGTGCCCAGCAGCACAGACCCCGAGTGCTCCCAGCCCGTGCTGCCCAGACAGATTTCAGATATCTCACTGTCCCTCAGCTACAGATGTGCATCAGGTGTACAAAGGCCCATGGTGCTGCTTGAGTGTCAGGGGGTCTCTCTCTGGGAAACTCACGGCAGATTTGGCAAAAATGCAGTAACATCTGTCCCAAAAATTCTCACTGGCTTCGACAATCGTTTCAGATGCCATTTGTCTAAAGCAAGGCCATGCTGCATGTAGCATGGAAGAAGATACATAGGTACATAAAAGGTAATTTCAGAGGGTTTGGTAAGAGCTGGCCCAAGTCTCGCTGTGGATGTCTGGCACTCGGTGAGAGGAAAGGAAGTGGATCAGCAGTGCAGCACAGCACAGGAGATGGCCCAGACCATTACAGACCTGTCAGTCCAACACCTGGAAAGGGAACCCAGCAGCGGCTCTGGAAGCTAATCAAGAGACAGCTACAAGAATAAGATACAGTCTGGGCTGGTTTGACAGAATAATTACCTTCTTTTTGGACAGGATTCCAATTTTAAAAGTGTCACAGGGCACTCAAGGAAACTCCAGCAGCGCCCACCAGCTGGGCCAGCATCCTGGAGGGGTGTGGGAGCCTGGGGAAGGAAGCTCTGCAGGAGTAGGAGTGCTGGGAGAGCCATAGAACAGTGTCCAAGGCACATCCTGCTAGAACTGCCTCTGGGAGAGACAAGGGGAGATGGCATCGTCGGGGGACACCTCCCAGGGAAGCCAAAATGTGGGGAAAGGGGAATTTTCATAGAACCACAGAATCCCAGAGTGGTTTGGGGTGGAAGGGACCTTAAAGCTCGTCTCTTTCCACCCCCTACCCTGGGCAGGGACACCTTCCACTATTCCAGGTTTCCCCAAGCCCATCCAGCCTGGCCTGAAGCACTCCCAGGGCTGGGCAGTGAGCAGTTGTGGGTGTGGAGGGGCCAGGGGTCGGCCTGGCTGCCACTGGAAGCTGAGGCACTGCTGGCAAGGGCTGGACAGACTTCTGCTCCACAGGAGTCACCAGGGATCTGACAAACTGATCATGGGCCTGGGAAGTTTGGAATCAGGATGAGATTGATGTTGCTGGTTTTGCTGCTGTTCAGCAGCTCTCCAAGTCAGCCAGGAGTGTGCTGAAGGAGCTCCTGGGGCCTCTGTTGGGAGGAAAGTATCACCAGTCCCCTCTGAGTCTGTAATGTGTAAATCCCATAATCTGTGGATAAAGCACAGGCAGTGAATCCGAGCAGTTAAAAGCCAAGCAGGAACCGAATTACTGTGCTTTAATTGAGAATGAGGAAAAGCATGGTTCTTAGGAGACTTGATCCTGACTTTGGGAGGAGCAATATTGTCAGGATGAGACAACTGCTCTTCCCAAAACAGACCATTTGCAGGCGTCTGCATGCAGAGGATGAGGGACACACCACAAAGAGAACCACTGGCACCTTCCTGAACCATCCCATTCCTGACTGTGGGAAATGAGGAGTAGAGAACTGTGGATTAACAAGAATGGTTTCTGATGAACCAAGGTGACTGCACAGCTGCCTTGACACAAGGGAAGGGAGCAAAGGGTACTTTGTTTTCATGACATGCTTTTTTTATTCCATCCCCGAATAACTATTCCCTTCTCCAAAGTTCCACAGGGCAAGGCCATGGTGAGGGCTCAGCTTGGCTCATGCCCTGATTTGGACAGGGGTCTCCCAGCCAAGCACTGCCCAGGGGATGCAGCTTCCCAGACTGTTGGCTCTTGAGCAGGCTTTTTTCAGAGTATAGCTGGAAGCTCTGTTCTGCAAGAAAGGAAAGCTAACACCTCCCATCCCTGCCCTTGGAAGAAAACAAGCGGTGCTGCACTTTGCTGCCCAGCAGTGCTGAGCAGAAATTCAGTCAAGAGAAGTGCAAGTGCAGCAAGGGAAGACTCGAGAGCAGAAAATCTCCTTTCCTTCCTCCCTCATCCCCACAGCAGGAAATCTCCTCATCCTCACAGTGCTTCCTGAGGTGGGTGCAGGATGGCAGGACCCTCAATGGCACAGCTTTATGGTTTTCTACAGGACACTGATTTCCCAATTCCCAGTGTCAAGGCAATCCCTGTGGCATTACAATGTGAGATCAGAAGTTTCCTGCTTGGCTCTTTTACTTACTTAATCGAAACCCTTTCTGCAGGGAATGACCCTCCAGCCTCCTGTCCTGTAGCACAGAAGGATGAACGCTGGGTTCTGCTCTAACCTCATTACCTGAAAGGGCTTTGTGCCAGTATTAACCACACCAGAGCTCTGGGCAAGGAACCAGTCCCTTCCTCCACGCCTACTCCCTTCCCTCCCATTCCCAGGACACATAAGCCTCTCTGCAGAGCAGGATCTATTTCTGGCATGGCAATCAAGACACCTGTTAATCATGTCTAAGTACCACAATTAAGATCTGACCTGATAAGCAGCAGGCATGGCAGGAGCCCAGTTCTCAGGTTTGTTTATTTTCCTTGATGTGTGGATATCTGCTTCAACTTTTGTTCCTTTTCATAGAATCACAAAATCCCAGGATATGCTGAGTTGGATGGGACCCACAAGGATCACGCAGTCCAGCCAAGGACAGTTTCTGCAGTAGTGTGTCACCACTCCTCCCCTGGTGTCCCAGTGCAGCACAGCATCCTTGATAGGACTGGCCAGCTCGCTGCTGCTGGCAGAAAGTTAATTAATCCTGTTTCACAGAGCGGGCCACTGGAGCCTCAGTGAAGCAGCTGTAGAATTGCTATAACCAGAACTTCTTCTTATTACAGCCCTGGAGTCATGAAAATAGAATTACTTCACCTGCAGCAAGGTGAAGAATTACTTCACCTGCACCCAGCAGCCTGCCTGGAAAGCCTTTCATGCAGCTGTGCTCCTCGGGCAGCAGAGCCCACCTCAGACAGGGTTCCCTGACACCCTGGTATGCTGCACATGGGCTGAGGCCAGCCGGGCTGGTGGCCACAGCAGAGCCCACCTCAGACAGGGTTCCCTGACACCCTGGTATGCTGCACATGGGCTGAGGCCAGCCGGGCTGGTGGCCACAGCAGAGCCCACCTCAGACAGGGTTCCCTGACACCCTGGTATGCTGCACATGGGCTGAGGCCAGCCGGGCTGGTGGCCACAGCAGCAGCTGGTTTTATCACGTACCAAATCCCAAACAGCCATTCCTCTGTGCTCAGGCTTCAGTAGGGCTCTGGGCTCGCAGCAAGGCTCCAAACCCATGCCACGGGTAGGATCACACCGGCCTTCCCCCTTCCTGCCCAGCAGCTGCACCTCCTTCCCTCCCCAGAAGACATGGGAGGACCTGCCCATGGAATCTGTGACACACAGGTGCCACCAGCCCTGGGCAGGCCCAGCACAAAGCCCTGTAGAGGTGGCACATGGCCTGGCAGAGGTGGCACACGGAGCTGCAGAGGTGGCACAGGCCTGGAAAAGGTGGCACAAAGCCCTGCAGAGGTGGCACAAGCCCCGCAGAGGTGGCACAAAGCCCTGCAGAGGTGGCACAGGCCCCGCAGAGGTGGCACAGGCCCCGCAGAGGTGGCACAGGCCTGGCAGAGGTGGCACAAAGCCCTGCAGGGGTGGCACAGGCCTGGCAGAGGTGGCACAGGCCCCGCAGAGGTGGCACAGGCCTGGCAGAGGTGACACAGGCCCAGCAGCGGTGACACAGGCCCGGCAGCGGTGGCACAGGCCCCGCAGTGGTGGCACGGGCCCAGCAGCGGTGGCACGGGCCCGGCGGCGGTGGCACAGGCCCGGCAGCGGTGGCACAGGCCCAGCAGCGGTGGCACGGGCCCGGCGGCGGTGGCACAGGCCCAGCAGCCTTGGCACAGGCCCTGCAGAGGTGGCACATGGCCCTGCAGAGGTGGCACAAAGCCCGGCAGAGGTGGCACAGGCCCAGCAGCGGTGGCACAGGCCCCGCAAAGGTGGCACAAAGCCCGGCAGTGGTGGCACAGGCCCGGCAGCGGTGGCACAGGCCCGGCAGCGGTGGCACAGGCCCGGCAGAGGTGGCACAGGCCCGGCAGCGGTGGCACAGGCCCCGCAGAGGTGGCACAGGCCCAGCAGCGGTGGCACAGGCCCGGCAGAGGTGGCACAGGCCCGGCAGAGCTGGCACAAAGCCCTGCAGAGGTGGCACAGGCCCGGCAGAGCTGGCACGGGCCCAGCAGCGGTGGCACGGGCCCGGCAGCGGTGGCACGGGCCCTGCAGAGGTGGCACATGGCCCTGCAGAGGTGGCACAAAGCCCGGCAGAGGTGGCACAGGCCCAGCAGCGGTGGCACAGGCCCCGCAAAGGTGGCACAAAGCCCGGCAGTGGTGGCACAGGCCCGGCAGCGGTGGCACAGGCCCGGCAGCGGTGGCACAGGCCCGGCAGAGGTGGCACAGGCCCGGCAGCGGTGGCACAGGCCCCGCAGAGGTGGCACAGGCCCAGCAGCGGTGGCACAGGCCCGGCAGAGGTGGCACAGGCCCGGCAGAGCTGGCACAAAGCCCTGCAGAGGTGGCACAGGCCCGGCAGAGCTGGCACGGGCCCAGCAGCGGTGGCACGGGCCCGGCAGCGGTGGCACGGGCCCGGCAGAGGTGGCACAGGCCCGGCAGCAGTGGCACAGGCCCTGCAGCGGTGGCACAGGCCCGGCAGGCCCTCGGCGGTGCTGGCGCTGCCCACAGCCGCGTGCCCCGGGAGCCCCCGGAGGCACTGCACAGGGAGCCGTGCCCACACCTCTGGGTGTTCCCACCGCCTCACAAACAGCTTTGCAGGGCGTTCACACGGCACAGACAGCAAAGGCTCGCTCCATCCAGTGTTTCCTTGGGCCGTGCTGCAGCAGCTCCTCTGAACCCACCTGACCCTGCTCACCCCGCGGTGCTGAGCCGCCGGGCACCAGCCGCGCCAGCCTCTGCTGCCAGCACGGCGTCCCCTTCCCTGAGGCCGGCTCTGTGACTGGCCCAGCCGTGGGAGACGGGCCGCGTGCCGGTGCCAGGCTGCTGTGCCCCGGCCTGGCTGTGTGCTGAGCTCTGTGCCACGGCACGGCTTTGAGCTGCCTCGCCCCCTGCCTCCGATGCCCACCAGACAGGGAGAGCCACCCTCCCCATCCCCTCCTGCACGAGCACAGGATGCTCCTGCATCCTCCTCTGCACCCAGCCCACCGTGCAGAGGCTCCTGCAGCCCCCCTGAAACCAGCACAGCGGTGAGAGCGTGTCTGCACTGCTCCCACAGCAGGCCCTCCAGGTGCACAAGAGGCCATGCATACCTCATTTATTACCACTTGCACATACAGCTGAATTTTTTAAAATAAATTCAATGATGTGTGTGATAATCTAGGTGATATACGTGTAAATCCATGTGACACAAGTGATTTGAAATATTGGAGAGCCTCAGGGTAACAGGAAAATAAAATCCAAAACACCCCCAACAGCATGAGCAGAAACAAACTGAAAAATCTAAGGTAAACAAAGAGAAAAGGAGCATTATATTTTCAACCTTGTAAAGCACAAAGCATTAGTAAATAGATGCTTAAGGGTATAAAACAGTAAAAAGGTACAAAAAGCACAGAGGCAATGGGTTTTTTACAACAAAATAATTAATATTATTATTCTCTGTTGGCCTCAGTTGAACTTGCAGAGATTCAGGCAAGCTCTCACATGCTGCAGACAAACAGGACTGCACCACTCTGTACTGCTGTTGCTCCCTTGTAGGCAATAAATACATCAACTTCCTTGAATTTCATCCCCACATAATGAGCCAAACTGTTATGACAGCAAAACATATGCCTCTTGCATCTAAACACTTTCAATACCACCTGTTTGGGGATCCTTCCTCATTAAATGGGTTAGAAAGTAATCAAACAGAGCTTTCTGCAGACAAAGTACCTCAGGGGGTGTCGGCAGATTGGAAGGTCAGAACTAGCTGCATTTCGTAATTCTGATGCTCCGTGAGGTAAAAGGAGTAGTGAGGACCAGAGGGGTCATCAGTGCAGGGAGAGGTCAGCAAGCAGCTGAAGATCACAGGATGACACAATCACAGAGGGGTTTGGGTTGGGAGGAATCTCAGAGCTCATCCTGTTCCAACCCCCTGCCATGGCAGGGACACCTCCCACTGTCCCAGGCTGCTCCCAGCCCCAGTGTCCAGCCTGGCCTTGGGCACTGCCAGGGATCCAGGGGCAGCCACAGCTGCTCTGGGCACCTCTGCCAGGGCCTGCCCACCCTGCCAGGAACAATTCCTAATTTCCAATATCCCATCCATCCCTGCCCTCTGGGAAGCCGTTAAGATCTCAAGACAGCTTCTCAGCCAGGTTCCAGAAAAGCGTGACAGTGGCTGCCTCCATCTCCTGTGCCCTCTCGGGCCCCAGGAGTGGCAGGTCCTGCACAGCTTAGGGAGGGCTGGCAGGGCTCTGGGCACATCACTGCCCAGGGGCTCCTCCTGCACCCCTGGATTGCTGAGGGATGAGCTGGAGAGCTGGGGTTACCCCTGGAGCTCTCCAACACCTGCGGGCACAGGTGGGACACACCTGTCCCCTGTCACCGACCAGGGATGCGTGTCCTTGGATGGGCAGGTGGTGACAGCCATAATACTGCCTCCACCTTTCCACCAGCCTCCCCTGCCCACAGCAGCCCTGGTGCGTGGCCATTGGCTTTCCCAGAGGTGGCCCCGAGGATCTCCCGAGCAGCAGGATCATCACAGCTCTCACGACGAGGAGACACACGAGGGAAAGGAAAGTGTTAGGTGAGCCCAGGTGTGGTTTTACTTGGTCAGATAAGGCTTAGACGTTATGAAAGGAGCTTGGAGCTTGTCTTTCTCCTCACAGTGCCCAAACATTGGCTTTATCACACACACCTCACTGAATTCCAGTCATCTCACAAGTCATGGCAGCTTCCAGATCATTCTCTGAAGGGCTGCTACTGAGCCAGTCATTCTCCAGCCTTACCTTTCAGGTGATTATTTCCTATTCTATTCTACTCTATTCTATTCTATTCTATTCTATTCTATTCTATTCTGTTGTATTCTATTCTATTCTAGTCTAGTCTAGTCTAGTCTAGTCTAGCTTATTCTCTTCTATTTCCAGAAAATAAAAAACTTTCCATTTGTCCCCACTTTTTCTTACCTTTTTTTCAGTTAATCTCCTTAAAAGCAGGCCAGAAAATTCCCTCCAGAGCCTCCTGAAGCAAAGCAGAGCACATGGCTGAGGCAGGACACACTGTTTCTCCAAATGGGTTAGAAAAATCAGATGATAAGAATTCACTACAAGAAAGCTGGAGAGGGACTTTGGACAAGAGCCTGGAGTGACAAGGAAGAATGGTTCCCACTTACAGAGGGAAGGGCCAGATGGGATGTGGGAAGAAATTCCTCCATGTGAGGGAGGTGAGGCCCTGGCACAGGTTGCCCAGAGTGGTCAGGGGGCAGCTGTTCAAAGAAGAACCTTTCTTTTTGCAGGGGTTACAGAGTGACAGAATTTTGTTCAATTCCGTGCACCAAGATGAAGATTTCAGTCAGCAGAAAGTGAGGAAAGTGAGGGATTAGCCCAATTTGTGCAATGATTAACAGTTACAGGTGCCACAGGTGTTGCTTCCTGTCCTCACTACGCCCCATTTCCTCTGAGTCCTTCCTGCCGTGCAGCATTGATTTCTCCTGGTGCAGAATCGTGAGCAGTTCCAATGGATCTCTGCTAGAGCTGCCTCCTTCCTCCTGAATTCCACTGCAGCAGAGGTTTCATGCTGCTTTTGCACAGTGTATCATGCCAGTGAGGAGTTTATTATCCATTCAGTTCATTTCAGCTGTCCTTAAAAATCACTGTTACCACTCCAGTGCTGATGGAGGGCAGCTCTGACACTTGCCTGGACCAGTTAAGTGAGTCAGTAGAATAGTTATTTCAGTGCTGAATATTTGATATCACTCCAGGACCCTGGTCCTGCTGATTTTTGCTGCAAGGACATGAAGATATCTCAAAGTAGCTGATGGAGACATGCGATCAGAACACAGCCCCAGCACTGGGACACGTGGTGCTGGCAGCCTCCGTGGCACACGCCAGCTCCGTGGGCAAGGCAGGGGCTGCCGAGCCTCCTCCCAGAGCCCTGCTGACGTCTCCTCAGACTTGCTCTCATGACTCTCCCCAGCTGACCTTCAGCAGCAGTCGGGCAATGCAAAGCATCCTGCTGTGACATTTTCCTGCAGATTTTTGTTGCTGTGTTTTCAAAACACAATCCTGGTTGACACTCTCTGCCAAAGTGAGGTGGATACTCTGCCACTGTTCTCTTTATGCTGATATTTGAGGCAAACCCCAGATCAGAATCATCACCCAAACTATCAAGCAGCTGCTACATCACCCACATTTGCCACGTTTCTAGAGCGTGACAATGGCTGCAGAGTGTCAGTGCCTGAGAAATCTTCTCCCTGTGCCGGCAGGAATGAACAGTTCTCTGCTTTGGCCACAAAGCTGGAATATATTGAGAGGACTAGCACTGTGTCTGCTGTCTCAACCCCTGACACTGGTTCAGCAATCACTCCAAAGGGGAGCATCATCTCCAATCAGACTGTATGCCCAACTCCAACGCCTTTTACCAACAAGTTTTCCAGCTGGGATCAGGAGCCCAAAGGGTCATTTGCTACTCTGCTTCCAGGGCAGGAGGAATTCAGGCACTGCATGGCACAAAGCTCAGGCTGCTTCTCCACTCAGCACTGCTCCTGCAGCACAGGGTGGCCCAGCTCACCGAGCCACGGGCTGGCTCAGGCTGAAAGGCCCTCTGAGATCCCCCAGCCCAGCTGTTCCCCCAGCACTGATGAGAAACATCCAGGACTGCCTGGATCTAGGCAAAGGGCAGCTAAGAAGCATTCTCCAAGATACTGCAGTAGGAAAACCCAGGCTGTCCTCAGGCCCAAGCTCACCTGGCTCCCTAGAGCAGGTGCCTGCCAAGCTCACTCCTGATGACCTGTCTGAGACTAAGAAATCCACAGCAAGGCCTGCCCTTCATTTTGCAAAGGCACCTCAGCCATCCAGAGGACCCAGGGGCACCACAGGGCTGAGAAGCTGGGGAGTTTAGTTGACAACAGAAGATACACCTGCATGATGCTGGATCTGCTCTGCCATGGCTGCCAGTTTGTGCTGGTGCCACTGGCCCCATCAGGGTGACACTGACAGATACAAATAATTCTCAGGTGCAGCAGATGTCTGAGATTGAGCAGTTTTTATACCAGGCTTCCCCTCCCAAATCTGAACAGAGATTGGTTTAGAAAAGAGCACTGCAGTTAGAGCTGCCCAACCTATTGCAGGCATAGCCCTGTGCTCTACTCTGGTACTCATCCCCCAGAGCTTCTGGCAGTCTAAAGGCAGTACTGAGATGGTCACCTCAGCATCAGGGACAGGAATTTGGGAGGTGCCTCTTATTGATGGCAGGCATTATAGTTACTTACATATTCAGAGAGATGTTTCTCCAGTTTTGTTTTCAAGGTTTCACATGCAGAAATCCTGACAAGACCACATCAGCTAAAGGTAGGAGCCTGAGTCACTTCCTGCGCTCCCAGACATATGACCTACGTGTGGATCCTGGAGCCCAGCTGTGCAAACCAAAGGATCTCCAGGGAAATGTCAGCCTTCCCATCCATTTCAGTCCCCTTCTTTCCCCAGACCTGGGATTCCCTTGGCTCTGTGCATCTCCCCCTGCCCTGCCACATTCCCACATGGGACTGGTGCCCAGGGGAGGCCCACAGCAGTGACCCTTCCCTGGCACTGAGCCTCCAGGCTGGCTGCCCTGGCACATGCAAGTGGGGCTGGACGCAGCAGTGTGCATGCCCTGCCGTGGAGGGCAGTGACAGCTCAGGGGCAGTGACAGCTCAGGAGGAGGCGATCCTGTGCCATGCTCCCTTGGTGGAGCTGGCAGATGCTCCACAGCCCAAGGACTCACAGACAGGGAGCACTCGAGGCGGGAGCTCAGTATTTGGGATGGCTGCAGCTTGTGAGGATGGAAACAGACAAACACCTGACCTGTGCATGTGCCGTCAAGTTACCAAGGGTGCCATGATTTATTCCATCTGCTCTTGCTTCCTTTAGGTTGGTTGGTTGGTTTTTCCAGGCATTAACAGGATCATCTGAAGACTGAAAAGAAATCTGAAAATCCATTAAAAAGCCCTTCAAGGCAGTGTGAAATGCTTCAGCAACTCTGCCTCAAGTTTCCAGCACGAGCTGGTGAACAGACAGGCAAGGAAAAGAGCTGTCATGCACTGATATCTACACATTAAATTACTCATCTTAATTGGTATCTAAAGCTTTGCAATATTTGTTAATTTTATAAGACTATTCTTTTTGTTTTTCCCTTCATGGAAGCAAACAGCATTGAAATATTAGAAAAGGAAATAAACAAAAAGATACGTTATGCTCCTTGTTGTAAGAATATTCACTGGAGACACACAAAGTTTTAATGTTAATGTCTCTGCATCACTACTCCCTGCATGCTAAAATAGGTTTGGAAATGCTTGAAAGGTTAAAGCTTTCACAAATGATGAAGCCAGACCATTTTGGAGCTATAAATCCTGCTCATCTGGGAGAGTTGTTCTTGTGTAAAACCTCATGTTTTCTTGAGAGACTGAGCTGAATATTTATGCTTAGCACATCAAACACAAGAAAGGCACAGAGGTTCACTTGTCTGCGGTGGGTATTTAAGAGTTTACTGTTGATAGTTAAATCTAGAAATTATAATTAGTCATTTATCCCAACTGGAGTGCCCAGTTTTTCATCACTTACCTTTCCAGCATAGCACTGGTGCTGGCTCACTGGCTATCCTGGAGCGACAGGATCCAGGATAATCCAGCTGTTACCATTTGTGATTTCAGCGTGCCCTGGTGGCTCCAGAGGCCCTTTCCTGGTGCAGAAGCCTGGCCCTGGGCAGGGCAGGGCAGGGCAGGGCTGACCCCAGCCAGGGGCTCATGGCGCACAGCAGTGTGCTGTCAGCTGGGCAGGCTTGCTCACAGGTGAGGCACCTGCACTCACACCACCACTCACCTCACACCAGGACACAAATGACCTGGTCCTGAGGAAAGCAAGGCCCAGCAAGGTGAGCACGGGGCCCATGGGTGGGGCTCTGAGCCAACAAGCAAAAGGGGCACAGTAATCCTGAGAAGTGCACGAGGAGGGCTTGGGACAGCTCTGGTGCCAGGCATGGTGAGATACAGCTCTGTGACTTTGAGGAGTGCTTGGGGCTCTGCCAGTGGTGGTCAGCAAGTCCGGGTGGTGACATTTGGCATGAAAACATCTGCTGGGGCAGCCTTGCTGGGGTAGCAGACATGCAGAGACAGAGCACAGGGACACACTCAGGGAGCTGCAGCAGTGCCCAGCACTGCACAGCCAGCAGGAGCACAGGGACAGGGACACGCTCAGGGAGCTGCAGCAGTGCCCAGCACTGCACACCCAGCAGGAGCACAGGGACACGCTCAGGGAGCTGCAGCAGTGCCCAGCACTGCACACCCAGCAGGAGCACAGGGACACACTCAGGGAGCTGCAGCAGTGCCCAGCACTGCACAGCCAGCAGGAGCACAGGGACACGCTCAGGGAGCTGCAGCAGTGCCCAGCACTGCACAGCCAGCAGGAGCACAGGGACAGGGACACACTCAGGGAGCTGCAGCAGTGCCCAGCACTGCACAGCCAGCAGGAGCACAGGGACAGGGACACGCTCAGGGAGCTGCAGCAGTGCCCAGCACTGCACAGCCAGCAGGAGCACAGGGACAGGGACACACTCAGGGAGCTGCAGCAGTGCCCAGCACTGCACACCCAGCTGCCTGGGCAGCCAGCAGCACTCCAGGTCTTGCACAGCTCCTCCAGCTCCTGTCTGGTGTTTCCTGACACACCAGCCCCAGTCAGGCCAAAAGTCAGCCCAGCAGACAAGAAATCAAAGGTGTTGGGAGGATCTGGTTCTCAGCTTGGGCTGAAACCCCTGGCAAGGGGAGAAAGGAGTCACATGGAGCTGCGAACCCCTCCTGGCACCGAGTGTCTGCAAAGGGTAGGGAGGAGGCCTGGCAAGCGGTCACAGCTGATCCCCACTGCATCTCTGCAGCCTCAGCTGCACCCGTCCCTCTCCCAGCACCTCGAGCTGTGCCCTGCAGCCCCCCAGAAACATCCACACTGCCGTTTACCACAGTGCAAAGCACCCGTGGCAGTACCCCCAGAAGTTCTCCAGACCTCTCCGCCACTATCTGCAATACAATCCCACCTGCCCTGTCATTCACAAGTCCTGGGTTTTGTTTTCCAGGTTATACCAACACCTCAATGCTCACAAAAGCAATTCTGTAGCAACCTACTCTTGCCAAAATACATCTTGTGGGGTTTTCATGTCTTCTTAAATAAATAGCTTCCCTATGCAGTGAAATAAGATCCTGAGGAAAAAAAAAAAAAAAGAAAACAAATAAAAAATAATCCCATCTTCTCCACAAACATCTCCACCAACCACCAACTATTTGTCGCTCTTTTGACTCTGATAAGCCAGAGCAGGATACACGCATTTATCGATGTGGTTGTTGCACTGGGATTTGTAAACATTTTCTTGGCTCAGAGCAGGTTTTCAGTGTGTCCCTGGGACTTACTTATCACTTTCCAAAATCAAAGCAAAACAATTGAAGCCTTAGTTTGGAATATTTAACCTGCCATGTACCATGTGTCCCTCTGCCAGCTGGGGTGCTATGATTCACACAGTTTGGGAGGACACGACAGCACATGCCCCTGCTTGGTTCTTCATGTCCTGCCTCTCATTCATCCAAACAGAACACGAGCAGAATATCCCCATGAAAAAGCACCTGTACCCAAAATCATCTCACCCTAGACCCAAACGCCTCCTGTCAAAACTGCATTCAAGCACCTGCAGATAAATTCTGCTGCTGGCTCACCCTGAGCAGCTTCTCTTCATTTGAAACAAACATCTCACTCCTGCACTGTAAACCTGGGCAGACAACTTTGAAGGCAAGAGAAATCCAGAGCTGCCACCCCAAGATGTAGAATGAAGCCTCACAGAACTCTGAACAAGCTCAATTCCTTCTCCCTGCAGAAGATGAGTGGAGAAGCATTTTCTCTGGAGGAAGGTGAAGGTTTGGCTGTGTGTGGGAAACCCAAACACCTCATCTGCGATGGGATCCCTGCTCAGCCGGAGCTGTCAGACTGCTTCCACCTCCCTTCCAAGATGAGCATCCCAACATCACTAAAAATAGAGACTAGTGGTTAGGTTTTATGCAAATGACATCTGGAATAAGACATGGTTTAAACATAGAACTTTAGATCTCCCAAAGGAGAGGAAATGCATTGAGAGGATCCTGTTTCCCCCAGTCAGGGCACCCCTGCAAAGCTGGCCCTTATCCCATGTGTTACTTAATTTTATGGCCTTTATAGCAGGTGTCTTCTGCTCTCACCAGTCAAAGCAGAGCCTGTCTCCTTCCAGCACCCCACATGCTGCATTCTTGCTTTTGTGTGCATTTGTAGGAGTTGAACAATCCATTGCTTCAGTTATTACGATTTTATAGCAAACAGATTCTGAACTGAGATCCTGCTCTACTTGAACAATTTGTGTATCACCAACTGGCAGAAGCAGGCTCGGCAACCACAGCAGGAATAGCTGCAGATCTCACTGAGCCAGCTGGGTACTCCTGTCGTGCCATGGTTTACTAGGGAATCACCCCAGATCTTGCAGCCAGGGCAGCGCTGTGGGGCTGCTGTGGGGTCAGGCGGAGGGAGTCCCACCCTGCACATGGACAGCCCCCGCACACGGACACCCACCCTGCACACAGAGACCCACCCTGCACACGAGCACCCCCTCTGCACACGGGCACCCACCCTGCACACGGAGACCCACCCTGCACACGAGCACCCCCTCTGCACACAGACCCCCACCCTGCACACGGACACCCACCCTGCACACAGAGACCCACCCTGCACACGAGCACCCCCTCTGCACACGGGCACCCACCCTGCACACGGAGACCCACCCTGCACACGAGCACCCCCTCTGCACACAGACCCCCACCCTGCACACGGACACCCACCCTGGACACAGACACCCACCCTGGATACGGGCACCCACCCTGCACACAGACCCCCACCCTGCACACGGACACCCACCCTGCACACGGACACCCACCCTGGATACGGGCACCCACCCTGCACACGGACACCCACTCTGCACATGGACACCCACCCTGCACACAGAGACCCACCCTGCACACAGACCCCCACCCTGCACACGGACACCCACTCTGCACACGGACACCCACTCTGCACATGGACACCCACCCTGCACACAGAGACCCCCCCTGCACACAGACCCCCACCCTGCACACAGACACCCACCCTGCACAAGGGCACCCCCCCTGCACACAGGCACCCACCCTGCACCCAGGCACCCTGCCTGCCCTGCTCCCCCAGCCCCTGCAGCCACCATGGGCACTGGGGGAGCAGCCGGGCCAGGCCCTGGGGGCCACCCGTGCAGAGCTGGGCTGCTGGGGACACCCCTGCTGCCCCAGGGCTGCATTCTGCCTGCCCCGGGGGACCTCTGCCCCCACAAACAGCTGTGGGAAACCAGCCAAAGGAGAGGAAAAACGTCACAAAAGTAACAAATCACACAAAGTCTGCACAGGAGCACAGGAGTGCTGATTTGTCTAGCAGCAACCTAAGGTCAGGGATGCTCAATTGCACCCATTAACACAGGGCTGCCACCTCGGCCTCTTCCCTGCTCTGTGTCAGAGCACCAGGTATTTTTCTCCATCTAATAAGCTGTGCCCACCCTTTTGTGTCTCATTCCTCAGCTCCATCTCCTGAGCCGTGGCCAGCCTGGAGCCAGCTCAGCCTTTCCTTGAAGCTCACAAAACCATTGCCAGCACCATCCAGTTTTTCCCTGTGTCCTCCTGGAGAGGATGCTGAGTGGATAAAGACTTGTCTGCTTTTGGCCTTGCAGGCATGCAGGAGCACGTGGAGTCATTCTCCCCAGATTTTGAGCCTTTCTTCTCTAGCCCCAGCAAGGTAGTTTCACTGAGTTCAACCCATGGGCAGAGCCAGGTCCCACGAGCTCGTGATGAGGATGTGCTGATGTAATGTCAGGGGTAGAAATTGCAGCTGCAGGGGAGCTGTTTTGATGGGGAGGAAAGCAGCAGCAGAGCTGGTATGAATCACTGCCAATTGCTAGGATATCTAAAATTACACAAAGCATCTACACATAGTCTGGAGAATCACAAGCTGAGTACCAGGCAGTTTCCTCCCTGCTGCCAGCAAGTTACAGATGAGCTGATTTGGTTTTATCCTTTCCAAGCAAAATATATTATGATTGCTCTGCCTGGGATGTCACAGCAAAAGCCTCTCCAGGCTGTGACCACCAGCCTGGGGGCAGGAGACAGAGGTGTCTGTCACAGGGTTCTTCCTCTGCAGTCACTCCTTTTCTATGGGCCACCCTCATGGTTCTCCATGGTGTGATAAAAATGTCTTTTCTGAGCATTCAGGCGCCTTTTGGAACATGTGTCTCTGGGGTCCAATGCAGACAGACTCTATTCTCTGATCTGGTGAACCCATGAACTGCCCTCACTGGTAAAGAGCACCCTCACACCTGACCAGGAATGCAGATTTTTCATATTGGCACTCACAGCTGCTCCCTGGGCAGTGCCCATCCCATTTGCCAAAGAATTTCAGGTTGGGGTCATAATAACTTGTCCCACCCTCAGAAACAATTCCACAATAATGAAGAAAAGAAGAACCTGTTTAATAAAATAGTACCTCTTTGCCAAGGAGAAGAAACGTCATTATTTAACATGCAAAATCAATTACACCATGGAAATAGCAAAGCTTCTGACTGCAGTGTTGTTAAAAAGTGTTTTCACATACCATGTGAAGTAGCTGCAAAAGCAGATTGTGAGTTTTTAGAAACATGATTCTTAGCAGATGAAATCTCAGCCAGTAGTAGGCAAGAGCCAAGAAGTAGGAGCATTATCACCATCAACCCTAATTTAGGAAAACATTCTTGAAAAAATTGGTCCAGCCAAATGTGTATAACATTTGGCTCTGACTGAAATCTCACCTAAACCAATATGTCACAGGCAAGGCAGGGTGCAACTGGAGATCTTTGGTCTGAAAACTACTGAGCTGGAGCTCCTCTCAGGCTGGCAGCCACCCTTAGTGGCTCTAAGAGAGTGATGGTGCGAGCGAGGGGAGCCGTGGGCCGTTCAGGGCTCAGTTCTTCTCCAGTCTCTCAGTCAGGCTGAGGGGTCTGGTCCTGCTGTGTCCCTCCAGCCTGAAGAGTTCTGCTCCCAGAGGCTCCAGCTCTGCTGGAGTCCTCCAGCCCCGTTCTGTGTCCAGCCACCCAGAGGTGGCTGCCTCAGCCTAGTCTCTCCCATGGCTCATTCTGGCTTCCATCTCCAGCTCCAGCTTTGAGAGCTTCCAGCAGCTTTCATAGCTCCAGGACAAATTTAGATTTTTCTCATGCTTTGCCACATTGCAGAGCAATTAAACATTAAACATCAGCAATATGGCAAAGGCAAATCTACAGCTTCTGTCTTGGGGACAGACAGCATTTCCCCACCATTCCAAAATGTTTTGCCATACATGGCTCCTTCCCAGGAAAACAGGTCTGTGCTTCAGGGTCACAGTGAGCAGCAGCTCTGTGGTTTCCCTCTGGACAATCCCAGCAGCACGCTCAGGCTCGTAGAGCAAGAAGAGCTCTAAGGTCCCTTCCAACCAACCATTCCATCATTCTGTGCAGTGCCTGGCTGTAGCAGGTTCAGACAAACCTCTCTGCTCCTGCAACTGCCTTCAGCTCCTCTGGTTCTACGCCTCTGCCAGGGCAGGGACACCTCCCACTGTCCCAGCTTTCTCCAGCCTGGCCTTGGGCACTGCCAGGGATCCAGGAGCAGCCACAGCTGCTCTGGGCACCCTGTGCCAGGGCCTCACTGCCTTCCCAGGGAAAAATTTCTTTCCCATATCCCATTTAACCCTGCCCTCGTGTCAACTTTGTCCTGCTTGACCCCTCCCTGCTCATGGGTGGACTCTGGCTGTAGAACAACCACACTGTGCTTGCCTTTCTCTGGACAGAGCAGAACAGCCCCTGGGCACACAGGCTGAGCAGGGAATGGGAAACTCCACGTATTTTCCATCAGGCCCACTGCTTCTAAGTCCCAGTGCTCAGGCAAGGGGGGTACCCAGCAGCCTGAATGTGCTGGGATTGTCCAGAGGGAAACCACAGAGCTGCTGCTCACTGTGACCCTGAAGCACAGACCTGTTTTCCTGGGCAGGAGCCATGTATGGCAAAACATCTTGGAATGGTGGGGGAATGCTGTCTGTCCCCAGTCCAGCCCAGACCAGCCCCACCCAGCCCAGTCCAGCTCAGTCCAGCCCATCCCCAGCCCAGCCCCAGTCCCAGTCCCAGTCCCAGTCCCAGTCCATCCCCAGCCCAGCCCCAGTCCCAGTCCCAGCCCCAGCCCCAGCCCAGCCCCAGTCCAGCCCCAGTCCAGCCCCAGTCCCAGTCCCAGTCCCAGCCCCAGTCCAGCCCCAGTCCCAGTCCCAGTCCCAGTCCCAGTCCCAGTCCCAGTCCCAGCCCCAGTCCCAGTCCCAGTCCCAGCCCAGCCCAGCCCCAGCCCAGCCCCAGTCCAGCCCTAGTCCAGCCCCAGTCCCAGTCCCAGCCCAGCCCAGCCCAGCCCTAGTCCAGCCCCAGTCCCAGTCCAGCCCCAACCCCAGTCCCAGTCCCAGTCCCAGCCCAGCCCAGCCCCAGCCCAGCCCCAGTCCAGCCCTAGTCCAGCCTCAGTCCCAGTCCCAGCCCCAGTCCAGCCTCAGTCCCAGTCCCAGTCCCAGTCCCAGTCCCAGCCCCAGTCCAGCCCAGCCCTAGTCCAGCCCCAGTCCCAGTCCCAGTCCCAGTCCCAGTCCCAGTCTCAGTCCCAGTCCCAGCCCTAGTCCAGCCCATCCCCAGCCCAGCCCCAGTCCCAGTCCCAGTCCCAGTCCCAGCCCCAGTCCAGCCCCAGTCCAGCCCCAGTCCCAGCCCTAGCCCAGCCCAGTCCAGCCGAGCCCTGTGCAGCACACAGCTGCTGCACAGGCCCTGGAAAAGCCCAGGATGTTCACTCCAAGTGCTCCTGTTGGAAGGGGATGAAGGCTCAGCTGCGGGGAGCCCAAACCTTCGGGCACAGGGTACATTTCCCAGCCAGCCTGTCCCAGCCCTCCCCTCACATCCACAGCTGCTGCTGCTCCTCCACCTGACTTCCAGAAGGCAGCCTTGCCCCAGGGATGGGCACAGGGATTAGCATGTCCGTGTGGTCAGGGCCAAAATTATCCATGGCTATAAAACCATTTTATGGCACAAAACTCTTTATGGCAATTCTTACCAACAATTATGTATGAGAATGACACACATATGGGGATCAGAGAATTTCAAAACTTCACCTCCACCAAAACCACGGGTTGGTTACGTCAGTCTTTCATGTTTGGTTCTGCCTACCATTTTTGAGAAAAGTTTATTTAAAAATACATCATATCCATGTATGTCCAAAGAACTCACAAATCAGGGCAGGAAGCAGGTTCTAAAGTGTTAATACATAGGGAGCTCTTTGTGACATATAATTATCAATTTGTGCAGTGACTGCATAATTAATATGTGGTCTCATCTCATTCTCTTTTAAATGTATTCCCACACTGCCTAGAAGTTGTTGGCTAATGAATTAAACAGTTTGATGTTGATGAATCACAATTTTGCCTATCAATATTAAAATATTGCCAGAGGTATGTTTTCAGTTTGGGTCATGAAAGTTTAAATTGTAATACTGTCAGAAATGCAGCATCCTGTGTTCCCAAGCTTTGCTGCAAAATCAGAAGAGTCCAAGTTTTGTTTTCAGATTTGAGGGTTTTGAACTATCTTTATTTGCTTTCTTCCATTGAAGGAATGACAGGAACATAAGGTATCTTGCAAAACTTCAGACTTATCAATAACAGCATCTAAAACAGAGAAATCCAGTTACTCGGGAAACCTCAAGTCAAAACTAGTTTATTCCTTGGACTGTGATTAATGTGGTAAGTGAGACCAGATGGTGAACACTTTGAGAAGCCTCTGTGCTCCGAAGAAGTGTTAATTACCTCCAGAGCTGCAGCAAAAGGGTAATGGGGAAGAGCAGATCCCAGCCCTGCACCCAAGGGACAGAGAACAAAGGGTGCCTTGGCAAGGGACACAGAGGGCAGGGATGGGTGGGATATTGGGAATTGGGAATTGCTCCCTGGCAGGGTGGGCAGGCCCTGGCACAGGTGCCCAGAGCAGCTGGGGCTGCCCCTGGATCCCTGGCAGTGTCCCAGGCCAGGCTGGACAGGGCTGGGAGCAGCCTGGGACAATGGGAGGGGGTGGAACAGGAGGGTGTGTAAGGCCACTTTCCAACCAAACCATGATTCTACAAACCTGGGGGAGCAGAGCCCTGCACCTCTGCTCAACTCCCAGCCGTGGTCACCTGCAAGGACAGGATCCACAGCAGCCAGCCCTGCTGCCCTGCCCTGCCGTGTCCCAGCCCTGGCTGTCACAGCGCCAGCTCTCTCTTTGCTCCATTGCCTAATAAAGACATTTCTTGCACATTCCTGAGTCACACAAGCTCACACAGAGCTTCTGAGGCTCTGTGAATGGTGAGATGCCCAGGTAAAATCCACACGAGGCACAGGGCTGTGGTCAGAGCCCTTGGGAGGGAGGGGGCAGCAGGCTCGGGCAGCAGCTGGGGAGGAGCAGGGCTGCACTGCAGAGCTCTGGGATAACAAATATAGGATTGCAGCTGGCTGGACTCACATTCAGGGTAGGAGTAAAGGCAGAAAATCCATGGTGGCCAGGGAAACTTGGTCCCTAGAGATCTCAGCAAGGCCCAGGCTGCATGGGAAGATGGAGGAGTGCGAGTAGCTAATGGCACCTGGGGTGAGAAAAAGATGATGTAGGTGAGCTCAGATTCCCTCCTGATTCTGTGCCACTGGGGGCACAGACCTGGCTGAGGGTCGATATTCCACAAGATCAGGCCTCCCAAAAGGCCTGTGGATCTGTGCCTCATTTCATGAAATAAAGAAAAAAAAAAAAAAACGAACCCCAACCAAAGCTTAAAAAAGACAAGATGAAGGACGTTGAGAGCATCATCACTGCCTCTCTGAGCAGCGCTGATGTGGTGTCAGATGGAAACTTCCCAGAGGTACAAAATGAACAGCCCAAAAGCCAGCCCAAGGTAAAGCAAATTGCAATTCCACAGCAGTGAGATTTTGCTGTTTCACTATGGGTTTCC
This sequence comes from Anomalospiza imberbis, assembly GCF_031753505.1. NCBI lineage: Eukaryota > Metazoa > Chordata > Aves > Passeriformes > Viduidae > Anomalospiza > Anomalospiza imberbis. Next base: position 295,217 of record NC_089686.1, on the reverse strand, counting down.
TGTAGGGGATAAAAATACAGAGCACAACAGGCTCGTGAGTTACCACAAATAAAGCATGGGCAATAACCATGAGCTCTGAGGACTGAGACTCCCTGGGCAGCCACGAGCTCTGGCTGCCGCCGCGACCGCCCCAGAGCGCCCGGGGCAGCCCAGGGCATGGCCAGGGCCAGACTCAGACAGTGACTGCCCCTGCAGACCCAGCAGGCTGGCAGCTCCCCAGGGAACCAGGGAGCTCCCTGCAATGATTTAAGACAGGAAGCCTAGAGTTGCTTGGGTTATTTTACAGGCAAAAAGAATAACTCTAAGAAGCAAGTGTGATGAGAGCTCTGCTGCTTCAGTAATTTCACAGCTGAAAAGGTCACATTGCAGAAAAGCCAGTTCTTTTAAAAACTCCTTCAGAGGTGAATCTGGAGAGAGTGCCCAAGGAAAGTGGTTGTTAATGTACACTTAACCTCTGCACAGCTGAGGAGGTAATACCTGAGAGCAGCTGCACCACCAGCAGCCTTGAAAAACGTGAATTCAACTCCACAAAACGTCACCTAAAACTGGAGCAGTCCCATCAGCACCACTGGGGCTGCAGGATTGGCCCAAAAGCTGAAAAAGGAAAAGCTCTCCAGGAAGGCTGGAGAGGGATGTTTTGCAAGGGCAAGCAAGTGACAGGACAAAGGGAAATAGCTCCAAGCTGAAAGAGAGGAGATTTTGATGGGATATTGGGAAGAAATTCTTCCCTGGGAGGTTGGGGAGGCCCTGGCACAGGGTGCCCGGGGAAGCTGTGGCAGCCCCATTCTGGAAGTGCCCAAGGCCAGGCTGGATGGGATTTGAAGCGGCCTGGGACAGTGGAAGGTGTCCCTGCCCAGGGCAGGGGTGGAGCAGGATGAGCTGTAAGGTCCCTTCCCACCCAAACCCTTCTGTGATTCTGTGATTTGAAAAAGGGTCTTTGTTTCCCAGACCTGGTTCTCTCTCTCCTGCCGTGACACTGGAGGGCAGAGAAAGCTCCCTGCTTGCACCTCCCAACAGCCAGAGGAGCTGAAGCCCCTGAGCACAGGCATGCCTGGTGTTTTCCACCTGGCTGTGATTCCAGCACCAGCCCAGCCCTGCACGAGGCCCTGCTGCCTTCACTTCCCCCATGAAATGAGGAATGCAGTGCTCAGAACGCAGTGAGGATGGCAATGATCTCCCAGCCTTTGCATGTCACAAAACACTGACAACTCCAACAAAAATCAGAGCCCAAGGGCCACATCAGCACTGCATGCTGGCATCAGAGGGCTCTGGAGCAGGGACACTGCAGCTCTGGGCACTGCTGGTGGGAGCTGCTGTAGAGCCACCCTGCAGGGCAGAGGCAACACCCGTGCCAGGGCCAGGAGAGGCAGGAGGAAACACCTGTGCCAGGGCTGGGAAACGCAGGAGAAAACACCAGTGCCAGGGAAGGAGAGGCAGGAGAAAACACCCCTGCCAGGGCTGGGAGAGGCTGCTCCAGCCTCCAGCTCGGTGCTGCGCTGCAGGGACCCACCGAGCTCCCGAGGCAGAGCATATTTCAGTGCTGGAAGCAGCAGCAGGAGAGCCTCATCCCCTGGACAAGCAGAGAGAGGAAATGCTGGTTCCTCACTGCACTGGAGAACCTTTGTCAGGAGTGCCCCAGGCACACATCCTGCCAGTTCTGCCCCCCAGCAGGGCAGGAGTTCTCCTAAAGCCCCAGAGCTAAGATTTCCTACGGAACTTATCACACAAGGAATTTTACCAGTCATGGATGAGTGCTGACTGAGCAGTTTGTCCTGATGCACATTTCAGCTATCATTCAAAGAAATCCTCAGTACTAATGTTGTTGACCACTTTACCCAAGGAAAGAGAGGAACGGTGAAAAGGAAAGTACAGATTCCTCTACTGACGTTTCATAGGCTTTCAGAATCATTCATTTTGGAAAAAAAACTCCAAAATCACCAAGTCCAAACATCAACATAGCACCACCACCACGTTCACCACCAAACCGTGTCCTCAAATTTGAGTCCCAACGGCTCTGAACCGCACAGAAATAACATCCCAGCCATCCATCCAGTCCTGCGTGTGCTGTTCTGCCTGAGTTTGTCAGGTTTTAGCTTTCAATGACTGGCTTTTCTAGACTTTATTTCTGCTGGATTAAAAGAGCTGTTAGAAGCTGTTTGTATTTCTGGCTGCCAGCTCTTCAAACCTCTCCAAGGCTCTGACAACTGTGCCAAGTCTCTTCCTGGGAATAGGGGAAGCATGAGCTCCAAATAATAGACTTCATATGCTAAACTTAATCTTCAGTGACACCTGTGCAAACAAAATGTCTTTGAAGGCATTGCTAAAATATAATTGACCAGCCACATGAGCAGAAACCACTGGAGGTGCAGGAGACGGCTCAGCTTGCTGCTCCCACAGTGTCGGGCCTGCAGGAGGAAAAAGGAGCTCAGACAGGTTTTGTGTCTCTCAGACATCGGGACACTCCTCACCAGAAATAAATATCTCTAAAAAATGTCCTTCTAGTGTGCAATTCCCTGATCAAGTGGTGATCCACGGCCAACAAGGACGTGGGACTAGCACCTGAACATGAGGGCTGCATGAGGACCATGCAGCAGCATCAGCCCTCTGTAGAAGCCAGGGGATAGGATTCCATGGAAGGCCCTGCCAGGGAAATTCCCCACGCTTCTCACACCCGGTTTGGCCCTGGCAGCTGGCAGACAAATCCCACCAGTCCCGGCGTGCCCCCACCGGGGCTTACAACTCACAAGGAGCCTCACTCCAGCACACGAGGCATCTTTCCCACACTGGTTCCCAGGCACTTACCCAGGAAAGTGCAGTGTAGCAAATTATTTTGTGGCTGTGGCTGTGTGAGACATTGTTTAATTGACAAATTGTCCATAAAAATAAGCAAGGAAATTGTCCCCTCCCCACAGCCCACGAGCAGCAGCTTGAGCTCTCCTGTAGCAGGGAGAGGAGCCTTTGAACAGGGAGTGAAGTGCCACCTGGACCTAGAAGAATTCTTAATTGGATATAAGAAAAGATTTTGTATATTCGGTGTAAAGGAGACTAAGCCACTTAGAAAAGGATCAAACAAATCCTCTGAAGTGGGTCAGTACCATTTGATCAGCACTCGGTGCCTTGGAGCTGAGCAGAGATTTCCCCCTGCGCTGGGCAAGGAGGCGATGCAGGGGAGCAGCAGCCCTGGCGCCGTGGCATGAGCAGAGAGCATCACTGCCCTGGCAGGAGCTGCCCGCCTGCTGTGCTCAGCCAGCCAGCAAGGGGCTCCCGGGCTGGGACCCACGGCACGGGCGGGCTGCTGGCCACGAGGAGGGAGGCCTGGTGTCACCGGTGTCACCGGCGTCACCGGTGTCAGTGGTGTCACCAGTGTCACCAGTGTCACCAGTGTCACCGGTGTCACCAGTGTCACCAGTGTCAGTGGTGTCAGTGGTGTCACCGGCGTCACCGGTGTCAGTGGTGTCAGTGGTGTCACCAGTGTCACCGGTGTCACCGGTGTCACCGGTGTCACCAGTGTCAGTGGTGTCAGTGGTGTCACCAGTGTCACCAGTGTCAGTGGTGTCACTGGTGTCAGTGGTGTCACCAGTGTCACCAGTGTCAGTGGTGTCACCGGTGTCACCAGTGTCACCAGTGTCAGTGGTGTCACCAGTGTCACCGGTGTCAGTGGTGTCAGTGGTGTCAGTGGTGTCACCAGTGTCACCGGTGTCAGTGGTGTCAGTGGTGTCACTGGTGTCACTGGTGTCACCAGTGTCACCAGTGTCAGTGGTGTCACCAGTGTCACCGGTGTCACCGGTGTCAGTGGTGTCAGTGGTGTCAGTGGTGTCAGTGGTGTCACCAGTGTCACCGGTGTCACTGGTGTCACTGGTGTCACTGGTGTCACCAGTGTCACCGGTGTCACTGGTGTCACTGGTGTCACTGGTGTCACCAGTGTCACCAGTGTCACCAGTGTCAGTGGTGTCACCAGTGTCACCAGTGTCCCTGGTGTCACCGGTGTCACTGGTGTCACTGGTGTCACTGGTGTCAGATGGTGTCACCGGTGTCCCTGGTGTCCCCTGGTGTCCCCGGAGTCCCCAGCCCGGGCACTGCTCTCTCCCTTTCCTTGCACAGGCCAGAGGAGGAGGAGGAGGAGGAGGAGGAGCACTGCTCTGCGTGTGCAGAAGGGAACAACAGCTCTGCCTGAGCTGGGGCAGTTTCTGGTGGACACCATCGGCTCAGGCCCCTGACCGTGATGCCACAGAGCATTCCTGCCTTCCAGCCCATCTGCACGGGCAGAAGCAGCTTTGCCCTGCAGAGCTCAGCCTGCTGACCGGTTTCCCTTCGTGCAGGCGGGCTGTGCAGCTGGCAGCTCAGCACAGCGTGTTTCAGGAGTGCCCCTGATCCCTGCCCAGGGCCAGGCCCTCTCCAGCTCAGCTCTCGTCGCCCAGAGGCGACAGAGCGAGCAGGGCCCTACAGAGTGCCGAAGGAGCACAGGGCGTCCTTTGGAGAATGCAGGGCCCCTGCTGTCCTCTGATGTGCTTCATACAGCAGCTCCAGCCCAGCATCCCTGTGGGAACAACCTGCAGAGCCTGCTTCTGTGCCAGCCACAGTTTTCCTCACCATCATGCTGCTGGCAGGGCCAGAGCAGTGAGAGAGGTCCCAGAGCAGAGCTGAAATCAGCAGGGCAGTGCTGGTGACATTGCTGTGGGACACAGCCACCCTCCCATGGCCCACAAGACCCTCACATGGACCCCCCCAGAGGCCCTTCTTCCATGGCAGAGCTGCCTGGGCCAGCTCACAGGGGCTCAGCGGAGATTTCCCACCCAACCTGTGCCCTACCCTGTGCCAAGGTCCCAGTAAATCAGTGAATTTCCCAGAAATGCTCCAGTTTGTGTGTCTGTGCAGGACAGCTGCTCCCCTGTGCCATTATGGTGACAGATTCATCTGGAGGCTTGCCCAAGAGACAGAGGAAAACGCTTTTTCCTCGTACTAACAGCAACGAGACACTGGCACAGGAGGTACCAAAGCAATGCCAGGCATCCAAATCAAGTGGAGCCCAGTTAGTTATTGTTCTTTAAAACAAACTGCAAAATTTCTTACTAATTGAGATAGAGCTTCATCTTCAATTTCTGCAAAACAGGTGTCCTGCACATCACAGCAAAGGTCACTCCTAGAGGTGAACGGGGCTGCTCTGAGAGGACGGAGCCCAGGGCTCACCTCTGCACCTGAGCACAGAGTAAAGCTGGTGACAAGTGTCAGATCTGCAGTTAGAGATGTTTCAAAAAAAAAAAAAAAAAAAAGGATTTTGCCCACGCTGAGATGTCAGTGTGCCCAGGCTGGGCCAGTGCTCTACTCTGTCAGCGAGCCATGGTGGACAAAGGGCTTTACTGAGGCTCAAGTAAAGTCCTTTTTGGCTCAGAGGTGAGACCCACAAGGCACCAGCAGCATCAGAAAAAGCCCCACACTAAGACTTTAGCCGGGTCTTGGCACAGCCAGGGAGCTGCACGTTCTGCCCCTTTTATTTTATTCCATTGCCCATCCTGATCATTCCATAGTCACTCCATGCAAACAGCCCCACCGGCACGCCCAGAGCAGGCAGGGGGAACACGGGCTCCCACAGGCCATCCCATAAATGTATTTATCCTCCCTTTGCTTGGGACCGGAACTCTGCTGTTTCCCTGTGCTTCTCCTGTGCTCTCGACAGACATGAGAGCACTGATCCACGCCAGCTTGGTGCAATCCGATCACAGGTTTTACATCAAGAGGAGTGGAAAGTTTTAAAGGATTTGCAAAACATTGGTTCAGTGGCTGTGTCTGCTTCTTACAGGTTCTCTGCTTTGCATTTGTTTTCCAATCAAAAAACCTTCCACAAAAACAGGGTGAAACACCCTCAAATGACAAATTACTTTTCTAAGCTCTTAGTCTTTACTTAAGTCAATGTAAATCAGATAGTGAATATGATTATTCATACCCTTAAAATGTGCTGTATTTTAAATCCTTTTCTCACTGAAATGCCAACAAGAAAGAAAAAAATAGTGCCATCTCAAAGAGCTGTGCCCCCGGTACAGCTGTCTCACCAGCCTCTGAAACAAATTTCAGTTTTTATTTGTTTATTCCATGAGTACAAACTTACATTAATGTTTGCAAAATACTTTCAGTGAACGGTGTGTGGATTACAAACCAAAGCTGCTGTGGACTGAAGAGAATTGTCCTTCCAAGGAATGCTGGGGCCATGCAGCTGGAGAGTCCCTGCGGAGCTCTCCAGGTCCCCAGTGGGCCAGGTGGAGGTGGTTACCCACCAAGAGGAGCCAGAAGACAAGCCCCACCCCAGCAGCAGAAGCAGTGGAGGAATGCCATATAGCAGCCCTGGATCTGCAGTAAGGATGTCTGGCAGGGTACTGCCACTGAACAGTCACTTTCTCTGCCTAGAAATCCTCATCATTTCAAATAACAGTGGAGTTTTCTCAGCGATGAACTCAAGGACAATTAGCTGGACTCATCCAGTGAAATGTGTTATGGCTTGCCATAAAAATACATCCAGGGAATTTGTCCCGCCCCGAGGGTGTCGGGGCAGCGGCAGCGCAGGGGCCGGGTTTGCTGCTGCTCCCATGAACGCTTTACCAGCCCCACTGAAATGAGAGCAGCAGCTATTATTGGTCCACTTACTGCAGCACTAACATTTACACTCCACACTAGCTAGCCATGATTTAAAAATCATTAAAAACACAGCTGAAATCTGCCCAGGTGAATTCCCCGGGGTTTCTGGATGGAGGAGCTCCTGGAGCTGGCCCCACGGGGACTGGGGGTGCTGGCCCCCTGCTGCACGGCACTTCTCCACGTCACACTTGGATGGACTGGGGGTCACAGAGGGGTCCCACCACCCAGCAGAGCTCCTCATTAGCATGAGCGAGTCTTTCATTAAGGGAGGTAAAGTACAGCCAAAACAAACTCTGGCAGCAGGGGTTTGCTCTGCCCACGCACGGCACTGCCCCAGTGCAAGGCACTGCCCCCGGCTCAGAGCTGAAACTGGCATGGGACCTCCTGATGGACACGGAGCCCATAGTGCTCTCCTAGCAACAGCAAAATAAAACTAATGAGATATTGGGTAGTTCATCTGGTGAGGAAAAATGTCAAAACCAGCTGAGCCATTATAAAATACAGGGGAAGATGCTCAGGGAATAGGAGGCACCAGGAAGCAATGGCCGGAGGTACCAGAGCCATGCCCACCATCCCACCCTGGCTTTGCTGGGATCAGAAGTGACCTCACATGGCACTGCTCCCCTGGGACACTGCTGGGAGCTGCTGTGTGAGGCCAGCCCCTTCCAGCTCCCCGTGGACCTGCTCCTCGGCAGCGAGAGCAGAGAGGGACAGAGCACAGCTGTCCCCTTCTCACTGCACAGCCCTGGTACACGGGGCGAGGCTGGGACCGCACGGGGAACAAGGATGTCCCTGGCTGGCAGCAGGGCCCTGCCCTCCAGGATTTACCCACCCTTCATGGTGCAGAACAATTGCACAGCCACCGAGCCTGCTCGGGCGAGCAGCAGGAGCTCCCTCGGCTTCTCCCGGGCCCTCGGTGCTGCAGGGCTGCATCTCACACCTGAGCTCTTGGCTGGGATCAGTAAGAGCTCCCTTTGCTTTAGAACCTTCAAAATGCAGCGCATTCACAGCTTTGGCCCAGCTGCCTCGGCAGCAGCTTTTCAAAGGACACACTCTGTGCAAAACAACTTGTCACATCCCAGCAAAGCCTCCAGAGCCGCCCAGAGGAACCTGCTCCAGTCCCAGCTCCGGCTGCCAGCGTGGCTCTGGGCTACCCACAGACACAGGGGCAAATTCAAATTTTGTCTTTTAAGAAATTCATACTGTCTTGTACCATTGATATCAAAGCAACTGGATGCAAATTTGATACTCGGCACATATTTTCTTATAGGAAACAACTCCAAAGGGATGACTAAATTACTTCTCATTCCAGCTTGGATTTATGGCTTTCTCAAATTTTACATGGATGCATTTGCCTGCCTTTTTTTCACCCTTCCAAGGCCAGGAAACTTCCTTAGCCTAAGTGTATGGGCAAACAGCCAAGAATGCATCATTTTCAGTGTTTACAGCAAACTATCCATAACAAACAGCAGGACTGCCCAGTGTCTGAGCAGAACTAAAAGTAAAACACTGAAGCGATTCATCACAATCAGTTTGCAGCTCAGAACATTTGATCCAAGCCCTGGTGAGGCTGCAGAGCAGTGGATAACCCAGGCGCTGCCCCAGCTCAGCCAGGCGCTGCTTTCCCACAGCACTGCAGCCAGGGATGCACCGGGTGCTCCCTCTGCACTCACCTGCCCCGACATTGGCACCAGGTGGAAACCTGAGGTTTATTTCTTGGGCTCAGATGCAGCAGGAAAGGTTGAAGCTGTGCAGAGTGACAGGTCAGCAGTGACGGCCTCGCTGGGTCCCTGTGTTAGACCATAAATCATCGGGTGACCTGCTCAGGAGCGATGCACGGCTCCCAGCAGCCGGGCTGGGAACCTGCCCAGCTCCCGCTGCTCGGGGCTGTCCGGGCACAGCACCGCAGCTCCCCTGCCAGGCATCCGCAGAGCCCCTGAGTGACGCTAACGCGGCAGGTGACAAGTGCAGCACCCGCAGAGCTTGCTCTCTGCCGTCCATCACCGTTCTTGCCAGGTTTGAGCCTCCTCTCAGCAGGAAAGGTGCTGGGGACCACCTCACGCCACTTCATGGAGCTACCAAAGGGAAACCACACACCAGCAAGCGCTTCAGAGGTGATTTGTTTTCTTAAAACGTTTGGATGGGAAAAATATATTTGAAATTACTTTGGTGCTGGCAAGAACAACCGTGGGGAATGTATGAGAATTCAAGAAGTTCCAGCCAGAAAAGGGACAGGAGAAAAAGCAAGTTATTTTAAAAAATCCAAACAAAAACAAACAAAAAGCCCTCACAACAACAACAAAAACATAAAGCAAAGTAAAATCGTAACACCCCCCAAGAAAACGAAAACAAAACCAAACCAACAAAAAACACGCCAGCACTCTAAGTGCACTGCTAAATACACATTCTTTCGCATGCAAATCTTCCTTTTGCACCGCTTCATTGATTCTGAATAGGGGTAAAGACAAATGACACTAAGATAAATTCAAAGCAAAGGCAGAGATACTAGATAGCGAAAAGTAAACAAACTCTTTTTTTGGCGGTGGGGGGGACCAACAACAAAGAGATGAGATGGAAAGGAGCCGTTAAAGACCATTTCTTTGCCCACATCAACAGTCACTCTCCTGTAGCTATACAAAAGATAACTTGGGACAGCAGCAGGAAACACCAGCTCCTCCCTGTCACTCCCTCTATTGACTCTCAGGTGTTTTTATTGCTTTTTATTGCTTTTATTGCAGACTCACAGCCGCGGACGAGGGAAAGGGGCTCCATGTGAAGGGCTGCAGCTGCTTCACGGCAGCTGCGGGTGAGCAGGACCGGGGAGGGGCTGGTCCTGCCCCGGGCACAGCTGGGCACAGCTGGGCAGCCGCAGCTCAGTCCCCACCCCTCTCCTGGACAAAGGGAAGAACCGCCACCCCAGGGATGCTCCAGGGCAGCATCCAGCGCGGCGGGGCTCGTCCTGACCCGGACACCCGCGGGACACCCTTGAGACATGGAGCTGGAAATGAATCGCCCTGCTAATCACCCTGCACTGCTTGGGCTGGACCCCGGCAGGGACACAGACCCCCCGCCCCTCCCACCCTCCCTCCGACGCTGCCAGCCAGTCCCGTGTCCGGGGCTTCGCTGTGCTCCAGAGCTTCCAGCTGTGCACAGCTGGCAAATGAAGTGCTATCACACACCCAGTGGGATAAAGATAATGAAGATTTAATGTAAAACCATGTGAAATGTGCTGCGGATTCCCTTCCCCTCCCCTTTCTTCCTTCAAACATCAGTACATGCTTAGGAACTAGAAAGGTTTGCCTGAAGCAGATCAGGGCTGGGTTTTACTGTTTCACAATGCAAAGATGAAATCCAACAGAAAAAATAAAACCAACCAAAACAAAACCAAACCAAAACCAAACGAAAACAAAACAAACCAAACAAAAACAAAACCAACAAAAAATCCTAAACCATTTCTTACTGCGTCCCTAGTTGCTCTAAATAAAAATACTTACCAACACAGAAACCTCTGCTCAGCTCTGTTCCACTCCTTTCTTAAATTACCTTGTGGTTTTTGGTTTTGTTTAAGAATGGTGGGTGTTTGGGTTCTCCAAAGGCCCTCTCCATCCCAGGCAGCTGAGGAGAGGAAGGGCAGGAGAAGGCACAGTCCTGGGGCTGGGGGCACCCTGCCAGCACAAGGTCCTGACAGAGCTGGACTGCACTTCCCACAGGTGGAGATGCCACAAGCCTGAGATTCTTCCTAAGGCACTGGCCCAGGGGAGGGAAGGAGGGAGTTTGTTAACAGAGGAACCCTGGGCAGCTCCCGGTGAGCCTGCTGAGTGACAGCAAACCATCACGCTGGGCACCCACTCAGCACCACCACTGGGCTGCTGTGAACGGCAAATTTCAGGAATTGCAGGGATTAAATCACAGGGATTACAAATCAAATCAATTATCAAATTACAGGGATGTTATCCTAAGTCACTGACCCTTGCTCCGTGCTACAAACACACTTTATGTGAAGCAGAAGGAAAGTGCCTGAAGAACTGCAAATGCCTTTGAGCAGATTCCCTCAAGACCCTGCCCAGGACAGTGGACTGGCTCTGCAGTTGTTATTGACATCAGAACCAGGTGGAAAGGAGGCTGGGGCAGAGCAGTCCCTCCCCGGTGGAGCGGGCACGCCCCAGCCTGGCAGCCGCAGAGGGACAGTCAGCACAGCCAGCAGAGGTGGCCTCCTGGCACAGTCTGTGTGGAGCCACCGTGCCAGCACAGCCCAGTGCTGCTCAGCCAGTCCCCCAGAAACCATCTCCATTGAGAGGGACAAACCCAGAGCCCAGGAGCCATCAGTCTGGAGCCCCTTTTATAACACAATTAAACCTCAGTCACAATTGTGTGAGAGCCTGTGGCATTCTGCTCTTTGACTTCTTGTCTCCGCAATGTGATTCCATGAACACAACCTTTGCCATCAGCTGCGATCGGTGATGAACCAGGAGATCCCCTCTGAACCCCAGCACCCTCCTCCCTGCACTATTCAGGACAGCCTTAGGGAGAGGGGAACAAGTCCCAGGGCTGCTAGGAATTTGGATCCAGGGCAGGTACTTCCACCACCACAAACCAGGCACACCGCGTGCCTCTGGCAATGTCAGTGCACGATTAATAACCTTCCTCTGTGTCCAGATGAGAAACAGAATCCAGCTCTCCTATACCGCAGGAATTTTTCTAAGCTCAGTTTATTGCAACCTGTCAAGATGCTCTTTGCAATTTGTGCCCTGCTGCATCACTCCAAAGCACAACTAGCAGCCTCTCAGCCAGGCTCAACCAGTTATTTGTTCAGCTAGTATGAGGGAATAATGGGGACAGAAAGGACACTTGTGCACCACATTTATCTACTACATCAGCAAAAATACACAGACAGATCTCAGCCCTGTTTGAGAAGCAGTACTGAGACTGCCCAGAGCTCCAGACAGAAGTTTGTGCAGCACAGGTAACCATGCAGCATGTTTTCAAACAGCAGTGTTCCCCCTGTGCTCCTGCAGCACCATTTTCCACCAGGGACACCTCCTGTGGTAGTGTCAGACACAGTCGCTGTGTAACGAGTTCAAAACCCCCCAGCACACTGCTGGCCAAGCCCTGTGGAGCATCCCGCGGGGACTGTCACCACCCCAAGAGCCACACTGCTCCGCAGCTGCCCACCCTCCCCTGATCCTGAGACATTCTTTGGTGAACCGCTGAGCCCCGACCCTCGGGTCAGACGAGCCCAGGTTTGGACAGGTTACAATAAGTTTGGAAAAGCTACAACTGACTCTTTTTCCTTTCACGAATGGCTTTTATTGTAACTACAAAATAAATGTTCTGTATTGTTATTGTAACTACAAAATAAGGGTTTGCCTTTTACCTTCTCACCTCCTGTAAGGGGTTTCAACTCTACAAAAACACTAGGCAAATATACCTGACTTTAAATTTTCTCTGGTTTCAGTGAACTGCACAACAAACAACACAGTTGCAGGGAAGGTGTTCCCTTGGAGGCTGATCACACACACACATCCCCACCTCCCTGTGCAGCCCCCTGCACATGGCAGAGCCACCCTCCACCACCAGCTGCCATCCCTCTCTGGCACAGCAGAACTGCTGCAGGGCCCTCAACCCCTACCCCAGAGGAGAGGCCATCCTAGTCAGGCCCAGCACGGCAATTTTCTCTTCTTACAGCCACCCTTTCATCCCAGCAAAGCAGGCAAATCACTGCCTGTCACCCGTGTGGGTTCACCCTGCTGCCACTTCTGGAGCAGCTCCACCCCGAAAACCAGCTGCAGCCCCTGGTCCCTTCCTGCTTCCCCACTGCCTACCCGGCCCCAGCCGGGGCAGTTCCACGCCCTGGCTGCTGGGCTGTTCCGTGGTGGGGCAGCTGGTGCCCAGCACCCTCATCTCTCCTGCTGCAGTGGCTGGCATCTCTCCTGCTCCTTGCCTGGCACTAGTTCCATCGCCCCAGACGTGGCACAGCCAGCGTGGAACACTTGGGCAGAAAAGAGAGGCTGTTTGCAATGTGGCAGGTATGTGGTATTCACATTACCTGGACAGAGAGATGTAATTCTGTCTCTCAGGACTGCACAGAGAGAAGAAGAGAAAACAATCTTTATCTCTGCCCCTTTGCTTTCCCCATGTGGAATGTGGTGTGGAGATTGTTCACCTGCAGTGATGGCTGGGTTGGATCCTGGTGAAGGTTGTTTGGGGTCAGTGACCAGTGGGGTCCAGCTGTGGCTCGGGCTCTCAGCAGAGTCACGAGTTTGTAGTTGGATAGGTAAGTAAGAAGTCAGTATGTAGAAGAGGATAGTCTATCTTTAAATAGTATATTAATGTAATAGAGTATAGTTTTAATAAAGCTATCCTTCAGCCTTCTGATCTGGAGCCAGACATCAGCATTTCTTCCCCGTTGGGGTTGCCTTTTTCTACTATAGCTGGTAACTCCAGTGCCACTTGAGCTTGCCCTGGCAGGGCCAGCTCCCAAAGGCTGTGCCATCCCCTCCTCTGCAGGGGTTTGGGTGAGCCCCCATTCCCCTGCTCCATGCTGAATCCCAGAAACCTGAACTGCCTGGGTGGGACCTCAGGGGTCCCTGCCCTGGTCCCTGCTCGGAGCAGGGCCAGCCCTGGGCTCAGGCCAGGTTACTCAGGGCTTTATCCCCTTGGCTCCCACAAACCTCCAGGGACAGAGGACAGGGACACACTGTCCACCCTGCTCCCCTGCCTAGGGGAAGGCTTCTCCCAGCATCCAGCCTGAGCCACTTGGCCAGCAGCTGGAGAGGCAGCAGGACCAGAGTCCCACTTCTCCCCTGCCTCTTCAGCAACCCTGGCTCAAAATGCTGAGGCACAAAAAACTGTTCATCTCCCTAATGCTCGGGGAAGGCTCCAGCCCAACAGGGAATTACCCACATTGTTCCTCTGAGACAGTGACAGGGTATCAGCCCAGATACAGATTAGATTCCATCTATTCCAAATTTCAGTAGGGTTGTGGGACTTTAAGAGTCAGAACATTTTTAGGGATGAACATTCCTAAATGACGAAGATGACTATGAGGCCACTTTGAATGAATGAGTGTTTATGAGCAGTGTAATTGCTGCCCCTCAGCAGCATGAGCTCAGATGTGGTGGTGCATACTGCAACCTGAAATCATTCTGCAGGACTACACTGTTTCCAGCATAACTGGGAGAAGGGATTGCTGCGTCATTAGGCAGACACAGCGTGGTGGCATCCTCCTTGTCTCGCCCATCTTTTCCTGCCTGGTAGCCAGGGAAAGTCTCTTAGGAGACTGACAACGTCATCCTATGGCGTGTGCCAAGACAAACCAGCCCTGCTCCAGTCCTGAGTACACCAGAGAATTTATGGGAAAAGATTACAGGGAATCATGATCCCTTAAAGGGTGATCCACCATCAAATACTTTTTCCCACTGGCCTCAAAACTCCTCCCGTGTCTGTGCCAGGGGACACCTGGGGGTCCTCCCTTGCCTCTGCCTGTGCCTGTCCCGGGCAGCCCCAGGGACTCGGGCAGGGCAGACCCCAGACCCCGAGCCTGGGCTCACACAGTGACACTGCTCCCAGGAGGGCTCTTCCAGAGGGTCTCCAGCTTCCTTGTGCCACTAGTAAGGTCGGTGCCACTTCTCCCTGAGTGTGCTGTTGCCCACTGAGCAGGATGTGCCCAGCTGAGCATCTTTCCCACCCCCTGAGTGCCCCTGCAATGAGTTTGCCCTTAGCTGCCACCTCTGTTTGTCAGATTTCTATGAAAATGCCTCTGGAAGTCCTGGCTTGCAGCAAACACAGCTCCCACATGATCACATCCCCTGCCCAGCTCCGTGCTGCCCCAAGGCCCAGACATCCTGAACAACTGGGATGTGCTGCCAGGAAGTGCTTCCATGGCTTCGTAAGGTTTCCATGAGATTAAAAGCAAACAAAAACTCCCATCAACCAAACAAAAACCCAAAAGAAAAAGACCAAGGAAGCTGTCAGCAGTGTCTGCTAATTGTGAGTGTTGTTTGCATCAGATAAGAAAAAGGAGATTTATACCTCCACTGCAAATCCAGCCTCATCTGGGGTTCCTGCTTCCCAGAGTGATGCTCCTCAGTCTGCTCTGGGGTGTCATTTGTCTCTGAACAGAAAGTTTTTCTTCAATTAATTTTCCCCTTCTTAAAAAATAAAACAGAACCAACAAAACCAGAACTAGACCATGATAAATCTGTGTATTTCTGTGAAAACAAAATGTAGCCTGAAAACTCCCATTAGCTGTCTGTGGTGCCTTGCAGGACTGCAAGAGCCAAGCACATGCTGCAGTGAGAATGCTGGTGGGCTGGAATGCGCAGGCTTTTCCCACGGAGGAAGCCCTGGAACAGCACAAGACAAAACTCATCACACCACCATCATCTGGTCAGCCCTGGGAGCAGGGTGTCGGGCTGTCTGGGCTCCCAGGAGCTGCTGGGACGGGCTGTTGTGCATCCACCAGCCTCCCCTGGGCCCTGGCCACCATCCTCAGTCCTACCGACACATTCCTGGCCTTGGGTCACCTGTGAGGAGAAGCAATTCCCATAATAATCCACTCTCTCCCTGCGACGAGCGCCAGAGGGGAGTCAGTGAAGCACCACAGTGCCCGCCTGGCCAAGAGCCCACCCGTGGCCACTGCTGGCCTGGGACACTGCTGCAGACCCACGGGGAGACAAAGTGCTGTTTCTGAGCCAGAATTACCTTCAGCTTTAGCAGCTGAGATGACTTGCATGGTTCTTCAGTAAGTTCTCAAGTTCTGGATCTCATAATAGGTCACTTTTGCTTGTTGATGTTCCTCTAAACCCTTTGTGGATGAAATGCCATCCTGGGCAGAGCAGCCCCTGCTTCTTGCCCAACAAGAGGATCACTCATGGCACCATACAAGCAAGCACACTCTACTGCACAGATTCCAAAGGGTTTTTTTCCCAAATCTGATTCACAACTGCAGTGCAGTTTGCCCCATGAAAGCTGCATTTCCAGTTAACATCAAACGGACACATGGAACTTATCCTGACAATTAATTAAAAGGATACAGAAAGGAATCAGCACGGGCAAAGTAGCCCTGCTCTGAGCATGGAAGCCTGGAACTGGAGCTGCTGAATGAGGGGAATAACATGGTAGCAATGTGGGATGAAATTCTAAGCATGGATGTGGTCTGTGCAGCTGGAACATGGAGCACGTTGGTGTCACAAGGGTTCAGGCAGCTGCACGTCTGAGCACGGGATGCCAGAAGGAAGCAGCGGCCTCTGCTCTTCCTGCACCTCACACACCTGGGCCAGGTGTGCTCTGCCCAGCTGCTTTGCAGACCTCAGCATCACCTGCTTGCTCCAAGAAAGGTCACTTGTCCTGAACTTCACTGGGGGAGTCACTCCAGTCTGCAGAGAGAGAGGGGATGGGTCTGTGGACTCAACATCCACTGAACGCTTTATTGAAGAGCAGCTTGTCTGGGGCTCAGCCTCTGCCAGTATTTAAACCCCATTTGCACTGCACAGCAAGGAAAGGGAAGAGCAATACCCGCTGTTACTATAATCCACAAGAAACCCAAGCTGTGTGCAGTGCCAGAAGCATCACTGCTCAGGCTTTGTGAGGAAAAGAGCGATGATCCAACCCTGATCAAAGCCTTGGCTTTCCCCCTTGAAGTGCCCACTCAGCATGGCATTCCGAGCACTGGATGAGTCCTGGAGCATCGGCCCCAGGGTCTGCGGGGCCACACCAGCACTGCATTTTTCACACACACACAAGCCTTGCGTGCCAAGCTTGAGGCCTCCTTGCCAATGTCAGGGGGTGAATCCTGTCTCTGCGGCATCAGAAGAGGAAGCATAGGAGGGGACCTGATGGGTGAGGCTCCTGGCTCAGCTCAGCCTCTCCTCCATGGACTGTTGTGTACTGGAGAGATGTTGATGTCTCTGCTGCTACAGACGAGCCACGGGCAAGTCACTGAGCCAGCTGCCCCAGCTGAGGTCCATCATCAGCACAGCAGGACAGGGGCCAGCAGCAGGACAGCCTCCACTGGAGGGGGAGCAGTGGGACCAGGAGAGCCCCATCTGGGCAGCCCTGGTGACAAGACAGGGCTCTCATCTGCTCTCCTGAAGTCATGTTAAGGCTGGCTGATTCACTGTGGTTCTGAGAAAGCTCCAATTATATCTGTGAGCCAGATGGAATGCTGACAAGGCAGAAAAAAAAAATCCAAAAAACCCCTTTGGTCTTGTTAGAGGAGCAAGGCGAGGCTGCGTGGACCGAGGGACTGGGGCACCATGAGAGCCCCAGGCCAGTCCCCAGCTGTTCCCCACCCCAGGCCGTCCTGTTAGGGCTGACACTGGCCCAGAGCTCCTGGCACTCTATGCTCCACGCTTTGCCTGCCCCATGGCACTGCTGGCACACGGTGCTGGAGCAGCCTGCAGTGCTGTCACCCCCACAGCCTGGGCTGCCCTCCTGGCACAGGGAAGGGGGGCTCTGTGGGAAAGCCCCAGGGCTGTCCTCCAAGGGCAGACGGGGCTCCCTCTGCCCAAAGCCCGTGTCACTGCCCAGCACCAAGGGGCAAAGCCAGGCAGCTCCCTGGTGGCACCTGCCTGACCCAGCTGGTCACCCCGGGCCAGTGGCACCAAGGGCTGCGAGCTGGGGCTGCAGCCAGGCACAGCTCACTGCTCCCACTCAGAGGCACAGGAATCGGCCACCGTCGCTCCTGCAGTGCCCAGCCTGACCTCACACAGCTCGGCCAAGCACCTGGACCCCGGGCAGCATGGGGTCCCTGTGGGCACAGACCCCAGCAGCATGGGGTCCCTGTGTGGGCACAGACCCCAGCAGCATGGGGTCCCTGTGGGCACAAACCGGGGCAGCATGGGGTCCCTGTGTGGGCACAGACCCCAGCAGCATGGGGTCCCTGTGTGGGCACAGACCCCAGCAGCATGGGGTCCCTGTGGGCACAGACCCCAGCAGCATGGGGTCCCTGTGTGGGCACAGACCCCAGCAGCATGGGGTCCCTGTGTGGGCACAGACCCCAGCAGCATGGGGTCCCTGTGGGCACAGACCCCAGCAGCATGGGGTCCCTGTGGGCACAGACCTGGGCAGCATGGGGTCTCTCGGGATCAACCAGCCTGCCAGGCACAAACCCCTGGATCAACCAACATGCCCATGCCATTGTAGTAAAACATTTATTTGTTCAGGTGATTGAAGCTCCCATGTTTACAGCTCGTGACCTCACCACTGGCGACATGGAACATGACTGGGACTGCAGCTGTTGTCACCAGATTTTTCATCATCATTTTTAGTTATAAAAAACTTGGACACCAGAAAAAACAGGTATTTTAGACTTTAAGTGGCAGACGGGAGATGGGAATGCTGTGAGGGGGGAAGACAGTTTATTGAGGCAGCCGACCTTGACGGCCACGTGGCCTCGGCTGCAGCTTCAAGTAAAGGTTTCGGTGGGGTGAGCGCGGTGCCAAATGTCAGTCCTCGGAGAGTTGGAACCGTATTGTTTTCTGCCGAGTTACAACATCGGTGGCAACGTTTTCGGGGAGTGCAGAAGGGCTGGTGTCCTGCAGAGAGGCCCCGGCTTCTGCGCAAAGAGACAGAACACAGACAGTGAGGGGACGAGGAGCAGCATCAGCCCTGCCCATGGCCAAGGCCACGCTGATGTGGCACCACAGCAAGAGCCCCAGGAGCTGCCACGGGGCCAGCCTGGGCACGGCACCCACCAAGAGCTGCCACGGGGCCAGCCTGGGCACAGCACCCACCAAGAGCTGCCACGGGGCCAGCCTGGGCACGACACCCACCAAGAGCTGCCACGGGGCCAGCCTGGGCACAGCACCCACCAAGAGCTGCCCTGGGGCCAGCCTGGGCACAGCACCCACCAAGAGCTGCCCTGGGGCCAGCCTGGGCACAGCACCCACTGACGGTCCTAGAACTGCTGCACAGCCAGCTGGACACTGCACCAAGAGTCCCAGGAGCTGCCACAGAGCCAGCCCGGTGAGGAAGCAGCAGCAGACCCTGCCCTCAGCCCTGGCACCCACGGAATTGTGCCATGTGCACTGCAGGGGCTGGGGCACAGAGCATGGCAGCTAACAGGGGACTGGGCTAACAGGGGACTGGGCTAACAGGAGATGGGCTAACAGGGGACAGGGCTAACAGGAGATGGGCTAACAGGAGATGGGGCTAACAGGGGACAGGGCTAACAGGGGACAGGGCTAACAGGGGACTGGGCTAACAGGAGATGGGGCTAACAGGGGACAGGGCTAACAGGGGACAGGGCTAACAGGGGACTGGGCTAACAGGGGACAGGGCTAACAGGGGACAGGGCTAACAGGGGACAGGGCTAACAGGAGATGGGCTAACAGGGGACAGGGCTAACAGGAGATGGGCTAACAGGAGATGGGGCTAACAGGAGACAGGGCTAACAGGGGACAGGGCTAACAGGAGATGGGCTAACAGGAGATGGGGCTAACAGGGGACAGGGCTAACAGGAGATGGGGCTAACAGGGGACAGGGCTAACAGGGGACTGGGCTAACAGGGGACAGGGCTAACAGGAGACTGGGCTAACAGGAGATGGGCTAACAGGAGATGGGGCTAACAGGGGACAGGGCTAACAGGAGATGGGCTAACAGGGGACAGGGCTAACAGGGGACAGGGCTAACAGGAGATGGGGCTAACAGGGGACAGGGCTAACAGGAGACAGGGCTAACAGGGGACAGGGCTAACAGGAGATGGGGCTAACAGGGGACTGGGCTAACAGCAGATGGGCTAACAGGGGACAGGGCTAACAGGAGATGGGCTTACAGGGGACAGGGCTAACAGGAGATGGGCTAACAGGGGACTGGGCTAACAGGAGACAGGGCTAACAGGGGACAGGGCTAACAGGGGACAGGGCTAACAGGGGACAGGGCTAACAGGAGATGGGGCTTACAGGGGACAGGGCTAACAGGAGACTGGGCTAACAGGAGACAGGGCTAACAGGAGACAGGGCTAACAGGAGACTGGGCTAACAGTACCCAATGTCCCCAGCCACAGCTCTGCCACAAGTCTTGTCACAATCAGGGAGCACAGGCACAGCACTACTACTGCTGCTGCTGCTGCTGCTTCAGGGAAAACCCAAGAAAACCCCCAAAACCCCCAGCAGAACCAGCACAGCTCATTGTTCCAGAACCAGAGACTTCTCCATTTTCTAGATTTGCTTCTGCCCTTGCATAGGCCAAGCCTTTGCCCACGGCAGGGACTCCAACTCCACACACTGCCAGGGGCTCACGCAGAGCTGGGGACACCAGAGCAGAGCAGCAGGTGGGCACAGACACAGCACTCACCTTCCTGAGGTTTGCGTGCACGAGGAAAGGTCACTGCAATGAGGGTGTGCCACGTGTCACTGTCCTGCCCCTCCAACCCCAGGGCACGGGGACAGCCCGGGGGGCAGTTTTTCCACCACCTTGCCTGGTCCCACTGCACCAGCCTCCCCTGGCACCCAGCACAGCCTCACTTACCTGGGGGAGTGCAGATGTGCCACTGCCATGTGCAAGTATCAAGCAGGCACCACCTTAAACTCATCTTTGGGTTGCTGTGGGTTACAGCCCCAGACTACAGACTGGCCACAGGGAGCCCAGGCTTAGGCCAGGTGGGGGTCCCTGTGTGCCCACCGAGGGGGCTGGGCTCCATCCCTGACTGGTTTTCCTCATTCCCAATCCCAGTGGGAATTTCCCCTGCAGAAGAGGTGGCACAGCTTGCACACAGCACTGAGAGCAGCAACCTGGCAGTGCAGGAGGAAAACCAGCTCACACCAAGCCAGGCACACCAGCCCGGGCTCACCTCTCAGATTCCTGACCCAGACACTTCTAAAGAGCAGTTCCTGAAGCGACAGCACCACAAAACCTGGAGCGTATTCTGTTCATTTCAATACAAACACAGTCCCCGATGTGGGGTCTGCAGCCAGCCGTGTGCCACATTTGCTCTTTCCCTTTCAAGTTACCTTCTCTCCAAGCCAAGCTTCCCTTTCTTTCCAGCAGCAGCCCTCACACTGGCTCTGGGAATGAATGTCCTGCACTGAAGTGCACAGCCAGCAAACCCAGTGCATTCCCCTTCTGCTGGGCTGGCGTCACTGCTGCGGGCTGTGGGTGCTGAGCCGCTGCTCCACACCTGGCACAGGCCTGTCCTGGGCTCTGTGCCTCTGTGACAGCCAGAGCCCAGCCACTCCAGAGCCCAGCCACTCACAGGGACAGGGCACGGCTGTCCCTATCCACAGAGCTGGGTTTCCTGGCACTCCGTGCCCGCTGCCGTGCACCTGCCCACACCTGGCAGTGAAGGGTGGACAAGCTGCTGCTGAGCAGGTGGGCTGTCCCCAGCCAGACCCCTCTGCTGTGCCTGATGTCCCCAGAGACAATTCCACAGTCACAGGGGGTGCAGCACCACAGAACAGTGGCCGAGGACTTGGTGCTTGGCCTGCGGGGAGCCCCAGCTGTGCTGAGGGTTGGTGGGTGACACCACGGTGGCTGACAATCCAGCACGGTTGTGATCGGGCAGCACAGGCTCTGCTCTGCCCCAGGCCCAGCACCCAACACACAGCCAGGCACACAGGGACACGTTTGCAAAGGGGAAACGGGACAACCACGTTATTGGTAAGCAGGACCCTATGGCCTGGCCACAGTTTGCTGCTTTTGAACCAGAACTCTGACCAACATTAACATGACTGCCAGGAGAAGGCACCGTGCAACTGGGTGGCTGCTGCTAGTGCAGCTTTTGGGCAGCCATGGTGCACCCTGAGCGGGCAGCAGCACCATGGAGCAGGGAGGTGACTGTTCCTGAGGGATCACAGTGCTGACAGCTGTGGCCACGTTGCCAGGGGCACTGCTCAGGCTCCAGTGCCCCCAAAGCTCCAGCATCGCTGAGGCTCTGCTTCCCCTTGCTTGATGGGAACAGAGGTGATCCTGGGGGCAGCTGCAGCCATTACTGCTGGTTTGAAGCCATTCCCAAGGAAGCAGCGTGCCCCTCTCAGTGCTGGGAGCCCACCATGGCTTCGGGCACACTTGCCATGGCACACGAAGGGCCCCACTGCACCTTCTGGGGGGCACACACAGCTGCCCAAGCCTGTCACCCCAGCACAGTTCCGTGCCACTCTGCTGGTGTGGGATGCTCCCAGAGCAATGCCCATGGTCCCCGGGAGGCAGGAGCCCCCCTGTGCTGCTGGCACCAAGCCTCCAGCTGCTCTGCTGCCAGCAGGGGCAAGAGCAGCTCGTGCCAGCGCCTCGGCAGGAGCTCTGGGGCAGGCGGCGTGCCCCAGCCGTGCCAGGCCCTTCCCAGCTGGAGCGGCGGGTCCAGGAGCTGTGTCCCCTGTGCCACGCACAGGCTGTGCTTTGCAGCTCCCTCTCCATGGCTGCAGAGCCAGTGGGCACAGGGGCAGGGCTGGAAAACGCGTGGGGACACGCTGCAGAAACAGCCACGCTGGCAGCAGAGCGGAACAGCACCAGGTATCCATGTACCCAAGGAGCATGGATCCATGTACCCAAGGAGCATGGAGCATGGATCCATGTGCCCAAGGAGCAGCACCAGGTATCCATGTACCCAAGGAGCATGGATCCACGTACCCAAGGAGCATGGAGCATGGATCCATGTACCCAAGGAGCAGCACCAGGTATCCATGTACCCAAGGAGCATGGATCCATGTACCCAAGGAGCATGGAGCATGGATCCATGTACCCAAGGAGCAGCACCAGATATCCATGTACCCAAGGAGCATGGATCCATGTGCCCAAGGAGCATGGAGCACGGATCCATGTGCCCAAGGAGCAGCACCAGGTATCCATGTACCCAAGGAGCA
Organism: Anomalospiza imberbis; assembly: GCF_031753505.1. NCBI lineage: Eukaryota > Metazoa > Chordata > Aves > Passeriformes > Viduidae > Anomalospiza > Anomalospiza imberbis. The sequence goes on along the minus strand of NC_089686.1, from coordinate 272,793 downwards.
TGGATCCACGTACCCAAGGAGCATGGAGCATGGATCCATGTACCCAAGGAGCAGCACCAGATATCCATGTACCCAAGGAGCATGGATCCATGTGCCCAAGGAGCAGCACCAGGTATCCATGTACCCAAGGAGCATGGATCCATGTGCCCAAGGAGCATGGAGCACGGATCCATGTACCCAAGGAGCAGCACCAGATATCCATGTACCCAAGGAGCATGGATCCATGTGCCCAAGGAGCAGCACCAGGTATCCATGTACCCAAGGAGCATGGAGCATGGATCCATGTGCCCAAGGAGCAGCACCAGGTATCCATGTACCCAAGGAGCAGCACCGTGGATAAGGAGCATGGATCCATGTACCCAAGGAGCAGCGCCACGTATCCATGTACTCAAGGAGCATGGAGCATGGATCCATGCACCCAAGGAGCAGCACCATGGATCCATGTACCCAAGGAGCAAGGACACACCTGGACACAGCAGGAAGGCAGCACAGACACAGAGACACGGCACAACACTCAGCTCCTGCCAGCACAGCCGAGCAGCCCCCAAGAGAGCCCATCTCCAGAGTGTTCCAGCCACTGCAGAAGAGCTAAGAACCTCCTGCAACAGTTTCTCCTCCACCAGTGCCTGAGAATAAAGACTCTCCATGACTAAAATCTCAGATAATCTGTAGCTGAGCAGCAGCACACAGAGCCCAGCTGTAGGCAGGCGATGCCTGAGGGGCAGGGAGGCACCTTGGGCTCATGTCCCTGCAGACCCTTCTTCATCTGGGGGTGATGCTGGGGCCACAGCACATCACACCCCCATTCCATCATCTGTGGTGAGGAGTTATTCCAGCTGGGGGGAAGTAACCTGGTGTTATTCTGATCCAGGAGCATCTTAGCACTTTTTCTGGCTCACAGTTGGCAACCTATAGTTTTTGCAGAAACTACTGAGAATTTCCTCCTCCATGAGGCTTCCCACACTTTGAATCAAGCCTGAATAAAACAAATGTCCCACTGCACAGTTACTCCAGTGGGAACGGATGGTTCCATGCCCAGGGCATTCCCAAGGGATGAATGATCCTGTCAGCCAGGGAGAGAAGCTGGCACAAGAGGAAGCCCCGACTGCCCAGATCCCCTTTCCTGCACTGTCAGCAGAGAATCCAACCAAACACAGGGCCATATGGTCCCTGTACACTGCTTGACACAGAGGCACCATGGACAGAACATCAGCTGCAGTGCTTAGAAAATTATTCCTTTGAGTGAAAAAATACAAATATAAAAATAAATGTCCTTAAACCACAAAACATCATTAGTATTTTAGCACTTTCACAAAACTTCACACAGATTTAGGTCCAGTTTTAGACAACATATAAAAGCATTTTCATTTGATGTTTTTAAAATGCGTGATTAAACCAAACCACTCCACAGCCAACCTCTGACACTCTCCCTCTACCCCAGCATGGGGGGAAGGTGCCTCTGCCAGGACAGTCCCTCACTGGGGCTCAGACCTTCACGTTTAACCCACACTGAGCAAAGCCCTTATCATCAGACTGCCAGACCCTGGACAGACCAGCCCTGTCCTCGACAGCACGTTATTTAATAGCTCCTTTCTGCGCATGCAGTGCTCATGGGTTGCCAGAGCAATCCGAGGAGGGATTTATTGAATTTTTTTAAAACTTTTCCAGCAGGAAGCAGGTTTTCTCATTTTGAGGCTTTGTTTCCTATTTGGTCTCTGCATTTTCTGAGGGAAGCAAAAAGGGTTTCTAAAAAAGAAGCAACCTCTTCCTTTTAGGTCCTTTACACCACCCTGGCTGACTTTATTCTTCCATGACAGGCAATAAAATCACCCAGAACAACCCAGGCTGGCCAAGAGCATCAGCCCCATGCTGCAGAGCCCCGGGGACAGAGATGGGGTGCCAGGGGCTGTTCCCCACTGTGAGATGTTCCCCCACAACTGCCCTGGGGCCGGCTGCTGCCCTGGCTGGAGCCAGGCTGGCCTCAGGCACCTGCCTTAGCTACTGTGCCCTCAGAAACAGGTGTACAGGGTATAAAATTTAACAATTCTCTCACTTTTATGGCCACAAAGCCCATCTTGAACCTGTTATTTGGCATCTGATAATGCACAATGCTCAATATTCTGAGTTAAGCTGTCTGTAATTTGAATATGATGACCATATGAGTTTAATTAATATTAACTGCAGGCTTCCCTTTACAGTGAGCAGAGCAGCTGCCATCCACACAACGAAATTTGCGTCTGCTGTCCCCTGCTGCTGCGGGGTTCTGCCCCCAGAGAGTGGCCTAAAATCACTCTATCTCCCGGGCACTGCAATTAAGAGCAGCTTAAAGGTGAAACCATCATTTTCCAGGCCCTTCAATGCTCTCAGGGATTGAAAAGAACTGGAACCAACCATAAAGTTCAGAGGAAATGTGCCCCAGGAGTCTGGGACAGCAGGAGATGACCATCAGCACCCCACCAGCCAAGGTGCTGAAAGGCCACGACCCTGCTAGCTGCAGCCCTGCCTGCCCCCCTGCCTGCCCCCCGGCCACCTGCCAGCCCCGCTCACGGCCCTGCTCAGCTGTGCCCTGCACCCCGAGGCGCGCCAGCCCCGCTCCCTCCCCAGGGCTGCAGGGCAGGGCGCTGCCTGCCCCGCGGGATCGGGGTGCAGGTCTGGGTGCTCTGAGACCGGGGGTCGGGTACCTTCCAGGGAGAGCCGCTGTGGGACCCCAGTGCTCCAGCAGTGCCCAGCCCCGGCCGGCCAGACCCGGCACAGGGGAATGGAGCCGCACCCTGGTGCCTCCTCGTGCTGCCCGCAGCCCCACGGTGGGAGCTCCGCGGCCCCACGGCCCCGGCCCGGCTCCGGCAGGGCAGTCACCGCGAGGCTGGCTGGCGTACCGAGTGAATATTTTATTTTACACAACATAACAACACAGCGTTGTTGCTCCTGTACAGCATCTGCCTAAAAACAAAGGCAACACCATAGTCACGGAAAAGAAATATACAGTCTGACCGGTTTAAAAAATATCATTTTACTGATTGATCCAGAAGTGGTTATTTGTTAGCTTGGAGGAAATTGCATTTCCTTTATAAAAGGCTTTTTCTGTGAAAACTCTCTCTTTTATTTTCTGCTACCGCAGAACCAGGAAGCCAGTCCTAGAGCAGGGAAGGCACTGGTGCTGTTTCGTGCTTTTTTTCGCCCCTTAATCTTTTTTTCCTTTTTTTTTTTTTTTTTTTTTAATCTCTGAATGTTGCCTTCGGTTTTGATATTAAATAAAACCAAACGAAAACTAAATAAACCCCCGTGTGCACTGGGTGGCTTATACAGAACCCCGCATGAACAAGCCATTAATCAGCGAGACAGCAGTGGACATCCAAATCCAATTCCCTGGAAAAGGGAGTTTCACACAATGTTTGGTGGTTTTAGTTAAAATAAAAATTAAAAAAAAAAAAAAGAAAAAAGAAAAAAAAAGCAGGTCACACAGTGCTTTCCAATATCCACTCAGAACTGGAGAAAGTTGCTTTTCCGCTCTCGGCCCCGGCGCAGTCTGCCTGGACCAGCATCCCGTTCATGGACATGCTCCGTTTGGAGCGCAGGCCGCCGGCGCCGGCGCCGCGGGGCTCCAGCAGCTCACCGCCCAGCGAGCGCCGGCGCTTGGCTCGGGACGCGTCGGCCGGCAGCGTGAGGAACTTACTTGGCTTTGATTGTGCTCTTTTGTACGTGTGGGCCGCGGGGGCCGCGTCGGGGGGCCGGCTGGCTAGCTGCAGGGCCGTGGAGTTATTTCTGTTCGAGTTCTGGGGCTCGGCGCTGCCGCCAGCCTCGCCCTGCGGCTCGCTGCCGGGCTTTGGCCCCGACTTTCGCTTCGGCTTCTGCGAGAGGGAAGTGCTTGAAGTCCAGGCGGGAGGCAAAGCGGAGGTAGTGGTGGCTGAGTCCTGGCTGGAGCCGGTGTCCGGTGACTGCGTCACACCGTCGCTGGCAGCCTTGCAGCACTGGATGCCCTCCTCGTGCCCGAGAGCCTGCTTGGACATGGACTGCAACAGCACCCCGCTGCAGCCCTGGATCTGCGCCCCGTTCGTCTGCGAGTACACGTTGCTGACCTTGGTGGCCTTCTGCTGCCCGTTGTTGTTACACACCTTGTAGCGGATCATGAGGATGATGATGAACACGAGCACGGACGCCACAATGATCCCACCAATGATGATAATCATGGTCCCACCCAGGAACTGGGACTGCATGAAGTGGCAGCGCACATAATCCTGCTCGGTGGTGAACTGCGTGCAGCCCACGACTCTGGTGGCCGTCAGCGAGGTGATCCCGTCATCGTAGATGGCCAGGACGCACAGGTCGTACATCGTCCCCGCAGCCAGGTTGTTGACCAGAAAGGTTTTGCTCGTGGGAGGTATCATTCTGGGGGAGAAGGAAACCAGTGTGAATGAACCTGGCGGACACACCGGCACCTTCCCACCCTGTGGGGCAGCCCAGGTCACACTGGGCACCACCACGGCTTGTCTGTCCACTGTCCCCGTGGGGCTGATCTCCACTCCCCCAGCAGCTCCTGTCTGGCCTTTGATGCAGCAGCAGTGACTACCAAGGCCCTGGCATGGCTCAGCATGGCAGAGCCCCCCATTAGAACAACCACATCAAAAACATAGAATCACAGGATCACAGAATGGCTTGGGTTGGAAGTAACATTTGAAGACCATCTAGTTCACCCTCCTGCCATGGGCAGGGATAACTTCCACCAGACAAGGGTGCTCCAAGCCCTGTCCAGCCTGGCCTTGGACACTTCCATGGATGGAGCACCCACAACTTCTCTGAGGAACCTGTGCCAGTGTCTCACTGTCCTCACAGGGAAGATTTTTTCAATTATCTGATCAACATCTACCCTCTTTCAGTTTAAAGGCAGCACCCCTTGTCCTAGTAATGGATAAAGAAATTCACAGAAGAAATGACCAAACAAAGCCAGTGCTGAAGGGTGCAACAGCTACACCTGGGAGCACAGAGCCCCTCTGCACTTCCCCAGCACGGGCATCACCAGGAAGTGCTGTGAGGAACTCACAGACGCTGCCACAGACAGTGTCACAGACACTGTCCTCCCTGTGCTTCCACAAAGCTGAGCACATTAGGAACCATTTGATCCATCTACCTTCACAACCTTTCTCAGATCAGTTCAGAGGATTAGAGGTCCATTTGGATTATCTAAAAATAACACTGTTCTAAGTAATTTTCCCATTTGTGAGCAGAAATGGCACGAGTCCTTCCTGAGGCTCCCACCATGAGCTGCCGGGGCTGGGTTCCGCTCAGCTGGCACGGCATGGCACAGGAACTCCAGCAGAGGGGCTGCCCAGGCCAGGGCCACACGCCAGCACCGAGCACCCAGCACGGTCCCACATGGGCAGGCTGGGGCTGCCTTACCTGTAAACAAGGGAGTCATCGTAAGTACCATTGTACTGGATTTGAAACATACGTATCCCAGGTATATTCCTCTGAAAATTGAATTTCAGCAGAGCCGTGGAGGACGTCGCTTCCGCAACGACCACCTTCCTATCCTGGCTGACTTTAGTATCCCCGTTGCTACTGCTCGCATTGGAGCCCGACTTGGTGGATGTGGAGATATCCGAGGAGCCTGGGTCAGGCTCGTGGATGTGGTTTGTGCTGTTCAGCAAGTGGGGGAGTTTGATGATGTGCAGGTCCACCGTCTGCGTGGCCTCCCCCGCTGGATTGGAAGCAATGCAGGTGAAGGAGCCCGTGTCCTTCACCGTCGTGATAAGGATGTCGAGCGTCCCGTTGTCGTACACCGTGGACCTGGTCGCATTGGAAATCAGTTTGCCCTCAGGTGAAATCCAATGGATTGCTGGCTCGGGGTCACCCCGGGCCTTGCAGCGCAGGGCTGCCCGCTGCCCCTCCAGCACCCGCAGCTCGTGGGTGTGCCGGGTGATGAGCGGGGGCTCGCAGAGGAACTCCTCCTCAGGGATCGACCAGAAGTACCGGCCGGACAGCAGTGTCGGAGAGGCACAGGTCTCCAGGTCATCCTCCCTGGAAAGGCGCCTCAGCCACAAAAGCTCACAGTTGCAATGCAAGGGGTTCCCACCAAAGCTCAGCGCAAATGTTGAGGGGCTGATAATTCCTGAGGTTGCCAGCACCTGAGCGCGCTGGAAGAGCGGATCAGGCGGCAGCTTCTGCAGTTTGTTGGATGTGACGTCCAGCCTGGTCATCTTGTGGAGGTGGGAGAAGGTCCCCTTAGGAATATGGTCAATCATGTTGTGGTCAAGACTGAGAGTGTGCAAACTGACCATTTTCTCCACGGCATCCCAAGGGATGGTTTCCAGATTGTTGTAAGACAAATCCAATTCCTCGAGAGCTAAAACATCATCGAAAGCTGTGGAAGAAATTAAAGTCAGCTGATTGTTGTTCAGTATCAAGTGGTGGAGATTGGAGAGCCCACTGAACATGTCATTAGTGATCTTAGTCAATCGGTTGCTGTTCAAATGCAGAGCCCGCAAATTGCGCAGGTCGGCAAACGCGTGAGGTGTGATAAAACTGATTGTATTCCGGGACAGCGTCAGGTCCACCAGGCTGGTCATGTTGGCAAAGTCTTTCCTTTTAATGTTTGTAACAAAGTTGTCTGCCAGCCGCAGCTCCACAGTCCTCCTGTCAATGTTGGGAGGAACGAACAAGAGCCCTTTCTTGGCACAGAGGGTGGCGAGGTTCGGAGACAAGATCTGACAGACACAGCGTTTGGGGCAGATCTGAGCTCGCACCGCTACGCCAATGAACAGCAGAAACAAAAGCAGTTTTTCCATTGTAGAACAGATTCAAGAGCCTGCAAGGGAGAGCAGACAGCGGTTAGGCTCTGTGAGGTAAGACAGACATAATAAAAAAGCCAAGACAGCCAGTCTGTGGCTAAACCACAGAACTGAAGTTCAGGTAGCAGCGAGTCACCCTCCCTGTGTTACCTGGTTCTTCTTCATCCCCCCATCCTAACACAAGAGTGCCTGCCAGGAGTACAGCTGAGAGTCGGGGATGTTTGCAGATCCATGTATCCACACCAACACTCACACACAAATGACAAAGCGATTGGGAAGCCGCCCCTTGGGCCCCTCCTGCTAGAGCCCATCCTGCTGCCCAGCACACCTCCACATCCGACCAGAGCCCCTGACCTCCCAGGCCGTTGGCCACAGTGACAAATGTCCAGGTATAGAAAATGAGGAGTGGTTCATGTGTGCTTCACTTGCTAAGCTGAAACTCTCAGCAGCCTTGAAATCGCAGCAGCTCAATGGGTTTACAGCCATCTCCACTGAACATTTAAGCTCTTAATGCTATTTTCAGAATAAACTCAGAAGGAGCTAATTTTATGTCATTCAAACCCCAAAAATGCAAATAAAACAAAGTTAAACAAAAAGAAAAAAAAAAAAACAACAGAAAAAACAAAACAAAACAAAACAAAAACCCAAGCAAAGCCCCCACAACGGCGATCTAAATAAAAACGGATCTTGGGCTAATTTTAGCTGATCACAGCTTTCCGGCTCCCCGGGAAGCCCAGCGGTTCAAGCAGCTTTATTGCTCACGCTGCCAGGCCCACTCCTCGTGGCGAGTGGGAGCGGGGCTGGCAGCAGCAGTGCCCACGCCAGCTCAGCGAGATCTCCCAGCAGTGACTACACCAGAGGCTTCACGGCACGGGCGGCTGGGAGGGCGGGGGATGCTCCTCCGTGGAACAGGTGGGAGCACGGTCCCGTGGAGAAGCACCCACGGGGTGCTGAGGGAAGTGTCTGAGGGAACCTGTGCCTTTGCAAGCAGTGGTGCTCGGAGGGGCTCCAAGCTGTGACTGAAGCACTCGGCTCCCTTTGGGACCGGCACAATTAGACATGTTCTGATCAGATTACTCAGACCCATTACCACCCCAGAGATGCATTAATGAAGCTCAGCTGAAATACAGTTTCACAGCTAGCCAGAACCAGAACTCTTGAATCGTCATTGATATTTAAAGACATTTAATGTTAGAGTAACAATTATTGCTCCTGTTGTCCAGTCCATCCATAACCCAAACCAAATCTGTGGTGCCATGCAAGCAGAGGCAACAAAATTAATAGTGAAAATACCAGCCCTAAACCCTGCATTTCAGCAATCAATGTACTTTTTCTTGATACTTCTGGGGACTGCAAGTATTCAGGACTACTCCAGCTTTGAGTTCCCACTGGAATAATAAAAGCCTGCTACTGCGGTCCAAAGCGGAGTCTGCTGCTGTGTGCAGTGCTGGGAGCTGCTCCCATAACCAGCATAACCAGCACCATTCTTGCTGCCATGACTTGTGGCAGAAACAAAGTGCCATGGCAGTATTCAGGTATGCTCTGTGGACTCACTTTCATGACAGCACTGCAAATCAGAGTGGCGCTGCAGGTGACAAGGACCTGGAGGAGAATGGCAATGCCAAGCAGTGAAGGAAACGGCCTGCTGCAGTCCCCAAGCCCCACTGGTGTCACCCAGCAGCCACCTCCCAGAGCAGCAGCTGCACTCAATGGCCAGGGACTGTCACCTGTCCTTTCCAGGCAGGACTTTGCTCTTTTAATGCACACCTGCTAAGTCCTAGATTGAACGGGCTCAGCAGCTCAGGGCACCTGCAGCACAGCCACTGGGGTCCCTGGACAGCCTTGGCTGGGGACACCATGCTCATTTAAATTTGCTAACTTAAGGCTGCCAGCTCAGATTCATGGCTGTGATTAAAGCCATGTGCCTGGATTCAGCCAAGTCCATTGCCAGAGCTACCCAAGACTAACACAAGCTTGAACCCAAATCAGCAAGTTCATGAGTTTGGAAAAACCATTCCAAGATGAAACAACTTAAACAACAGCTGGGATGACAAGGTTACCACAAAGTTACCCACCAGCAGAGGTGGGTTTTTGGATGTTAAGAGAGTTTTGGATATTGTCTCTGCCAATTTCCTCAGGTCAAATGCCCAGCATATGGCCAGAGCTGGATGCAACGCCATCAGTGAACATCAGGCTCCAAGGGCTGCAGTAAATGGGCAAGACCAGCCGGTGGCCAGTCGCCAGCACTGTCCCCCATGACTTGGGTTCAGGGACAGTCCTCTCCCGTGTCTCTCTCAGTGGCCTGGGCAGGGAGGTGAGTGCACCCCACATACATCTGCCAACGACACTGAATTAGGAGGAGGGACAGAGCCCTCAGAGCACGGGGCGCTTATGGAGAGGTGGATCAGAGTGCTGAGCACCCGGCCTGCAGCCCTGACTGCAACGAAGACTAGTGAGGATTTGGCATCTGGATGCCTCAACTGATGGAAACAGCACAGCCACACCTGGATCTATATGAGGAAGCTGGTGCCCCAGGCTGTGCAGGGATGGGGATAGCCCATCCTCCCCAGCCCGGGCATCATCCCTTGCTGCAGAGGTAGCACAAACATTTCCCCTCCTTGCTGAAAACACACAGAGCATTTCCTCCCAGAGTGCTCAGTGCAGCAGCCTTGTGGCTGTGCCCCACCACTGAGACATTCCAGACAACAATACCAACTGCAGGACCTGGTGCCTTAGGAGGACAGCCATCAAAAAACACACCTGCTGAAAGTCAGCCTGGACATGTGTCCCCTCCTCTCCCAGCATACCTCATCCCCCACACAGATCATTTGCAGAGATAGCAGCACTGACATGGCTTACAGCTCATTGCAGAAAACACCTTTTTGACTAATGAAAGCAGTGTGTGATTCTCATTACTTGCTTGAAAGATGACAGAACAGGAAGGAAACTGCATTCATACATAAAACAAATGCCAGCTTCCTGGGAAAGTGGGCACTGCTTATTTACTGCTTGGTGCCTGCAATAGGACAAGGGTAGTCAAGCTCTTCATGTGACATTTGTGATTAAAAAAAATCCTCTCACATATACTACTATTTACATCCATCCTGTTGCTACATTTGATCATTTTGAGTTATTCATCTGTCTATAAATCCTAAGTTCGAGTTGCTGTGGGCTGCATGGCTTATGGTCACACAGAGTGGGAACCGTGTCTGCAAAGAGCCAGGAACCTGTGAGCCCCAGCATACTGAGGGGGCTGGGAGCCCCTCCACCCTTCCCCCATCGGCTGGAGGGGACTGACTGGAGTCCCCAGACTGCTGCTCCTGTCTCCGAGCAGAGGAAGTCTTCTCCTCCCCCCATTTCTCAGGTATGGAGCAGGCCTGACAGTGGTTGGGCAGGGCCAGGGCTCATGGAGGCAGGGACTCCTCTGGTGCTGTCACCCCTGCCCACCTTCCCCTGGCCACTCTCAGGTGGCATGTCCCCACACAGTGGGTGACACTCCCATGGTCCTTCCCCTGCCAGGTGTTTCCCACAGGTCTTCTGGCCTTCAGGCCACCTCCAGCCCAGCTCTGGAACACACACCTCCATTCCAGCCCAGCTTGGGAACACAGACCTCCATTCTAGCCCAGCTCTGGAACACACACCTCCATTCCATCCCAGCTCTGAACACACACCTCCATTCCAGCCCAGCTCTGGAACACACACCTCCATTCCATCCCAGCTCTGAACACACACCTCCATTCCATTCCATTCCATTCCATTCCATTCCATTCCATTCCACTCCATTCCATTCCACTCCAGCCCAGCTCTGGAACACACACCTCCATTCCACTCCAGCCCAGCTCTGGAACACACACCTCTGTTCCAGCCCAGCTCTGGAACACACACCTCCATTCCATCCCAGCTCTGAACACACACCTCCATTCCAGCCCAGCTTGGGAACACAGACCTCCATTCCATCCCAGCTCTGAACACACACCTCCATTCCAGCCCAGCTCTGGAACACACACCTCCATTCCATTCCATTCCATTCCATTCCATTCCATTCCACTCCATTCCATTCCACTCCAGCCCAGCTCTGGAACACACACCTCCATTCCACTCCAGCCCAGCTCTGGAACACACACCTCTGTTCCAGCACAGTTCTGGAGCACACACCTCCATTCCATTCCATCCCAGCTATGGAACACAGACCTTCATTCCATTCCATTCCAGCTCTGAACACACACCTCCATTCCATTCCATTCCATTCCATTCCATTCCATTCCATTCCAGAGGCGCGCTCTGGCCCCAGCCTGGCAGGTGCAGAACATCCATCCCTGCACAGAGGAGGAACCCTGAGCTGGCATGGGACCAGGCCCACACACGGGCAGGTGTAGGGACAGCTGGGGCACTCTCCAGCTCCAGCACCACACGTGGCTCTGTGAGACCCACCAGAGGATTTCCACCACTTCCAGAGGAGACACCCACTCCTGCTGGGTGACAGCCACCCGCTCCTGGGTGACAGCCCAACAGCCCCTGCTGAGTCCTGGGGCACACACAGACCCTCCGGCCAGCACCTCCTAAGGGCAGACTCCCACCACAAACCTCTGACAGGTGCTGGGGAATGGCCAGAGTGAGCCCAGGCCCGGTGGGGCACAGCCGTTCTGAGCCCCCGCAGCAGTGCCAGCAGAGCCAGCAGTGCCAGCAGTGCCGGGGTGAACAGCAGGCACAGCCTGGCACCAGTCAGCAGCAGGCCGTGGGATAACTACCCACCTGCTCCAGCAGCAGACAGAGGTCAGCTGAAGTGCTAATGAATTTGAAATTCCTGCCTGGAATGGATCCAAGGAACCCAGGACTGAAATGCCACGTAATGTGATGGCTCCTTGTGCCCAACATACTGCATGCTGGGCGTTTTGCTTCCTCCTTTTTGGGATATGAAGTGCACCATCTCAGCATCTGCCAGTGCGCCCAGTGCTCCAAAGGGTCATTTACATATTGTGGATCACACAACACATGGGAGCAGCAGAATCCATAAGACAGCCATTAATTAGCAAACAACTTCCACAACTTCCAATTCCTGTTTGGATGGCCAGCATGCCAGGGATGCCCAGTGTGCACACCGGGAGATGCTGGAGCCAGCTGTCAGCTCAGGGCCTGGCTCAGACATCATCTGTCACTGCTGAGGTCACAACAGAGCGACTGACTGCCCTTCCCTCCCATCCAGAAGGACGGGTGGGAAGGAATCCACCCAGGATTCTCAGAATCTCTGCAAATTCAGTTTCGTGATGGAGGAAAAAATAGTCTGGAAGCTGATGATGTTCAGCTGTTGGGGATGGAGGAAGGGAAATCACAGCACCAGCCACCACAGGCACCCCATAGCCATGCCAGAATGTGGTAAGTAAAAGGAGATTCTGGGATCTGCTGGGACCAGTGAAGTGGAGAACGAGGAGCTTCCGTTTAACGAAGGTCAGTGGTTTCTAGAAAGGTTGGAGGATTTTGCTGAATTGGAAACAAAGTACCTGAGGAAAAAAAGCATTTGAATCAAAGAAACTCACCCAGAGGTTTGCTCTGGGGGCTGTGCTAGCCACCCAGTGCTGAGCTGGCCAGGAACACCAGCCAGGAACACCATCCAGGACCACAAGGCTACCACGTTTGACACTTGCTATAGGACTGGACAGGTGAATCCCCATGGGGAGCCATGAGACTGGGAAATCCTGTACCCTGGTCCCAGTTAAAGGGCTTCAAACAGCCATGAACCCCTCAGACCTCTGGGAATCTTAGCAGCAGGAGCAAGGGCCCAAAGTGAAGGCCAGGGGCAGTGCTGCCAGCTCACATAGGGATAATGCCTCTCCTGACATAATGTATGTTCCTTCCTCAAAAGCTCAGTTTCTGGATTTTTGCTGCGTTTCCTGTCTTCTACACAACAAACAGCTTCAGCACTTGCCCTTGCAATACACAGCTTAAAAACATGCCCATAAAGTTCAGAAATTGAGGAGAAAAAATATAACATCCTTTTTATTTAAACGCTTCATTTTAGAATTGCTCCACATTGTCTGCAGCAGACAACACTAACAATGCCAAGTGCTCGGAAAGGTGAAAAACCCACGGGGTTCCTGCAGCAGTGCACTTGTCACAGCTGGAGTGTTTCCAGCAGAAGCAGGGACATGGGCACATTCTAGGCATTGTCCCTTCACTTCTGCTGACATGGCACCCCGTGTCCTGCATTTTCACAAGGATGCTGGAGCCTTCCCAGGAACCACAGGCAGGGCAGTGCCCTGCACTCAGGGCAGTGCCCAGCACCACCCTGGTCCTGGCCCACCTCCAGCACCGCCTGCTGCAGGCTGGTGGCAGCTCCCCTGGGACAGTGACCCTGGGGTCAGCACAGCCAGCGCAGCAGAGACACGGCATTCCCAGGGATTTCATTTCTTTCCCTTGTCGTTCTGCTCCCAGCCGCACCCCACACGAGTCCCAGCGAGCCGCCCTGAGCACATGGGCACCAGCACTGCCGGCACTGCCTGCCACGCGCCGACAGTGGCAGACGAGGTGGTGCACGCTCCCAGCACACTCCCAGGGTGCCTCCTGCACACTTCCAGCACTGCTCCTGCACTCCTGCTGCTGGCACAGCCCCGGGCCCACGGCCGCACGCGAGAGCTGGCACACGCCGCTGAGCTGGCCGCGCCTGCCGTGCCCCGGAGCAGAGGCCGAGCCAACAGAGCACAGGGGTCGCCCACACCGCGGTGGCTTCAGTGCAGGCAGCTTATCAGGGCTTTGGTGCCACAGACAAGAGCCCAGAGTGATCCAGGGGATGAGTCAGGCGGCAGAGCAGAGCACGACTGCAGCTCGGTGAGGTATTAATAGCTGTGCGTGAGGAAACGCCGAGGATGCCACGGTCTGGGCTGGGGGCGCCTGCTGCTGCTCCGTGGATGGGGAGAGGGCACTGAACCAGGTACTGAACCAAGCACTGAACCACTGAACCAGGCACTGAACCAGGCACAAAACAGAGCGGCACCTGAGAAATGTCCCCTGATAAAAGCACACGTGGAGACATCACCTCCCATTTCTGAGGACAGCTCTGCACTCCCATCTCGCCCAGTGCCAAACCCAGCAAACTGCTTCAGCCTTGTAACTACCTGGAGCTTTGCAGGCACAGCCAGGAGCCCATCTGGGCTCTTTCCATTGCATCCTCCTGCTCCCTGGGGCAGAAGGTGTCAGCAGTGCATCTCCCAGCCCAGCAGCAGTGAGCACCAGCTTCCCAAGGCACCTCTAGCCCCTGCACAAGCAGCACATACCGCTGGCACCATCTGTCACCATTCACGACTGTCCTTGTGCCCTGATGACCACCAGCACCCAGGGCTGCTGCTCCATGTGCCGGCCAGCCCGGCTCTGAGAACACCACAGGTACAGACAGATGGACAGGCTGTTCCACTTCCCTGGCTCCCTCTACAAAATGTGCATTAGGAATTCCATCCTCTTCCTTTCCTTCAGCCCCCAGGAATCGTCCCTGCAGTGGTATGCAACACAGGGAAAGCAGCACAGCCCCACTGCCTGCACTCGAGAGCTCCCAGCCCAGCTGCAGCCCCTCCCAAACCCCAGCCCAGGGCTGCCAGTGCCATCACAGACAGCTTCCAACCTCATCCCCCTGATCCCACCAACCCTGCACCCCACAGCCCCCACGCAGTGCAGGAGCCAGGGCCAGAGCTCTGCACAGGGGGATGTCACTGAAAAGCATCTCAGCTGTGGTGGCACACACACATTGTGTTCTAAGGTCAGAACACCAGGACATTTAAGGTCCTTCCAACCCAGACCATCCCATGATTCTATACGAAGCTTTCCAGCTCCTGAGGAGATCCTGTACCAAATATTACACGGATATGCCAAGCACTGACACCAACATCAGCATCAGCCATGCAGCTTCCAAAAAGGAGCGGGCCTAAGTGAATAATTGTTTAAACAAGGCAGCTTTTAACTTGCCAAAACATTTGTATTGAATTGGGGTATTGTGGCATTTTAAAAACTGTTTTTGCAACATCAGAACACAACACAAGGGAAGGGATGTGAAGGGATTTTCTCTGCCTCTCCTCTATCCCTCTGTTCCAGCCATACATTCCCAGGTGGTATGGGAAGCTGAGGCAGCCACAGTGGCCCTGCATGACCTGCCGCACAACCTCCAGCCACAGGTCTCGCTCAGAGGGACACGTGGCGAGCACTGCGGTGGGGAAAGAGGCTCCTCAGGGTCAGCACCACCCTGTGCAGTCCCTGGCACGCAGGCCCAGGCAGAGGCAGCCCAGGCACGGGGGTGGCAGCGCACCAGCCATGTCCTCCCACGAGCACAGGGTGCACCAAATCAGGGTCCACAACCCAACTCCTGGCTAACTGCTGCAGGACACCAGCTGTGCCAGCTGTGCCAGCTGTGCTGGCTGTGCCAGCCCCTCACTCACTCCTGTCCTGGCACAGGCTCGCTCTCACCTGCACACTGTCCCTGCACACTGTCCCTGCACACTGTCCCTGCACACTGTCTCTGCACACTGTCCCTGCACACTGTCCCTGTACACTCTCACCTGCACACTGTCCCTGCACACTGTCCCTGCACACTGTCCCTGCACACTGTCCCTGCACACTCTCACCTGCACACTGTCCCTGCACACTGTCCCTGCACACTGTCCCTGCACACTGTCCCTGCACACTCTCACCTGCACACTCTCACCTGCACACTCTCACCTGCACACTGTCTCTGCACACTGTCCCTGCACACTGTCCCTGCACACTGTCTCTGCACACTGTCCCTGCACACTGTCCCTGTACACTCTCACCTGCACACTGTCCCTGCACACTGTCCCTGCACACTGTCCCTGCACACTGTCCCTGCACACTCTCACCTGCACACTGTCCCTGCACACTGTCCCTGTACACTCTCACCTGCACACTGTCCCTGTACACTCTCACCTGCACACTGTCCCTGCACACTGTCCCTGCACACTGTCTCTGCACACTGTCCCTGCACACTGTCCCTGCACACTGTCTCTGCACACTGTCCCTGCACACTCTCACCTGCACACTGTCCCTGCACACTGTCCCTGCACACTGTCTCTGCACACTCTCACCTGCACACTGTCTCTGCACACTGTCCCTGCACACTGTCCCTGCACACTGTCTCTGCACACTGTCCCTGCACACTGTCCCTGCACACTCTCACCTGCACACTGTCCCTGCACACTGTCTCTGCACACTGTCCCAGCACACTGTCCCAGCACACTGTCCCAGCACACTCTCACCTGCACACTCTCACCTGCACACTGTCCCTGCACACTCTCACCTGTACACTGTCCCTGCACACTGTCTCTGCACACTCTCACCTGCACACTCTCACCTGCACACTGTCTCTGCACACTCTCACCTGCACACTCTCACCTGCACACTGTCCCTGTACACTGTCCCTGCACACTCTCACCTGCACACTCTCACCTGCACACTCTCACCTGCACATTCTCACCTGCACACTCTCACCTGCACACTGTCCCTGCACACTCTCACCTGCACACTCTCACCTGCACACTGTCCCTGCACACTCTCACCTGCACACTGTCCCTGCACACTGTCCCTGCACACTCTCACCTGCACACTGTCCCTGCACACTGTCCCTGCACACTCTCACCTGCACACTGTCCCTGCACACTCTCACCTGCACACTGTCCCTGCACACTGTCCCTGTACACTCTCACCTGCACACTGTCCCTGCACACTCTCACCTGCACACTGTCCCTGCACACTGTCCCTGCACACTCTCACCTGCACACTGTCCCTGCACACTGTCCCTGCACACTGTCTCTGCACACTGTCCCTGCACACTCTCACCTGCACACTGTCCCTGCACATTCTCACCTGCACACTGTCTCTGCACACTCTCACCTGCACACTGTCTCTGCACACTGTCCCTGCACACTCTCACCTGCACACTGTCCCTGCACACTGTCCCTGCACACTCTCACCTGCACACTGTCCCTGCACACTCTCACCTGCACACTGTCCCTGCACACTGTCCCTGCACACTGTCCCTGCACACTCTCACCTGCACACTGTCTCTGCACACTCTCTCCTGCACACTGTCTCTGCACACTGTCCCTGCAGCTCTTCCTGCCTGAGCACCCCGACAGCAGCGCTCCACATGCTGGCAAGTCTTACAACAAGGAATCTGGGATTCTCATCTTACTGTCAAATACCCACCAGTGCCTGGTGAGTGCCAGCTGCCAGGGCTGCCCATGGAAGGCTCCAGGGTCCAGCACAGCCCAACCATTCCCTGGCCACATCCTGGCTGTGCCCTCACATCCTCACGGAGCAGTGACCCGTGCTCAATGTTCCTGAGCTTCACCCACTCCACCTCTCCAGCCTGTTCCAGTCCCTTGGACGCCAT
This sequence comes from Anomalospiza imberbis, assembly GCF_031753505.1. Taxonomy (NCBI): domain Eukaryota; kingdom Metazoa; phylum Chordata; class Aves; order Passeriformes; family Viduidae; genus Anomalospiza; species Anomalospiza imberbis. The sequence continues at coordinate 255,621 of NC_089686.1, read as the reverse complement.
CCCTTCCCTCCAGTGTTGACCACACCTCACAGCTGTGTGTGGTTGCCCGAGGTGCTGAGGGGAGCAAGGGGGGCACAGGAGAAATGGTAAGCAGACAGGCCCCAGGACGCAGAGGTGGATACACAACCTGCCATACACCCCAAACTCCCTGGAGCTCTCCATCCCTGACACCACCCTACAGCAGTACAGGATGCCCAGCACTGGCCATGCCTAACTTATTGCTGTGATAAATATGTAATAATGGAAAAATGAGGTAACTGATGCCTCATCCCCAGAAATGTTCAAGGCGAGATTGGGCAGGACTTGGAGCAACCTGATCTAGTGGAAAGTGTCCTTGCCTATGGCAGAGGCATGGAACAAGATGGACTTTAAGGACCCCTTCCCAACCACCCATTCTGGGATTCTATGAGTCTATGAATAAAATTATTCTTAAGGTTTCCTTTGCCAACAAATACCACCATTTTTAAAGCACCAATGCTCATTCCCCAACAGGCACTGGAAGAGGGATGAGGGTGAAGGGGGAGCCAGGTACTGGCCAGGGCACTGTGGCCAAACCCAACATGCCCACCAAACACACACAGATTCACTGGGGGAAACCAGAAGCAGAGGAACCAGCACTGTGCAGGGTGACACTGTCAGCACGACACAGCACAGAAAACAGGGGATTAACCATAAGCAGATTTCCAAGCCTGAACAGTCCGCAGGTCTTATCAAGCACTGTAAAAATAACTTATTTCTTCCATGGCCTTGCTTCTGCACGGCCCACCAAATTAAATGAAAAGTAAACTAACAATGATTTACTCCAGATGGACAATTATTATCTGCATAATAATACCTTGCAATCGTCACAGCATTAACCAAGGCCAATTCTTTTCTTAGTCACTGTACTCTCACATAAACATATAGTAAATTAAACAATCTAAAACCAGGCCTTTATTAGGGTTGTCTCTACACTTGCCTGAACATCACTTGAAGATGTGAGTCATAAAACAAGCTGGATTTTGAGTTCTAAAGTTTAATTTAATGTCAAGGAGTACTAGGTACAAACCGTAGATCGCTCTCATGGAAGAACACTATTTAGTATTTAGGTCTGGTTTGTTAACTGGTAAATCAAACAGATGTGGCCAAATTAGCTACTGAGATGATCTAAGATGTGCCATGTCTACAGCAGCCCTGACACTTCAAAGGCAAGCCCAGGGAATCTCAAGGAGATAAAACATTTCCATCACAATAGTGGGTGACACGCGCCGGCAGGATACATGTAATAAAGGAAGGACAACAAGAGATGAAATGGAAATTTGTTTTGCAGAAGCCAAGAATAGAACATGATTTATATGCACTTATTTTAATTTATTTCAGGCTGAATGCAATTTATCTAAAGTCATCAAAAATTAATAGGCCATACAGAAAGTAGTAGTAATAAATCCAAACTTGGGGCACACAGCAAGCACATCTCTTTTCAATTGCTATTAGCACTTCACCATCTAATTAATCCACCGTGTTATCTCGTCTGGAAAGCCAAGCAATCCAGCCTGGCAGGACAGGCACTGACTGTGCGGCCCCTGGCATGCTGTGAAACATTAAGAAAATGTTTCTTAATGTTTCCATCCAAAGCTGAGACCAGCCCAGAGAGGGAGCCCAGCAGAACCCACTGCCCTGGGCCTGGGCACCCCAAAGCTGCTGCTGCTGCTGCAGCCCCCAATGTCCCACAGCCACTGGGGACACAGCCAAAACACCATGTGTCCCAGCAGGGACCCCCCAAAGGGTGACCAGAGCACCGTGTGTCCCAGCAGGGACACCCCAAAGGGTGACCAGAGCACCGTGTGTCCCAGCAGGGACACCCCAGGGGTGACCAGAGTACTGTGTGTCCCAGCAGGGAACCCCAAGGGTGACCAGAGCACCGTGTGTCCCAGCAGGGACATCCCAAGGGTGACCAGAGCACCGTGTGTCCCAGCAGGGACACCCCAAAGGGTGACCCGAGCACCGTGTGTCCCAGCAGGGACACCCCAAGGGTGACCCAAGCACCGTGTGTCCCAGCAGTGACACTCCAAGCGGTGACCAGAGTACTGTGTGTCCCAGCAGGGACACCCCAAGGGTGACCAGAGCACCGTGTGTCCCAGCAGGGACACCCCAAGGGTGACCCAAGCACCGTGTGTCCCAGCAGGGACACCCCAAAGGATGACGTGAGGTGACACTGCCCCAGCAGGCGAGTCCCTGCCCGAGGCTCTCCAACCCGGAGTACATTCCAAGCACTTCCAGCCCCACACGCAGCTGGTGTCCAGCCCCAGAGCAGCAGGACAAGGGCAGGGCAGTGCCAGCCCCTGGCCCCAGCTGCTCCCGTCTGCTGGCGATGCAGCCGGGGCAGGAGGAGCAGCACGTGCCGTGCCCCAGCACCCTGCTCTGAGGTGCTCCAGACTCTGGAGGTGAGGCAGGAGCAGTAGCTGCCTCCTCTCAGCTGGAGGCTGCGGAAGAAGCAGGGGTCAGTCCCCACCAAAGAGCGAGCACGGAGCAGAACCCCCTCCCTCTTCCTGCACGTTCCGCTCGTGTGTGCTGAAGGGGCTCAGACCCCAGCACAGGCAGGGCACAGGGCTCTGGGCAGTCCCTCCAGCTGCCACAGCAGCTCAGGGCAGAGTCTGACCACAGAGCCAGCCTGGAACAGCTGCTCAACACATGCACGGAGCTCACTGACCACACAGCTGCAGCAGGAACCCGACAGACCTCAGTCTCTGTTTGGATCCAAAGGAAATCAATGGGCACACCAAAAGGAATATTTGCCTTTACCAAAAATGACAGTTTAAGTGAAATACTGGGACTCATATTTTTCAAAACTTCAGATACATCTGTCAGGGTTGGGCAATTTCGCCTAAAAGGGAAACTTTCAATGTGCCATAAGGGAGAAACTATTTTTGCAATCTTCCCTTTGGCTCAAAATCTGCTGCTGGGATTTTTCAGGAGGCAGCACTCCACACGCTCGAAAAAACTGACGGCTCTAAAATACATATTTATGGTTTCCTGATATAGGGAATAAGAACAGAAGAAAGTAATGATAAACTGCAGGAAATGTTACAGAGCCTGGCAGCAGGACAGACAGCAAACTGGGATCAGCGGCGGAGCCGGGGGGACAGGAGTAAAGGAAGGAGGCAGTGAAGGCCAGGCACTGCCCCAGGGATCCTGGCCAAGGACAGGACAGGCTCAGGCACAGGGCTGCTCAGCTGCAGGCACAGGGATGTGCTTAGATACAGGCACGCTCCAGCAGAGGGGGGCCTGGATGCAGGCACGTTGGGGCACAAGATGCTCAGTTCAGGGGTGCTCAGGGGGTCTGTGGGGATCCCTGGCACAGCCCCGTGCCCCAGCCCTGGTTCACAGACTGCCATGGCCCCAGCCCGGGCTCACAGACTGCCATGGCCCCAGCCCGGGCTCACAGACTGCCATGGCCCCAGCCCTGGCTCACAGACTGCCATGGCCCCAGCCCTGGCTCACGGGCTGCCATGGCCCCAGCCCTGGCTCACAGACTGCCATGGCCCCAGCCCTGGCTCACGGGCTGCCATGGCCCCAGCCCTGGCTCACGGGCTGCCATGGCCCCAGCCCTGGCTCACAGACTGCCATGGCCCCAGCCCTGGCTCACAGACTGCCATGGCCCCAGCCCTGGCTCACAGACTGCCATGGCCCCAGCCCTGGCTCACAGACTGCCATGGCCCCAGCCCTGGCTCACGGGCTGCCATGGCCCCAGCCCTGGCTCACAGACTGCCATGGCCCCAGCCCTGGTTCACAGACTGCCATGGCCCCAGCCCTGGCTCACGGGCTGCCATGGCCCCAGCTCTGGTTCACAGACTGCCATGGCCCCAGCCCTGTGCCCCAGCCCTGGCTCACGGGCTGCCATGGCCCCAGCCCCTGCCAGCAGCCCCTCTCAGGCGGGACCCTCGCGTCGCTGCCTCACAACACAACTCTGCATCTCTGCTGGGCTCCACGCTCAGGGAGTGACCCTCTCAGAAAGAGGGAAAAGCACATGGGGAGCACAAGGTAACACAGCAGAAAGCCACCCGGGCCATCTCTGCTGCACAGTCAGGAAATGACACGTGAGCCTGTGCTGTCAGCTCACCTCGGCTCTCTCCGGAACTGCCGCCTGACTGCTGAGAGGCAACAGAGTCATCAGCCACAGGGCTTAAAGGTCTGCTCTGGAGATGTTGTGAGGCCTTTGGGTACAAGGAAACAAGTAAGGAAAGCTGTTGGGCGGGATGGAGACAGGAGAACCCCAGAAGCCTGTGAAATACACAGCCTGGCCCTGGAACAAGGGTTGGCGAGTCAAGATCAGGAACATCCACCGGGCCTCCCTGGATGTTCCCGGTGTCCCTCCCTCAGGGACAGGGACTGGTCGTCTGCTGGGTCAGCACCCGTCACCATCACTTGGTCACATCGCACAGGTGTCCAGCTGGCACCTCCCCGGCTGGGGACACCAGAGGCTGGTGCAGGGGGCGGAGGCTGTGGGACTGCCTTGGAACCAGTGTCCAGGATCAGTATCTGTCACACAGCCACTGACGGCATCAGCCAAACCACTGCCCAGCCATCAAATGTGCCAGGACAGGGTGGGAGAGAGGCTGGGCGTGGCCGTGCTGTCCCAGCAGCACATCCAACAGCAGCAAGGACAGGAGATGTCACTGCTTCATTGTCCAGGTCCGCAGGAAGAGCCTGTGGTGGAAACAGTGAGGGAGGGGAGTGGGAGGAGAGCAGAGCCAGTGGGAGAGGGATCCAGCCCAGGAGGAGCGGATGGCACAATTCCCCCTAGACCAAATCATATTTAATTTTTCTATCAATTTTCATTAGCCTTTTCCCATGCCTCTGGTTCATCTTCAGCATTTCAGGATTTGTTAAAAATAAACCATTACTGTCTCAGGGAGCTCCTCGGCCAATTATTTTAATACTCCTGGGTACCAGTTATCCAGCTCTACCACTTTCAAACTGCCTTACTTAAACTGTCACTTTTTAACCTTTTTCTTAGCTCCTGTAGCAGTAGAAAACAGCTTCCATGAGTTTGCATTTCTCTACTCCTTTGCAAATGGCGAATAGAAATAATCACAGAAAACTTCTGTATCACCCCAATGTATTTCCCACTGTGCCTTGTGAGGTCCAGCCCTGTAACAGGCTTATGTTTGTATCTCAGGTGTACTCCTCCTCCCGCACCTGGTACCTGGCCCAAGGATACTGAACGTGTTAATTAGAAAACATCCACCAATCTCAGAAGACAGATATTTAGGCACAAAAAAGACCCTCAGTGTGCAGACACATTTTTGGGCAGCGGAGCAAAGAATTAAACTCCTTGGGCATAGGAAGAATTTCTTCATGGAAAGGGCTGTCAGTCACTGAAAGGGGGGGCCCAGGGAGGCTGGGAGTGCCCATCCCTGGAGGTGTCCAAGGAATGACTGGAGGTGGCCCTGAGAGCTCTGGGCTGGGGACAAGGCGGGCATCGGGCACAGCTGGGACCGAGGCTCTCGGAAAGCTCTCGCAGCCCCAGTGGTTGTGCAGTTCAGTGGCCTGGCAGGAGCGTGGGCTGTGAGAGGCTGCTGAGAAGGGCAGCTGCAGCAGGAACTCGGCCCCTGCAGCCCCAGCCCAGCGCTGCTGGCTCCTGGCAGGTGCTTCCAACCCACAGCTTTAAACAAGTTGCCACCAGGCAACTAATGAGCAAGTGCCTCATTATTTCATCTGTTAATTAGCCACTTCTCCATCCCCTGTCACCTCACATTAATAAGCCCTGCTGTCAGGGCCACTGGGGTAATGGCAGCACTGGTGTTTGCTGGTTGTTAGGATAGAAGCTTGTTCTTTTGAGAGTTTTAAAGTTCTTCTAAAAGTTTTCCATGCCTTCTGATAGTTACATATTTCTACTGAGTTTTCTCACACTGTTCATATAAACCATGATTGTTTTGCATTCTTCTTTGAGGGTGGAGAGAACTGATGGGCTGTTGGTTTGGCCAGTGTGGCTGGAGAAGTGGCAGCTTCACCCTCCAATCCACTGCCACTTTTGCTATTGTATATATAGTGGAGTTAGAAAATAAAGCTTGCTTTTTTGGGTTCTTTTTCTTTCCTTTTGCATCTGGCCTGCTTCTGTGAGTGATTTTGTGTCATAGTGTGACAGAAGCTCTGTCTAGAAAGCACAGCTCAGAGCTGAGTGGAGCTACTCCCACTAATGAACCACAGCTCCTGAACTTGCAGACCATGGATTAGTGGAGGACAGCATCACTGACACCAGGAGAAGCTGAACCACGACTGTTTGCGGCCTCACCTACATCAGAATGACAGTTCTGAAAAGTTTGTGAACATGATGACCAGAGAAGGTGTGAACTGCTCAGTCAAGGGCTGACAGAGTGGCACTGTGTCCTTTCCTCTGCTCCCAAAAGATGCATCAAACATCTTGTAGGACAGAAAAAGTAATATAAGCAAATAAAACAGGTTTCCCTTCAGCTGGACAAGACCAAAACCACTTTACACAGACTTCTGGAAAAAGAAAAGAGCCACTTCCAAAACTTCTATCCCAGAGAAATGATTCTGAAAGGTATTTTCCTCCTCTACATCTCAGTGCATGAAGCAGATACCATCAGATCTGCCACATGCGAGCCCATCAGTTTGCAGGATTTATCTCCTTTGTCTGTGCCAAAAAATTTAATGGGTCTCTTGGTCCTAATGTTCTTCACTCAGCAAAGAGTCTGAGCATTTCAGATAAGAGACATACTTAAGGCTTTGAAAAAGAAATTTAGATTTTAATTGCTGCTTCAAAATTTGATCAAACGTGCTGCTATGGCAAGATTTCCACAGAACTCAAGAAAGAGATGCCAACAGATGGCCACCCACATCCCAAATCCAGCTGTACAGCTGGGGCTGATCCTGCCCCGAGGCCGCAGCAATGCCTCACAAGGGCTGCACACCTGCAGCCACCCTGCCCACACCACAATCCAGCTGTAGGCCAGCTGTGCAGGGGCTGCACAGCAGCTGCTGAGGACCACTCCAGGCTCTGCCCATCGCAGTACATGCCTGCAACCCTGCTGTAGGAATCTTCATTTTGCATTCCAACCATGGCCTGGAGAAGGCAGAGATCCTGGGAGATCCTGACAACCTTTTCCCACATCGACACACCCAAACCACCTCTCCACGGCTCGCAGGAGCAGCACTGTGCTCTGAACCAACTCAAGAGGCAGCTCCAGAGTCCCACCAGGGGTAAGCAGCACTGGCTGGGACTGCACAGCACCCTGCAGTGTGTCCATGTGGAATGACAGAATCCTTCAGCAAGAGGGAACTCAGCACTGGAGCTCACCCCCGAGCACTGCCAGCCCCCACACCGCCTCCTGAGCCCTTCCAGTTCTGGAATGGAGCTTGGGATGGAGCTCGCAGGGTCAGCACCTGCATGCCCTGCCCTTGTGCTTCCCTGCCCAGCACCAGCATGGCAAGGCAGCGGCAGGAGCCCCGCTCTGGAGCACCAGCGGCAGCACTGGCGCAGAGCACGGCACTGGCACAGAGCACAGCACACAGGATCAGCACACAGCTCCAGAGCACAGCACACAGCTCCAGAGCACAGCACACAGCTCCAGAGCACAGCACACAGGATCAGCACACAGCTCCAGAGCACAGCACACAGCTCCAGAGCACAGCACACAGCACACAGGATCAGCACACAGCTCCAGAGCACAGCACACAGGTCCAGCACACAGCACACAGCACACAGGATCAGCACACAGCTCCAGAGCACAGCACACAGCTCCAGAGCACAGCACACAGCACACAGGATCAGCACACAGCTCCAGAGCACAGCACACAGCTCCAGCACACAGCACACAGCTCCAGCACACAGCTCCAGAGCACAGCACACAGCTCCAGAGCACAGCACACAGCACACAGGATCAGCACACAGCTCCAGAGCACAGCACACAGCTCCAGAGCACAGCACACAGGATCAGCACACAGCTCCAGAGCACAGCACACAGCACACAAGATCAGCACACAGCTCCAGAGCACAGCACACAGCTCCAGAGCACAGCACACAGCTCCAGCACACAGCACACAGGATCAGCACACAGCTCCAGCACACAGCACACAGCTCCAGCACACAGCACACAGGATCAGCACACAGCTCCAGCACACAGCACACAGCTCCAGAGCACAGCACACAGCTCCAGCACACAGCTCCAGAGCACAGCACACAGCTCCAGAGCACAGCACACAGCTCCAGCACACAGGATCAGCACACAGGATCAGCACACAGCTCCAGAGCACAGCACACAGCTCCAGAGCACAGCACACAGCTCCAGCACACAGCTCCAGAGCACAGCACACAGCTCCAGAGCACAGCACACAGCTCCAGCACACAGGATCAGCACACAGGATCAGCACACAGCTCCAGAGCACAGCACACAGCTCCAGAGCACAGCACACAGGATCAGCACACAGCTCCAGAGCACAGCACACAGCTCCAGCACACAGCACACAGCTCCAGCACACAGCTCCAGAGCACAGCACACAGCTCCAGCACACAGCTCCAGCACACAGGATCAGCACACAGGATCAGCACACAGGATCAGCACACAGCTCCAGCACACAGGATCAGCACACAGCTCCAGCACACAGCACACAGGATCAGCACACAGCTCCAGCACACAGCTCCAGCACACAGCTCCAGCACACAGCTCCAGCACACAGGATCAGCACACAGCTCCAGCACACAGGATCAGCACACAGCTCCAGCACACAGCTCCACCACACAGCTCCAGCACACAGGATCAGCACACAGCTCCTGCACACAGGATCAGCACACAGCTCCAGCACACAGGATCAGCACACAGGATCAGCACACAGCTCCAGCACACAGGATCAGCACACAGGATCAGCACACAGCTCCAGCACACAGGATCAGCACACAGCTCCAGCACACAGGATCAGCACACAGGATCAGCACACAGCTCCAGCACACAGGATCAGCACACAGGATCAGCACACAGGATCAGCACACAGCTCCAGCACACAGGATCAGCACACAGCTCCAGCACACAGGATCAGCACACAGGATCAGCACACAGGATCAGCACACAGGATCAGCACACAGGTCTGGCACAGCTCTGGCACAGAGCATCTCCTCACACCACAGCACTCCCAGCCACGAGGAGATGGAGCCCACGTGGTGCCACCCTTGGACATGCACAGACACACTTCAGCTCATGGTGAGCACAGCACAGCCGGTCTCTTGCATCCCCTCCCTGTGTGAACAGCCGGATTTTCAAAGGCAAATGAAGCCCAGGTGGATCCCAAGCAGCACCACAGCCAGGCCCCCCTCTCAGCCCCCACACCTGGGGTGCCAGCGCTGTGCCAGCAGCCAGGCCAGGGACTGTGATCTGGAGTTTGGGCATGTTTTACACTTATTTATTTTCCTTATAGTACATTTTGGCATAACTGTCTCTTATCTTAATTAATATCAGGAAAAATACACAGTTTCCCTCTCACAAGAGGAGGCAGAGCAGCACTGTGCAGGGAAATGCTTGTAGAAACAAAACAAGGAACCTCAAACTCTTACCTCAAGTAAATCAGCATGACTTTACTGCAGCTAATTGAGTTATCTTCAAATTATGCCCAGAAATCAAAGCACAGAGAGAGAGACACTTTGCCCTCCACACAATGTCCTCTTTAAAAATACATCACTGCTCCTCACCTGGGATAATTCACTTGTAGGGAGTTTTGAGTAAGTTAGAGACAGGACCTCTGAGCTGTTTTTGATGATGTGGTTTATTTTCTTATCTTCTACACAGGCAGGAAGGGTGAGTTGGGCTCACATCTTCACTGCACGGTTCAGAAGGTCACAAGACCCTCCGTTACAAGAATTTTAAGGAGTTATTGACCAATAAACACTGCCAACAAGGATATTTATGTTTCTGACCCAATCCTTAAATATTTCCTCTTATGGAGCCATGCTGCAGTGTAAGCTTTCTTAGCCAATCATGTTATGGCACACAAACCCACAATGCTGCATTCTAAACTCCTTGTTTACCTCTGGAATTGCTTTTATTTTTGTATCTTAGACTCTGAAACTCTAAACTTTCCTTTCCTTAGCTGAACGTGTCTCTGCTTTAAACTACAAATCCACATTCTCACTTGGAGCACCTCAGTCTGGGAGCCTTTCCCCAGGTCTCAGATCAAATCCTGGGTTTAATTCTCAGCTTTGGCTCACAGGCCCAAAGCTCTGAGAGCTCCCTGCATTTCTGGTTCCAACACTCATCCCTCAGCTCATGGCACGGGAAGGTGTCTGTGCCATGTCCCTGTCACACCACATCACTGACCCCAGCAGGTCTGGCAGGAAGGGACGGAGCAGGAGGAAGAGGGGACAGAGGGGAGAGGTCCAAGCTTCCAAAGGCAGAACAGGGTCCCAGGTGCCAGGAGCACAGGGAGCAAGACCCAAACACCATTCCCAGGCACTCCCACAGGCACTCTTGCTGCTCAGACACTCCCTGGATTTACACGAGGAGATGAGAGAAAGTGAGAGACAAACACAGAGATGATGGCGGGGGATGCCACTGGGAGTTTTTAACTTTTGTTTCACTCCGAACAGACCAAAAATCCATCTTCTTCTCCAAAATTATTTCTGGAGAGCCCAAATCCCCAAGCTGACCGGGGTCAGTGCCACCAGCAGTGCCCGCAGTGCTGGTGGCACAAGGGAACCCGCAGCCGTCCCCGCAGGCTCGGGGTGCCTGGCTCTCACCACACACTCCAGGGACCCCCAGAGCCCCCACCCCGGGCAGCCCAGCCAAAACTTGGCCTAACTACAAGGAACAGTCAGCAGGTGGGAAACACTTTGAGAAGAGCATTCTGTATTCCAAAAAATGTCATTTTTTAGCAGAGAAGCTTGCCTTGACAATTTCCTGGTTACTTCCTGCCACAGGAGCAGCTGCTCCTTGGTTACAGCTCGGGAAGCACCCAGAGGCTTGAGCCCAGCTAAAATATGGATCCAGTGGCCCCAGGGAGGAGGACAGGTGACAGCAGAGGGACAGGGGGCAGGTCCTGGCACAGTGTGAGGGGACATGATAGCAGATCCCAGTGCCAGACAAGTGCCACAGCCATTTGCCAACATTTCAACAGTTGTGTTGTTGCTGATTGGTTTTTTAAAGTTTTTCACCATTCTTTAAATTCAAGTTTTCTTATATTAAAGAAAGCAACAGAAAAGCAAAGGCATCATGCCCTTCCTGCTGTACTGGAGATTCTTGAGATACACAAATTCTTTTGCATGCACTTAATTTCTGCTGCAAAGATCTGATGCCAATTGAATCTCTTTTAATAGGAAAGCCTTTCACTGGAAAAAAAAAATCTTACTTTAAGGAATCCATAACATTTTTTTTAATTCTCAGCTTTGCTATCTAAGCTCTCCCTTGCCTATCTCTTTTGCTGTCTGGTCCTCTTGTTCACTTTTCTAATTAAGAATGAGGTGGGGGAGCTGGAGAAAACAAAATTACTTGAGTGTCCCAGCAAGGGGACAGAGCAGAGCAGAATGATGCCCTGGGCAGCACTTCCAATCCTGCTCACAGCACTGACTCATTTTCCAGTCCTTTCATCAGCCAGCAGCTCCAGCACTGCTGATTCTGTGGGCACAGTGACCTGACACAGCTCCCATGAACAGGATTTGTGGATTTTCTGAAAGACCACAGAATCCCAGAACGGTTTGAGTTGGGAGGGACCTTGAAGACCATCCAGTTCCACCCGCTGACATGGGCAGAGACACCTTCCCCTTGATCAGGCTGCTGGGGGCAAGAGTAAATTTGCCAAAAGTAAAACATCCTGGCATCAGGCTGCCACTCTCAGAATGGCTGTGACCAGAGGAAGCATCACCATCAGGTCCATGGCTGCCAAAACCCCACCAAGACCACCCAGAAGCTGCTGGGAGGAACACAGCCACCAATAGGCTGTGTCAGAGAGAGCAGAGGAGAGCTGCCCGGAGCAATGCCCAGCAAACAAAGACCCTCAGGAGAGACGCCCCTGAGACACAAAATCCTGCTCTGGACTGAGGGAGAGGAAGGAAGCCAACACCTTCAACTCCAGGGGACTGGGACAGTACCAGGCACAGGAACAGCTCCTCTGCTGGCTCTGGCACTGAGGGATGACATAGGGACGGTGGGTTCCTATCCAGCAGTTCTGTCCACAGCACAGGACAGCTCACACCACTGGAGAGGGACAGGGCAATGCCTCCCTCTGCCTCACCCACGCGAATCAGGGAATGTTATCTGGCACTTTGCTATGTGCCATCAGTTAGACTCGCACAGCAGGAGACAAACAAATCCCCAGATCTCCCAGAGCAGGGTCTCCTAGAGAAGGATCTCCTGCAGCAGGATCTCCTCACTCCCAGGCAGTCATTCCTCCACATCATCTGAATGAGATGCAGCTGTGCTCACGGCATCCTCCCAGTGTAAGAGCCCCTTTTACAATTGCCTTACCACACATGGGCACTCCACACATGCACCCACCAGGGCACAGCTGGAATTATACTGAGACAGACTTTTTGCAAAGCAAAGTGATCCTGTCTGGAAGCCTGGTGTCCCCAAAACAAGGCTGGCAAACAACAACCCGGCCCACACCCAGAGCAGAGGCTCCAGCCATCAGCTCTGTGCCCTTCCAAGTGTGATAACACTTGGGAACACATGGATAGAATGTGACAAACCCTCTGTGTGACACAGGGATTGCCACCTCTACAGCAGCAATGAGGTCCTGATGCCTCTCCCTGGTTTTAAAAATTTGAGAGCCACATATGGCTAAGGGATAAGGGGTTTTAACCTCGGTGTTTTAACAAGGATCCTTATTGGTGCACCACTTCGCCAAGGTGGAATGCACCGCAGTGCACACAAACAGAAAATCCCATATGCCATTTATAGACCTTACAAATTAGCAGATCTAACAAGGATGCCCCAACGAGAGGCTGGATGAATGGCCTGATATTCCCCCATCCACGGAATTCCCCCTGGATGGGCCAGATCTCTAGATTCCAGGATGTGTTCTCTTGGTTTCCCAAGGCAGGGTTTAATGGTCTCCTGTTATGAGGCCTTTAGGACGTTTGGTTTCCTGGCCTAACAGAATACAGGAGTGTGCTAAGTTATCACACTTCAGGAATTACAAGGATGCATGCTAAGAATACCGAGGATACATAAGAGTTATAGAAAAGGTACAGAAAACAAAAGGCAAAAAATCATCATGGCACCAGTCCAACAAATGGGAGTTTCCTGCAGGACTCATTCCATTCCCAGTATGGGCAGGACAGGGACACAGGAGCACTTTGTCCAACAGCACTGTGCCCACCCAGCACTACACCGCTCCTTCTCCTGCCCACAGCCCCAGCCTCAGTGCTCTGCAGGCAGCCCAGCCCCACTGCAGGGGTGCTGCAGCCCAGGAATGCCTCCTCCTCCTCCCCGTTTGCTGGCAGCCTGCACCATCCATCAGCACGTGCCCAATCCTCCTGAACCTGCCACTCAGCCCTGTCCTGCCACAGCCCCAGGAGCACAGGTCACCACGAACCGTGCAGAGAGGAAGCCAACAGCTGCAAGGATTTGCATGAGCTTTAAGTCAGCACAGATGTGGGCAGGTTGCTGTTTCCATTACTGTCTTCATGTGCTGGGAGTGGACATCCCTCCGGTGCCTCTTTCCCCTTCACTAAGCAGTAACCAGTCCCCTCCCAGCTCCAGCCCCTCCTGCTACCATGATCTCCTCCCTACTCTGTTCTCCTGACCTCAGGAGCGGGGAGCACGGCGGGGACTGCTGCTCCTGCGTGCCCAGAAGTGCTGAACCTGCAATTAAATTCCTGGGGAAACAGCGTCTGTGCATCAATACAAACTGACACTCTGAAGGACCAAAATTGCATCCCACAGCCACACGACTCAACTGTGCCAGTGCACAAAGGCCTGAGGGCTGGAATGCCATCACCTGGGAGCAGCAGCAGGGCACAGGTGAACAGCCAGGCACTGCATGGCACCAGGACAGGAACAGGAAACACATCAGGAGAGCAGATCACTGCCAGCATGACGGGGAGCTGCCAGCCTGGCACTGGGCACGGAGATCCTGAGCTCTCACTCTTGTTCTCCACGAAAAGCAATTCAAATCTTGTCATTTTGGAAGGATTCGAAGAAGCGGCTGAAGCTGCAGTGGCAGAAGCAGCACCTGAGAGGTTTCACAGCAGCACAGACAGGCAGCAGCAGGCAGCAGCCCCAGGAGCACGAGGCTGCTGCAGCAGGCACCGTGCCTGAGCCTGCCTGCGCCACCTCAGTGCCTGTGCCACTGCCCACGAGGGCAGGAACGCCCTGCTGAGGGCTGGGGCTCCCACTGCCCTGCACTGGGAGAGGGCAGGGGGGTCAGGATAGCTCCCTCCCTGCAGCACCCTCAGCCTCCCTGCCCTGCTGCCAAGATCACCCTCCTGGCCCCTCTACCTGGTACTTTTTTGTCAGGAAGGAGCTCACTGCCAGGCTGTACCCTCTGCTCAGCTCAGAGCTCACTAGCTGCCAGCCCCCAGCAGTCCAGGGTTTCCACCAGACAAACGGGAATTGCCAGACAAGCAAAACCCCGTGAAGTGCAGCTGAGCAAGTAAATGCTACAAAATAAGAGCAATTTATTTCACAGTTTACAAGTCAGTCTGTGGTCCTCAGAGATAATTCTGCTGTCAGGTGCTTATGTTCCTCCAGCAGTGCCAGGCTACATGAGCTGCTTTTGTGCCTCTATTAGCCCACATATGTGCAGATCCTCCTTTTCCACATTATATCTGCATTCAACCCTTAAAGTTTTGCTTGACCTGTGCTGCAAGCTAAGTGCAATTCTGTCATAAGATTGCATGGAAAACCAGAGCAGGCTTCTGACCAGCGTTTATTATACAGGACACTGGAACATACTGATCTTTCTGGAAAGGTCCGGCAGTCTGGAAACACCTTTTGCACCCAGTTGTGCCCAGCCACACACTGATGGTGCGCTGTCTGAGTTCCATTGTCTCTCACCTAGGAGCAAACCACCCCTTACTGAGATTTGAACTTTAATTTATTCTCCAAATCTGCTGAACCAGTCCTGTTCCACTCCTGCACAGCCTTACTGACATACGGGGTATTTTACACTTCTGTTTCTCCCCATCTTTCCTGGCAGACAGGTGCCCAGCCAGTGCTTTGCTCTGATGCCAAGGCACCACGAGTCACCCACCAGCCCCCAGAGGGAAAAACACCCGCAGCCCTCTGCCTGCCCTGGGCTGTCACCGGGCCCAGAGCAGAGGGATTTCCCAGGGGACAGGACTCTCAGCACTGAGGAGTTCCCCAAAAGGAGCAGACGCTTCACCCCCTCCACCCCATGGCACTCGCCTGGACTGCTGCAGGACCATGGAGCAGCGCGAGGCACAGCCTGACCTGGGCACAGGGAGGGGACTGCAGCCACCCACAGTCACCCAGACACAGGCACGGGGGCATGGGCTGTGCTTTGGACACCGTTTGGAGACGCAGGGCTTTCTGAGCCACAACAAACAGTAAACACTCAGAAATCTGAAACCATCTCATAATAATAAACCATTTCATTTCTACAGAAGAACTTCCTCCCTATGCAAGTGGGGAGGCCCTGGCACAGGTTTCCCAGAGCAGCTGTGGCTGCCCCTGGATCCCTGGAAGTGTCCCAGGCCAGGCTGGAGTGGCCTTGGAGCAGCCTGGGGCAGTGGAAGGTGTCCCTGCCCATGGCAGGGGGTGGAATGAGCCATAAGGTCCTTTCCAACCCAAAGAATTCTGGGATTCTGTGACTCTGTAAAGGAAACACGTCAGTAAAAGCCATAAAAAACTCCCACGGTTCCACGTTGGGCACAGGGAGCTACAGAGGGGCAGCTGCTCCCCTCAGCTCCTGCTGCTCCCATCTGGGGGGGCAGAGCTTGAGACCAACCTGACTGGCATCCACATTAGACATCAGCAGGTCAGTCTGTCACTAATTGAATTATACCTGCATTACTTAATAAACAAAGAATACTCTCCACATTACAAGGATGTAATCCTTTAATTGGTTTATGAGCACAGAGTCCCATGGGAAGTGTCACAAATCCATCAGGATGCCCTGAGCACCGCGTTTCTGAGCTGCACAGATAACGAGTGTCATATGCCAGCAGTCGGCTCTGGGCTGAGCTGGAAAGGGAGCTGAGCCAGCACTCTGCTCTGCTCCACGCCACCAGCACACCGAGCACCAGTGCTGCCAGCACTGCTGCTGAGGCTGTGGAGCTGCCACCAGCAGCAGCAGCAGCAGCAGCAGGCAGACCCCGTCCTTCCAGCCGCCCCAGCTGCAGCCCCCTCCTCCCGGGCTGCTGCCCACCCCGGTGTGCAGGGCGTGGGGTGGCCCCCACCCAGTGCCCCTTCCAGGCACAACGTCGTGGGCAGCTGAGCCCCCACCAGTGCCTCCAGCCCCCTGTTCACACCCGATTCATCGAGCCTTGCCCACACAGTCCCACCTGGCTGCCCAGACACACGTGGAGGGGACGCGGGTCCTCCTCGTCCATCATCTCACCCTAGAAACCCCCTTCTGCTGCTTCACACGACTTGCTACTGTAGATGCAAACCAAAACCATATCTGTGAAGCTCAGCACACTTCAAAAGCCTTGGCAGCGGGAACCCATGCTCTGCAGGAGGCAGGTATGCTGCTCCATGACGCCTCATGCACACACACCTCAGCTCAGGACCAAGCCTCTGCTGGACAAAATCCACTTCAGCACCTGACCCACCAGCACTGCTGCTCCAGCTTGCACTGCTGGCCATGCTGAGGGCAAGGATGGAACAGGGCATGGACACATGCTGGCCACACAGGAGGGCACAGAGCACACAGCACTGCTGGCCACAGCAACAGCATGGAGGGAACAGAGCATGGGGCATGGGAGTACAGCTGGGACCCACGTGCTCTACGTTGTCCCTACAGGGACACCCAGATTGCCAGATATGTGTGCTGCTCCCCAGATGCTTGGGTTAGATTTTCCGTGCCTGGCATCACAGGAACACCATGTGGTGCCCCTGGAGTACGAGTGGTTCCTTTGATCCGTGTGTGGTAGCTGTAATACTGCTGTCCTTCACTCTCCTCCTTTAGCCTTCACGTCTCCCCACATCCCCAGTACAAACCAGGGATGCATTACTGACCATTGGGGAACCACTTGGATATCTTATTAACACCTAAACCCAAATTCCAGATGGCAAGGAGCAAGTCCAGCCTCTCCCCAGCATTCCAAGTCTCGTTCCTCGTTATTGTTCTTTATTTACTGTTACAACTTTCCAGATGGAATTTAAGTGCAGTCACACGCTTTGTACATTGATTGGCTTCTTTAATGCTCCTCAGATGAAACGAAGCTCACTCAGCTCAGCCCTTCGTGCCTGCTGGTGACACCACGGGAGGCCCTGGCAGAGCCGGTGGAGCGTGGCGGGGCCGCGGTGCCGAACGGAGCTGCTGGGGCACGCGGTGCCACAATCCCAGGGCACCCACCTGAGCAGCTCAGCTGGCACCCACCTGGATACACAGCACAATCCTCATTTAAACACTACTGTCCTCATCTGTTCCCTTAGAAATTAACACAGTCCTCATCGGGCACTAACAGCAGCTGCCACCATCCATCCTGACCTATCGCGCCTTTTTCCACGGTGTTTATCATGTTTTCCTTCTAGGGCAGGGAAGGACAGGGGATTGCTTCAATCCCTTCAATTGCTTCAATCCACAGAAGTTTCATGTTTGTAAAATGCTTCTTAAATAACACATGCCAGGTGTGACCAGCTCAGGGCAATAATGAGCACAACAGGAATGGCAGCCCTTGGGAGGCAACCTCTCATTTCAACCATATCAGGACACCAGACCCCGACGGAGGGATCCTCGCTGCTCGCCAGAGGGGGAATGCAGAGAGGGGGGTGCGTGTGGGGCACCTGCAGGATCCAGCTGCAGCTGAGCAGGGGGCTCTGTGCAAGGAACATGGAGTAGTAGAAGGGAGGCTGCACCTCCCAGTCACTAAATGCAATCCTGCCATGTACCTGGGGACAAGGACACTTCTGTTTTCAGTGGCCCAACACGCCAGGGCAGCAAGTGACGACTAGCCCACAAAGGAGTCCCCATGAAGGTGCTCTGCTGGCTGAGCCTCTGAGGCCACATGTCACCAGGGTGGCTGATTGTCTCCATGTTCATCCCCATCCCTGGTCCTCAGCACAGCATATGGGGCCTGAACGTTAGCAGACCCACATTATGAGGACAGGTTGTCACCTGGAAGCACTTGCAGCACATTTCCAACCCACCACAGGCCATGCCAAGGACCCCTGCACAGGGCCTGCTGGGACACCCTGCCACTGGGAACTGGCAGACAGCACTGGAGCCTAGACTGGGGCCTGTGCTGTTATCCTGGCTCTTTACACCGTAGCTGAAAGATGCTCAGTTGTCTGTGTCAGCTTGCCCAGGCTCAGTTGTGGCATTCAGGGCCACGGTGCTCTCCTGACCAGGATACTGTTGGTGTGCAGAGCCTTCCTGCCCACCTGTGACACAGCAGACTGTCCGCAAAGGCAGCCACGGCCAAAGCTGAGGCTCAGAAGCAGGAAAGCAGCAGTCACTTCTCAGGAACCGCAGTTTGGAGCCCACTGCCCAAGAGCAGCGTCACTGCAGCTGGGTGCCGGCGGAGATGAGACACAAGGCTGACGTGTCAGAGGAGCCACAGCACGGCAAACCTGCCCACGGCACAGCAACACCAAACCTGCCCACGGCAACACCCAACCTGCCCACGGCACGCACGGCGCAGCGACACCGGCTCGGTGCAACGGCAGCCGGCAGCAGAAGCTCCCTGTGAAACACCACGTACCCGGCAGCAGCACTGACTCACAGCTGACAAGGCGACAAATCCCGCTCGCCTTACTCAGACCCGCTCCCACGAGCCCTATCAGGGAGCTTTACATCAGGGCTTGCAAAAGTGCGTTGGAGAAAACAGGAACGACGCAGCTCCCGGAGCCCCAGCAGCGCTGCCAGCGGCACCTGCCTGCTGTGCCCAGGGCACCTGGCTCCCTGTGCCCATGGCACCTGCCTGCTGTGCCCATGGCACCTGCCTGCTGTGCCCAGGGCACCTGGCTCCCTGTGCCCATGGCACCTGCCTGCTGTGCCCATGGCACCTGGCTCCCTGTGCCAGGGCACCTGCCTGCTGTGCCCAGGGCACCTGGCTCCCTGTGCCAGGGCACCTGCCTGCTGTGCCAACGGCACCTGCCTGCTGTGCCCATGGCACCTGGCTCCCTGTGCCAGGGCACCTGCCTGCTGTGCCCAGGGCACCTGGCTCCCTGTGCCAACGGCACCCGCCTGCTGTGCCCATGGCACCTGGCTCCCTGTGCCAGGGCACCTGCCTGCTGTGCCCAGGGCACCTGGCTCCCTGTGCCAGGGCACCTGCCTGCTGTGCCCACGGCACCTGGCTCCCTGTGCCAGGGCACCTGCCTGCTGTGCCCATGGCACCTGGCTCCCTGTGCCAGGGCACCTGCCTGCTGTGCCCAGGGCACCTGGCTCCCTGTGCCCATGGCACCTGCCTGCTGTGCCCATGGCACCTGGCTCCCTGTGCCAGGGCACCTGCCTGCTGTGCCCATGGCACCTGCCTGCTGTGCCCAGGGCACCTGGCTCCCTGTGCCAGGGCACCTGGCTCCCTGTGCCAGGGCACCTGCCTGCTGTGCCCATGGCACCTGGCTGCTGTGCCCATGGCACCTGGTTCCCTGTGCCAGGGCACCTGCCTGCTGTGCCCATGGCACCTGGCTCCCTGTGCCAGGGCACCTGCCTGCTGTGCCCATGGCACCTGGCTCCCTGTGCCAGGGCACCTGCCTGCTGTGCCCATGGCACCTGGCTCCCTGTGCCAGGGCACCTGCCTGCTGTGCCAGAGCAGATACTTCACATTCCAGGCAAACTCTTAAGTCTGGCTTAAGCATGGAGAACTAGCTCCTCACCCATGTGCAGCAGAACGTCTCTGCATGACTCCCCAGTGGTGCCAAGGCAATCCCATCCCAATCCCAGGACCAGCAGCACCAGGGGACTAAGAACACATCCTGGGGATTCTCCACCACGCCTTTTCCTCATTGTTTGTGTTTTCCTTTTACACCTGCTGTCCCACAGCTGGTGAGTCCTGCTGCAGGACTCACAGAGCTGTCACAGCTCACTGGGGTGGGCTCCTGCTTCTCCATCCCCCATGGCCAACTACAGAGACCAGGAAGTATAAATAATTGGAAATAATACACAGGGAATATCAGCTCTCTGGCAATGAAACAATGCTGAGGCAATGAAAACTGAAGAGTTTTATCTGTCTCCAATCCAAAAGAATTCCAACATGATCTTGACAGAGAAGCCTAAATAAAAACTTCAAGGGAAAAAAGATATCCCACTTTAAAGTAAAGCTACCTAATCATTTGTTTTCATGGAAATGTTTTGCCGTAAGACAGTTCCTGGGGAGAATCTTCATCTACAAGAGCAAACTCAAAACCACAGCATTGGACACGAGCTCTGCAGCACTGGGAACTGGTTCAAATACACTGAGGTCCCACTGGCCACTTGCTGCACAATTAGAGGCACCCACCAAGGCTCCCATTACTGCCTCAGTCATTTGACAAACCACCTTCTACATCACCCAGCCTGCTGGAAACAAATATGACCTGTACAGCCATTTATTCCATGGAAACGCAGAGGCTGCTGCCCAGCTCAGGCAGCAGGCATGGCGTGCTGCTGGCCTCAGTGGCCAGCAAGCCAGGCGGGATGGGGCACACGGGCAGGCAGCCCTCGGACACCTCAGTCACCCACACCAACCTGTGCCCACGGGGCAGGGCATGGCTCCTGGCACCACAGCATGTCACCACAGCATGTCACCACACTACAGACCTCTGGCTCGTGGAGGCCAGAGCCCCAGCCAAGGGACCTGGGGTGGCCCAGGGGATCAGCACCTGTCTTTGGCTCGAGGGGCTCTGGGCCAGGGCCTTCTCCAAGAGCCCTCCTGTCTTCTCCTCTCATCTCACCTGCTCCCCTGTGAATACCAACCCCTTTCCCTTCCTCTGCAGCATCTTAGCTCTCCAAGAACGACAGCAAGAGCTGCCACAGAAAACAAAACGAAGGCCAGCACTATTCCATGTCAGGCTGCAGGCACTCAGCCAGCCATCACTGTCAGCACCACCCAGCCAGCAAGCCCATGGGCTACTTGGGAATGTAGCCAAGGTCTCCAGCCCTCCTCGGGAGCCCCACTAAGAGTGACACCAGCTCCAGAGAACTGCACACAGGGACACAGACCCACCCCTACCGCAGGGCTCTGTGGGAACACCCTCGACAGCCTGGATCTGGGCACTGCAGAGGAATTCCATAACCTACGTTACTTCAAGATTTGTCATTTTGTTTTCAGAATGACATCTCAAACTCCAGAGTACCAGAAGGTATAACTGACTAATTTGAAGCAAATGTTTCTATTTTGCTGCAAAGTGCATGATTATTTGATAAAAACTTTCTAGAAAGAATGGTTCACTCTTCAGCAACAAAACCTTATACTTTGGATAAGGTTTGGATTGGGTTTCCCAGGCTGGAGCATGCCTCCAGCGCTGCTTCTGTTCGACCACATTTCCCCCTGCAACCCAGCCACACAGACAACAAGCTTTTGTTTCCAAAGCATTTTGGGTAACTACCTCAAGAATAGTTTTTGTTTAAAACAAAGACACACACATAAGCCTCTCCTAGCACAAACTTCATCAGATAGTGTCAGCAAGCATGGTTTATTAGCATGATATTGAAAAGTAATTTTACTACTAGCTAGAAAAGTCTGAAGACTGCATTGGATATATTTAGATGTGTATAAATAGACAACACTCAGTGATGTCTGGTCCAAAGAGTACAAATCTTCTCTAATGCATGGAATATGCCTGGCCCAAAACGCTTGAGCAGCACTTACACAGCCTTTTCAGTCTGGCTCAGGTTCTGAGCCCGCTAATAGCGAGGCCATTAGAGCGGCGCTCAGGCCCAGCTGCTTGTGCAGGGAATATGCAAGGACTGCTCTATAAAACCCAGCCCATCACCACATCTGAAAGCACAGGCAGTATCGATCAGCACTGGAAAGCCATTAGCTCTCCAGCCTCTGAACTACCTCCACGTGCACCAGCGGAGGGACAAGCCCTCCAGGCACCTCGGGATGCTCCACCTACCCAAGGTAAGCACCTAGTGTGCCAAGGCCATCCTTCCTGATGCACCCACCTTCGCATCCCCTCTAATCTTCCTCAAAAATTGGGGAAGATCTGTTTTTTTCTTGCCATGCTGCTCAGACACATCGCTTCTTGGGTTCCCCACATTCCCAGCCAGCCCAGATCCTGGGCTGGGCAGCTACCTCTCAGCCTCCTTCCCCTGGCCCCACTCACGCCTTTGATGGCCAACAGGAGCCTCTCCAGACAATAGACCTGCATGAAAAGTTCCAACCAAGCCTCTGAGGCACCATCCTGAGCAGTGCTGCAGTCCAGCGCAGCTTCTCTTGGCTGTAAGGATGACACCAGCTCTCAGCCCACCAGCTCTCACTGGGATAGGACAATCTGGAGGCCACTTCTGCAGCTGCATGTGCTTGGTGGAACAGGTCAATCTGGAGCCCACTTCCACATGTGCATGTGTTTGGTGGAATAGGTCAATCTCAAGTCCCTTCCTGCAGCTGGAAGTGTTTGGTGAACAGGTGAACTAGTTCAGCTTTAACTTGCACTGGATACCTGACATATCCAGGATTTGCTTCCGCTGACTGCCCTGCCATGATAAAACCAGGAACTGCTCTTTCTGAAAGCAGAAAGATGAGGTAATAAGCCAGGAGATGTATCTTAGAGAGGCTTGTAACTGGAGGCCAAACTGGCAAGCTCTGGGGTGCATTATGATCCAGTCTTACGCATTTAAACACATTTATTATGCATTTAAACAAATGCATAATCCCTTGAGCACAGTATATATTTAGCAACGTGGATTGGGAAGGTGTTGGGCACCGAGAACACTCAGTCTCTGGTACGGCTGCTTGTGCAAAACCAAACCTGACTCCCAGACCAGCAGTGGAATTGCCAGGCCTGGCACACCTCTGCCTGCCAGGACCGACTGGCAATACCACAGAGTCCACGGGCCAGCTCCGAGGAGTGGCCTGTACACAGGACCAGGGGGCTCACTTAGAGTCCTTGTGGCAGCACACACAGCCCCGAGCACCCAGCTCCAGGCAGCTGGGATGAAGTTCTCCTCACCAGGACACACGGGAGCCAGCACACACAGTCCATCTGGGCAGCACTGCCCCATGCTCCTGGGCACAGCCATGGCCAAGATCACTGCTGCCAGGGCCAGCCCAGACCCCTCCATCTGCAGAGGCACAGCTGGAAGCAAACAGGCTTCAATTCCAGGATGGATCCATCTTGCCTCGCCAGTGTGCTGGCTGGCTGTGCTGGCCTGAGCAGCCCTGGACACGCAGCACTTGCCCGAGGATGCTCAGAAGGAACAAGCTGACACCACGTGTCACACAGGAACATGCGAAATGGAAGTGTGGGTGGGGAGGATCACCAGCACGACAGCACAATGGCCAAGGGCAGGCACTCCCAGACTGTCCAGTTTCACGGCACGCAGCCAAAGGCCACACGGGGCTGGGCTCGGCTGGGGGCACCTGCTGTCCCATCCCTGGTCTCCAGGACTGCTGAGGCCGAGTTCATGACCACAGCTGGAACGAACACATATCTCTGTTCCACACACACAACATAATGAGTACCCCGGAGACTCAACAGACTGGAAGGGAGGAGGCAAAAGTGCAGGAAGGGAAGAGCTGCTGTCCCAGGATGCAGAGGAACCGCAGAGCCGGTGTTCCCCCGTCCACGCTGGGAAGGACCAGCCCGGGAAGAGGCTTCCCCAGGGCACCTAGCCCAGACCTGCCCGTTCCCGCAGCGCAGCCGGGCCCCCGAGCCGCGAGGGCTGATGCTCCGACACCAACATGGCTGCGAGGCTCCGCCGGCTTCTCCGCCGCTGCTCTGCCACCTCCCCACCGGGAACCTTCCGGCGGGGAAGGGCCGTTCTGTCCTACATTTCTTCTCCCGCACACAGCGGTGTTCGCCACGGAGGGGTCGGAGGGGACGGAGGAAAGGGGGGCGCAGCCGCATCCCGGGACGCAGGGGACCGCGGCGGCCCTAGGGAGAGAGCCGCGGGGAGAGCGGGGGGTGTGTGGCGGCCAGGGGCGGCGGGACGGGGCGGGAGGACTGGGGAGGGGGGAGCCGCGGGGCCGCAGAGCCCTGCACCCCCTGAGCACCCCCCGAGCCACCCGGGAGAGCGCCCCGGGATGGCTCCGCGAACAGCGGCGCCTCCGCCCGCTCGGGCAGCGCCGCAGCGCCAGCGGTGCCGGGTAACCGGGCGGCGGCGGCGGCGGCAGCGGCATCGCGGCGCGGAGGGGGCGGCGGCCGCGGCACGGGCGGCCCCGCAGCATCGCAGCCTGGCAGCATCTCCGGCCCCGCAGCATGCCCAGCCCAGCCCAGCCCAGCCCAGCACGGGCGGCCGCCGGCGCCGTCCCGCGGGCAGCGGCGGCAGCGCGGCCGGGCCCGGCCCGGCCCGTCCGCGGGGCACCCGCCCCGCCGCTCCGCGCTCCCCGCGGCCGCCGCCCTCCCGGGAAGGGCGTCGTCCCGGCGCCCCCGCCGCACCGTGGGGTCGTCCTGACCGGGACGTTCAGGACCGGCCGGGCCGCCCCTCACCCCCCCCCCCGCCCCGTCCCCTGGGCCAGTACCGCGGTGCAATGCAGATGTGCCGGGCGCGACTCCCTTCGCGTTACCTGGTGCCTCCGGGGACGGGCGGCGGCCGGAGCGCGTCCCCTGCGGGTGCGGCCGCGGCCGGGCCCCGGCGGGCTGCGGGCGCTGGCGGCAGGCGGGCTGCCCGCCGCTCCGCCCCGAGCCGGCGCTCACCCCCCGCATCCTACCGCGGGTCCGCGGCGGAGCTGCCCGCGGCCGGGACGGGCAGGGCGGCCCGGAGACGGCCCCACGCGGCGGCTCGGGCGGGCGGCGGCACATGCACACACGCGCGGCGGGGGCGGGAGGCGCGGGACAACCCGCCTGCATCAGCCGGCCCGCATCGCCCCGCACCGGGCAGCCCGCCCCATTCTGCTCCCGCCGGCGCTGACCTTGTCGCGTACCTGCGCCAGGTTAATCCTCGCCAAGCGCCGCCGCTCCGCACCCCGCTGCGGGATCCTGCGCGCCGGGCGCTGCACTGGACGGACGGACGGATGGACAGACGGACGTGGCCGAGGCGCGGGCAGCCCCGCCGCCGGGCCGGCGCCTCCCGGGTCCGGGTGCCGCTAGCGCGGGGCGGCCGGCGGCAGGGCCATGCGGCTCCGCGCCGCTCCGCGCCGGGAGCGCTCAGGCGGAGCAGCC
Source organism: Anomalospiza imberbis (assembly GCF_031753505.1). NCBI lineage: Eukaryota > Metazoa > Chordata > Aves > Passeriformes > Viduidae > Anomalospiza > Anomalospiza imberbis. The sequence goes on along the minus strand of NC_089686.1, from coordinate 230,260 downwards.
GCGGCGGCGGGTGCTGCGGCGGGGCAGAGCGGGGAGCGCGGCGCCCGCGGCTCGGCCCTCCGCGGCGGCGGCAGCTGCGCCCATCCTCCGCGCCGCCGGCCTCCGCCCGGCCCCGGCCCCGGCCGCGGGCAGCCGCGCCGCTCGCTGCCGCATGGAGCAGCCGCCGCCTCCCCCGCGCCGCGCCGCGCCGGGGCGGGCTGGAGCAGCCGGGCCCTCCCCGCCCCGCCGCACGCACGGCTGAGCCGCAGCCGCCCGACCGCCGCCGCGCAGACGTGCGGCCGGGCCGCCCCCCGCCGCGCCGGGCTCGGGGCTGCGCGCCGCCGGGCGGGACCGGGCACGGGCACCGGCACGGCTACGGACACGTCTCCGCCTGCCCCGCCACGCCGGGGCCAGGCTGCGGCGACGGGCGCCGAGAGCGGCCGCGGCCCTCGGGGCACCCCGCTGCCCTCCCGGGGGCCGCAGCCCTCCCCCAGCTGCCGCCCGGGGCCCCGGGTCCGGGGCGGGCGGCGGGCGGGGGCCGCGCGGCTGCGGGAGGTGCGCGGGAGTTTGACCTGACGATCGATCCGGTAGATGCACCGGCGGAACCGTCCCGCGGCGCGGAGCGGCCACGCGGGGTGGGAGCGCGACGGCAACTCCGCTCCGCTCCGCGCCGCCCGGCATGGCGAGGGCTCCTGTCCACCCTCGGGGCACGCAGCTGCCTGCATCCTGCCCGCGCCCCGCCGGTCCGAGGACGGGGACTGCAACACCGGACTTCTAGGAGGGATGGTCCTGGCAGGAGAAGGAAAGGCTGGGTCATCTGTGGGGGCAGTAAATTGGAGCGCTTTTGGGGATTGCGGCATCGTTACCTGTCTCCTGGATCTCTAACAGGGAGGAGAGTGCATTTCGTGCTATGGAACACTGACACCCTTTTCTAGTGCTCTTTTGTGGGAAAACGCCGGGGATGTTGCAGAACCCGAAGAAGAGGAGCACTGCCTGGAAAGCCTGGAAGAGGAGCTAATCAACGACCCTCGTCAGCGGCCAGGGACCTCGCACCTGGAGGGATGTGCTGGCACGTGCCCTGCCACCACTGGGCAATGGCCCCGTGTCCCCCGACACCCTCCCCCTGGCACGGGAGGCAGTTGTGGGCTCCTCTGGGGCTGCCCTGCGACTCTCTGCAGCCGGACCAGCCCCCGTGGCCACTGCTGCTGAAGGTGCAGGAGAAAACCCATGGACTGCCTGGCACGCTTGGAGGCAGCGGGAGCAATGCTGCCGGGATAGATCTTCTGGCAGGGGATGCACGTGGTAGGAGCCCCGTTCCAGAAACGGGAAGGTGCAGTGGCAGTCCTCATGCCTCTTTGCTGATACTGTGCCAAAGTGTTCTGTGCCTTGGGATGGAGCGTCTGGCACGGGTAAGGGTGAGAAGAGGGAACACATCAGTATTCCTGGGCTCAGGGCTGTCCGTGTGACCTGAGAACTTTGAAGTGGTCTCCACAGCAGCCTGTGATCCTTGTCTCGTAAGGAACACAGCTGCCAGAGCCGCATCATCCTCTGTCCTTCTGACAGCCTCTGAAGCTGTCCAGGGCTGGGCTGCCGGGCTGAGCCTCGGTTAGTGTTTATCTCCAAGTACCAGCTGCTGTTTCACAGAGCTAGTCCGAGCTGTTACAGGGGAGAGAGGCTGGCAGGAGCAAATGAGTCTAAATCTTCTCTCCCTCAAAGGAACTCATGTCAGCTGGCTTTGCTGGGGCGGTCTGTCCCACACTCAGTCTCAGCACTGGTCGCCTTCGGAGCTGGAGGCAGTGTCATGCTCAGCCCTGATTTGGCGTTCACAGTGTGCTCCCCTGTGGAGAGAGAAGAGAGACAGTAAGATGCTCCCTGGTAAAACATCCCTGGTCTTGGCTGGCATCTGTCAGTGTCTTGAGCTTCAGGTTCAAGCATTTGCTGCTCTGTCAGTTCTCTGCCCCAGAAGCAGGGGGGCTGGCATGCCAGTGATGCCAGCAGTGTGGCTGGAAGAGGAGACAAACATCGGGATACAGCTTCCCTGGCCATAGGAACATGGAGAAGCTCGGTGAAAACTCAGTGGAAGCATGTGCCCAGAGCCTGGTGTGTCCTGGGGGGTGCACTGGTTTGCAGCATCCAGCACAAAAACACTGTGAGGGCTGGTTCAGGACCACTCTGAACTGGTACCAGTACAGCACAACCACAGCTAAAGCAATGTCCTGTGCTCTCTGGCCTCAGGTGTTCGAGCAAGGGCTGCTGCATCTTCTTTGGCAGCCTGAAATCCCTCCTGGACACGATGCTGAGATGACACCACCGCCTAGTTAATGTACCCAGTGTGAAAACTGCACCTCCCTGGGGCATCCAGGAGTGTGGGAGCTGTGGGTGTGCTGGGGAGGTTCGCTCGCTGGGCGGGGATGGAAAGCCTGCTTGTCTGATCCTGGTGACAGTGTGTGGCTGCTGTGCCATGCAGGTCTTACCCTGAAACTGTTCCCCTCCCTCTTGTTCACCCCTCCACTGGGCCTCACCTGGCTGCCACCGGTGACTCTGGAGGTGTCTGTGCCTGAATGCTCCCTTGAGTGCCCAGGGACAGGATGGTTTGGGACAAACCTCAGTGTCCTGGGGGGGCAGGTCTGTGTCCTGGCATCGTTATTCCCAGTGCCTGGCAGTGTACCTCGTGGACAGCACTGTCCTGCGTGGCCCTGGCACTGGGGATGCTCAGGATTACTCAGGTGAGCTCCCACCTAGGTCTGGCCAGGATTCACCTTGCCTTGGGGACCCTCACCCTGCTGGGGCTCAGTCACCTCCTCTATTACCCTTCTAAACAAGCCCTTGCTGGGGGTTTTGTCTTGGTGTCTGTAGCTAGTGTTAAAATGCTTTTTACTGGCAGAGCTGGTAACTCCTTAACCTGAACTCTTTCCCCTCACAGGTAAAATTACTTTTTTTTTTTTTTTTTTTTTTTTTTTTTTTTTTTTTTTTTTTTTTTTTCCCTGAAATAATGAGACCTGGAGGAAAGTGCTTTGTTTAAATAACAGAGAGAGCTCTTTTATGCCCTTTCTAACCCTTAGTCACCTCGGGAAGGAGGGACCTGGGGCCTAGGCACAGTGCCACCGTGCTGCAGCTGCTGGCGGCAGGGTGCCGTGCTCACCCAGCCTGCTGCCCACAGCACCCCGGTGCCACAGGGGCTGCCCGTCCCTCATCCCTTCACGGTTTGTGGCGTGGAGCTCCTCCCCAGCCCCACGCCGCAGACCCGAGCAATGCTGTGAGCTGTGCCGGGAGCCAGCAGCATCCTTGGGAGCTGCTCCCGCACCGCTGGGGCAGAGGAGGGGCGGCGTGCCCGTGTCCGCGGTGGCGGCAGCTGTGGCAGGAGCGGGGCAGGAGCTGCTCGGCGATCACGTCGCCGTGCACTGAGCACAGCTCCCCATCGGCACCGAGCCCTTCCGTGCCCCGCCGGCCCCGAGCGCCGGTTCCGTGCGCTGCGTGTACACCCCAAGCAGGGCAGCAGCAGCGCAGGGAGCGGCGCCGGGCTCGGCAGCTTCCCACAGCCCGGCGGAAAACGCGGCAGGAGGCACTACATGGTGCTCCTTGAGAGAGACTGGCACCTCATCAAAAAGTGTGTGGAACCGGCAGTGCTTATTCATCCTTACAAGGAGAAAATTCACTGCCCGAATCGCTGAAATGTCACATGTCACGTTGCGTGAAGTAGATTTCTCTTCCCTGGAGCACCTTGGAGACAAGAACGCCTCAGGTAGCAGTGCACTGCCAGCCTCTCCTTCCAGAAAAGCCGGGGAAGCGTGTGGAGTTACCCCAGCCATCACTTCCTGGGGATGTTTTTCCACTTTAAGTTCTTGAGTCTGTAAGATGGGGGAGCTGTTGCATTGTACAAAAAATGGCAGGGAACGATCCTGTTCCTTCGGGAGCCCTCCGTCTCCTCATTGCCAGGCCAGAGGTGAGAACGCTCCCCAGCTGTCCTGGTGCCCCAGCTCTCACCCTCACTGGCCAGGGAGGCTCAGGGCAGGCAGAGCGAAACCTGGCCGGGGCACACACACCCCTCAGCACCACTTCGGATTTTATTCATGGGGAACTGGTGTGGCATTTTTCCTGGGGTGCCTTGGTGGGTGGTGAAGCCCCAGCATGTACTGGTGCCCTGGCCTTCATGTGCCAGCCCTACACTGCCAGCGAATCAGACCTCACACCCAAAACCACCACGGGGGTGGGGGGCAGGTGACTGGTTTACCCTCAAACGCTTCATCTGGTGGAACCAAACCAAGATACTTAATAGCTAATAATACTTAATTACATTTTAAATAAAAAAATAGGTTTAAAGTCATGAGTAAAGTAATTGTAGTGTCTGTTTGCTTAATCTTTTAACAGATTTGTTTTTTTGAGAAATAAAATAATGTGCTGATTTATTTTTTTAATTTCTTGCATGATTATTTGCAGGCTTCTAGCTGTTGGTACCTGGTATATTTAAAAGGTGCTGTAACTGTCAGACACGAGCTGGCAGATGAGCACTGAATGTCCTGCTGGAATGGCATGCCTGCCACTATCCTGCACTGCACAAGCACAGCTTTGTCTGGGAGGGTCCAGAGGCACAACTGGGAAAAGTTTGCTGTGCTGGCAAGGAGCCTTGTCCGCCTCAGCCCACACCTCATGGGCAGGCTCTGCCCACCCTGGAGCCAGCACGCGAGCTCAGGGCTCTCTTCAGCCAGCTTTCTGCCCCACACAATGGGTTTTTCTCACCCCCATGGTGGCCTGGCAGGGACACGAGCTCACCCAGAGCATGGCTTGTTTAATTTGGAAATAGGGGTGGGAGGAAATATTGTGGGAAGAAACAGATACATGCAGGGCTGTGAATAAAAATAGAGACTAAGCCCAGTCATAATTTAGAAAAATAGCCTGTCCCAAAAAAACCTGTTACCTGCAAAAAGCCATTTCCTTCTGACAAGTGTCATTGTTACTGCCAGGCACTGGGACTTGGTGTTCCCAAGGCAGGCAGAGGCCAGAGCAGTCAGGGACTGCCGGGGGCCCACTGCAGCTGACAGGCAGTGCTGATGTGTGGGATGGAGCTGGGGCAGAGCCTGCATGAGGAGAGGGCTGCTGACACCATGGGCGGCCCCATCATTCCAGCTCTGTACACAGAGTACTAGTGTTTATCATTACTTGTGGTCTTGAGGGGACCAGTGCAGCTGGACATGAAAGGCAAAGCCAACCTGTACAGCAGGGAAAGACCCAGGGCTGCTGTGCAGTGCTGTGCTCTGATGAGCTGGTTTAGGGGAAAACAGTTCCACGTTTGTTTCTGAAGGTGACATTAAACCTGCTGGATTGAATAACAATGATTGCCCATCCCTGAGTGCAGCTTCCAATCTCTGGACAGCTTGAAAGCACTGGGAGGATGGTTGGACTTGATGCTCTCAGAGGATTTTTCCAGTCTAAATGATGCTGTGGTTCCATGATTTCAGCAGACAGAAATGTCAGGTGTCATGCAGATGGGATGGGCATCACCTGACAAGCAGCACAGGTACCTAATCCTGTGCCACTAGGGCTCAGTGCCCCTCCCCTGGCCTGTTTAAACCCAAAGATGTGCCTCATTGCCTGTCTCCTCCTTCTTGATTCTGGAATTTTAATAACATGCTCCCTTAACACCTGCACTCACTTCATGTTGGAGTTTTGGGTCTCGATCTTTTAAAGGTCTTCCTTATTCACATTTATTTCTTTCACAATTTATTCCTTTTTTGTTCAGATGACTTCTCAGTGGAAAACAGCAAAGTCTCCATCACCAGCCTGTCCCAATTCCCTCAGCACTGTCAGAGCCATGTGCAGAGCTCGTTTCCAGAATAGACGGGAATTTCTCGTTCTACCAGTTGCTGGTTTAAGTCTTTTCCTTAAGCCAAATTTTGCATGGAAAATAGTATCCAGTAATTCAAACTATTACTCTTCTGGATATTCCATCTCCTCTCTTCTGTCCAAGCAACATTAGCTGAGGGTTAATGTTCAACTCATCATGGTGGGAGAATGAAGAGCTACCCTACACCTCATTTGTACACAGAAGAAAGAATAAACTTTTATTTACAGTCTTTGCAGTCTTCAGTTTATAATGTTTACAGTCTCTACAGTTACAGTTTAGAGTATAAAGAAGCTCACCACTGTCATAACCACAATGAAAAGGCTGCACCAAAAATGAGTTAATTTTCACTTCAAAAATTGCTCTGGAATGCAGGCTGGAGTGTTGCTCCAGCAGAGACAAGGAATACAATATCCCACTGGAACAGGAGGAGAAAGTGAATTTTGTGATTATTATGCATAAGCATCCCAAACAAGCAGAACCGAGAAAATAATAAGATAACTAATATTTTTGAGAAGCTGCTAATTGGAAAAAAAAAAATAGAGACACAGAAGCAAAAGAATTCTGGTAATAACTCTTCAAAAAAGAGCGAACTAGCGTCTGGCATGGATCCCCACTGCTTCCGAGCTTGTTCAATTAAAATCAACACTGAATGGGTTTTCTTTCACTACCGTTACTCAAGCTGCATCCTTCAAAAGGATGGCAAATGATTGCTATGCATATGAAAGAACTATAGAGTATGAAATTACAAAATGATACAGGGTTTGGATATTTGCACTTTGAGATATTAAATCTTCTGAAGGAAAATATTTGAGCAAATTCTGAATAAAGAACCCTACAGAGGAGGCAGAAAGAGCAGCAAGATAATCTAATAAGGCAGAGACAGAGCAATTTCCAAGTACTGAATTCCTCAGCTGAACCATGACACAGTGTTTCCAGCCCAGCCTCTGCTCTTCTCTCTGGTCTGGGCATTCACTACCAGGGTCTTGTGTATGTTCATAACACAAATCAGCTTCAAGGTCCTGAGTCAGGCTTGGATTTAACCCCTTCTAGAGATACAGAGATGCTAAAAATCACTTCACTGCTCCTGGTGCCCACCCTCCTTTCGTTTTTGCAGGCTCGGTGTTGCTGCTGCACCCCTGTGAGCAGGTGGAAACCTCGAGTGTCCCAAGAGGCTCAGTGGCACAGACAGCCCCTGTTCCTCCAGTCCCTGCTCCCTCAGCCCCTGTTCCCTCAGCCCCTGTTCCCTCAGCCCCTGTTCCCTCAGCGCCTGTTCCCTCAGCCCCTGTTCCCTCAGCCTCTGCTCCTCCAGCCCCTGCTCCCTCAGCCCCTGCTGCTCTGCCTGCCCTGCTGCCCTGCCTGGCCACGGGCACACTTCCTCACAGCTGGCAGGGAGAGCCAAAGGAAGGTTGTCATCGTCATTTGGATCTCTCACAGGACAAAGTGCTCTGTAAATTAGGCTTTTTTAATGAACTCATTAGGAGATACAACAACCAAGCACAACAACAAGGGCTGGATCCCCTTTGCCCAAGGGATTCACGTGAATTCACTTATTCACCACTCAAGCCATATGAGATTCCATATTGTGTAAGTCATAAGTGAATCACACACCCATGAGCAAAGGAGATCCCAGCCCAGGGGTGAGTGTTCATTCCTCCTACTCCATCATCGTGGAGTGGGCATCCCCTCCAGCACAAAAGGAGGCAGGGAAACCTCAGCAGCCCTGCTGCTGTGGGATCCACTGCAAAGGCTTTTGGGGTGAGCTGACTTTTACACTCCCAGCTTGGTCTGCTCTTCTCCCAAGAGTCAGCAGACTCTGAGCTTCCTGACAGGGGAGATGTGGAGATGCTGGCTACAGGGACGGGGAGTGTGGCTGCATTGCAGACCCTTAGCTCTTTCTGGCCACCTCCTGCCACCGTGGGGCTGTTGCTCTGACCCAGTGATGCTGCTCCCAGCACACACCAGGCTGGTGGGCTATGGGCTGTGTTAGCCAAAAGTGTGACCAGCAGTCACAGGAACACTCACAAGGTATCCCTTTGATTCTGGTTTTTGAGAGGGGCAAGAGGAGGACTTGTGCTGTCTGCTATGTCTCAGTCTGGCAGCCTGCTTTATTTTAATAATATTATGTGCAGGTTAAACGTCACTGAAAGTCACGTGTCTGGCATGAAGCATCTTGTCAGGAATACGCTGCACGGAAACCCCTCGGACAGTCCCCTGATGGTCTCTAATCACACAAGACTTCCACACTGTGTTTAAAATCTCGGGATGCCATGACTCCACGGTAATTAGCAGTAATTGAGGGCACGGTATTTGACTAACAACTTCCTTTACAGGAGTCAGGGAGGCCGGAACGCCTGGGTCAGGAGCTGTCACTGCTAATTACCCTCTCACTCCTGTTGCTACAGGGAGCTCTCTGCAGCTCCTGCCGTTGTCCTCTCTCAAGGACAGGATCCTCGGTCCTGGGTTTCCATTCCTTAAGGAGAAGTGGCAGGTGCACCGTGCCAGTCTGGCCTGCCACAGGGCACACACCGGGAGCCACTGAGTGCTGGGGTTTGCTGCTGTTTGAAATTCTTCTGGAAATGAACTCAGGCTGGGCTAAAGAAAAACAACTTCAATAGGCAAAACTCGACTGGCCCCTTGGATAAGCTGTTCCAGTCTCTTGCTGTCCTCGACAAAAATTCTTGGTTTACTTTTATCTCCAGTTTCCCACTGTAGCTTCCAAACACAGGTGTTCTTTTCTTTTTTTTTAAAGTCCAGCCCCTAAAAATGAATGTTTTCCTGCTTTTCCTGTGTTTCTCAGGTTCTGGGTAACATTTCCTAATGTGCTGGGATTGGCTGTGGGTTAACAGGGAGGATCAGGGGCTGCTGAGAACCCTGCTGCCACCCCCAGACCAAAGCCCTCTCTTTCCACCCCCAAGCTGCTGCCCTGACCAGCCATGTGTCTGCCAGTCCTGGGAGCTCACACAGCACATGAAGGATGGAGACTGGTGCTGCCAAATGGGCTTGGAAAAATATGGCTGCAAAAAGAGTTTGGTCATCTGAATAGGTTGAGAAATGCTGAAAATCAGAGGAAAAGAGGTGCTTTTCCTCTTGTGTCAGAGCTGCCCAAGAGGATGTGGGGCTCCTGAGGTGCCAAAGTGCTGGCACAGAGCCCAAGAGCCGTGCCCCCCCTGCACCCCAGGAGGGGTCAGCCCCGTCCCCCCTGCTCACGGTCTGGTCCCCACGGCTGCGAGCCTGAGCCCGGATCCCACAGAGGTGTGGAGCTGCCAGCACACTCCTCTGTGTGTTGGGGTTTTTCACCAACAGGATGGGACTGCTGGGGTACGTTCCTAGAGTTTTACTGCAGCATCCGCCTCATCACCTGGCTGAGAAAATAGGAAGATGGCAAAGATCACGTACAGCCAGCAGCAGCCAAAGATTTCTTTGTCACAGAGCATTTAAAAACTTTCTAGCCAAGAGCACATTGCTAAAGCCCACAGTTGTTCTAGCCAGTCACTAAAAGCACACATAGTCCTCTTACCTTTACTATTTCCCACACTCTGTCTAAGCATCACTGTCCTCTGCTCCCACTGCTCCCTGCCTGCCCATCACAGCTGCCGGCTGCCCAGCCCTACTCTCCAGGAGGCGTGTGAATATCAAAGTTAATCTGATGCTCTGACTTCTAAAAAACCACCCCAAACCTTCACCACAGCCATTTTACAGCCTCAGGAGCTGAGATTGCAAAGAGGTGGTGCCTTTGGGAGGTCACTGAGATATGGACGTGAAATGGGAATTCAGTGTGCATAGGCACATGAAAATATCCAGGAAATGGGGATGAGATAGCCAGAAAATACCTTTTACATGGCAATGACAGCACTTCAGGGAGCTGTGTGGAGCAGCAGCTGTCCCTGTGCACCAAGCCAAAGGCAGGTCTGGGAACATTCCCCTCTGCACCGGGGATAACACCCCAGAAATGCCTCTCCCGCTGCCCCACTAGAGTGGGGTCCCCTGCCTCAGGCTCTGCACGAGCTGAGCCCCACAGCCCAGGGTGAGCCTGCAGTGGCACATGAGTCACTGACACTGTCACAGACAGCTCCTGCTGCCACAGCAGCTCCCACCCGCACCCAGCATCCTCCTGCTGCACACCAGGAGCTGCTGTGTGCCACCGGCCTGGGATCTCCTCTCCTGGGGCCTCCTCTCCTCAGGCCTCCTCTCCTGAGATCTTCTCTCCTGGGATCTCCTCTCCTGGGATCCCCTCTCCCGGGGTCTCCTCTCCCGGGGTCTCCTCTCCTGGGATCCCCTCTCCTGGGGCCTCCTCTCCTCGGGCCTCCTGTCCTGGGATCTCCTCTCCTGGGATCCCCTCTCCTGGGGTCTCCTCTCCTGGGATCCCCTCTCCTGGGGCCTCCTCTCCTGGGGCCTCCTCTCCTGGGATCTCCTCTCCTGGGATCCCCTCTCCTGGGATCTCCTCTCCTGGGAACTCCTCTCCTGGGATCCCCTCTCCTGGGATCTCCTCTCCTGGGATCTCCTCTCCTGGGGTCTCTTCTCCTGGGATCCCCTCTCCTGGGATCTCCTCTCCTGGGATCCCCTCTCCTGGGATCCCCTCTCCTGGGGTCTCCTCTCCTGGGGTCTCCTCTCCTGGGATCCCCTCTCCTGGGATCCCCTCTCCTGGGGCCTCCTCTCCTGGGGTCTCCTCTCCTGGGATCTCCTCTCCTGGGGTCCCCTCTCCTGGGATCCCCTCTCCTGGGGTCTCCTCTCCTGGGATCCCCTCTCCTGGGATCCCCTCTCCTGGGGTCTCCTCTCCTGGGGTCTCCTCTCCTGGGATCCCCTCTCCTGGGGTCTCCTCTCCTGGGGTCTCCTCTCCTGAGATCTCCTCTCCTGGGATCCCCTCTCCTGGGGTCTCCTCTCCTGGGATCTCCTCTCCTGGGGTCTCCTCTCCTGGGGTCTCCTCTCCTGGGATCCCCTCTCCTGGGATCCCCTCTCCTGGGGTCTCTTCTCCTGGGATCTCCTCTCCTGGGGTCTCCTCTCCTGGGGTCTCCTCTCCTGGGATCCCCTCTCCTGGGGTCTCCTCTCCTGGGGTCTCCTCTCCTGGGATCTCCTCTCCTGTGGTCTCCTCTCCTGGGGTCTCCTCTCCTGGGATCTCCTCTCCTGGGGTCTCCTCTCCTGGGGTCTCCTCTCCTGGGGTCTCCTCTCCTGGGATCCCCTCTCCTGGGATCCCCTCTCCTGGGGTCTCTTCTCCTGGGATCTCCTCTCCTGGGGTCTCCTCTCCTGGGGTCTCCTCTCCTGGGATCCCCTCTCCTGGGGTCTCCTCTCCTGGGGTCTCCTCTCCTGGGATCTCCTCTCCTGGGATCCCCTCTCCTGGGATCCCCTCTCCTGGGGTCTCCTCTCCTGGGGTCTCCTCTCCTGGGATCCCCTCTCCTGGGGTCTCTTCTCCTGGGATCTCCTCTCCTGGGGTCTCCTCTCCTGGGGTCTCCTCTCCTGGGATCCCCTCTCCTGGGGTCTCTTCTCCTGGGATCCCCTCTCCTGGGGTCTCCTCTCCTGGGATCTCCTCTCCTGGGATCCCCTCTCCTAGGGTCCCCTCTCCTGGGATCCCCTCTCCTGGGGTCTCCTCTCCTGGGGTCTCCTCTCCTGGGATCCCCTCTCCTGGGATCCCCTCTCCTGGGGTCTCTTCTCCTGGGATCTCCTCTCCTGGGGTCTCCTCTCCTGGGGTCTCCTCTCCTGGGATCCCCTCTCCTGGGGTCTCTTCTCCTGGGATCCCCTCTCCTGGGGTCTCCTCTCCTGGGGTCTCTTCTCCTGGGATCCCCTCTCCTGGGATCCCCTCTCCTGGGGTCTCTTCTCCTGGGGTCTCCTCTCCTGGGGTCTCCTCTCCTGGGGTCTCTTCTCCTGGGATCCCCTCTCCTGGGGTCTCCTCTCCTGGGGTCTCCTCTCCTGGGGTCTCCTCTCCTGGGGTCTCTTCTCCTGGGATCCCCTCTCCTGGGATCCCCTCTCCTGGGGTCTCCTCTCCTGGGGTCTCCTCTCCTGGGATCCCCTTTCCTGGTCTCTGGCTAGGAGGCAGCTCAGGTTGCTGGTGCAGGAACCCGAGTGCTCGGTGCAGGAATCTCTGTGCAGCCCAGCCTGGCCAGCCTCACTCACTCTGGGTGGGCAGTCCGTGATAAACCTGCATGGGAGTCAGGCAACAGGGAAACATTTCTGGCTGAGAAACTTGGCTGCAATTTGCCTCCCTGAAACCCGACTTGTTTGACTCCTAAGTTACCCACATCCACTTGTCTCCAGCTGCTATTTCTTCCCAATTTCTCCCATCACTTTGCACACTGCTGAGGACTAACCTCAACATTCCTGTTTTCCTGTCTCACTCCAACCTTTTCTTAAACCACAGGAACAAGCATACCTCTTTTCCACACCCATGACACCATCCCCAGTTTGGCCATTAAAATCACATTAAAGTCATTAAAGTCACAGATTCTGGTCTGTCACAATAGCACCTTGAGATGAAGATCTGGTGTCTGTGCAGAGGAATCTCAAATAGAGCTGGGCACGGCTCTGTTTCACAGTGGCATTTTTTATATTCAAGCAGATTTTTATTTTGATTCATTCCAATGGAAAAACCTCACACACAATAAAGAGATGGGTGCTGTTGTCTCAATTTAGCTTTTCCTCTCATCACCCCTTTATCTGGTTTCAAACTGCACAGCAAAAGGAGCTGCTTCCAGAAAATATTTTTACCTCCTAGAAAACTGCAGATACTCATGGATAAGAGTTCTCAGTCAGTAGAACCAAAAATCTGCTTCCTGTATGACCAATTGTCACATGTGAGACAGGTTATCAAGCCCCTGGCACAGTTCAGGGTAGGACTGCACTGCTGGTCACATCTGAGAGTAGCATTGCAATGAGAGCTCTGGCTCTGAAACAACAACAGTGAATTAACTTTTTTCTCAAAAAAAAAAAAAAAAAAAAAAAAAACCAGAAGTAAAAAGAAGTAACTTTTTGCCCATCTGACTGGAAAAGCATTTCTAGAGATTCTGTTCATTCCATCTGATTTTAGACTAGTTTTTTAAAGCAAATTTATCATGACAATTCAGAAAACCTTAATACATTTCCAGCAGAAAGACAGGAGAGAGCTTTTTCAATCCTTTTATTGTATCTCCAAACATGAGAAACACAAAAATGCATTACACACCAAAATATTAACGTATTAAACAGAAATACCAAGCCTCCTTTTTGCAGTTTTTTCCATGTTTAACATAGGTTTGATGAAAAATGTGTAAGCTGTGCTGCTGGCCAGGCAGAGCTGTGCTGCTGCCCTGTGTGCAGAGCTGATGCTCAGAGCAGTGGGGCTGGGCTGGGGGTCAGCAGTCCCGAGCCCTCCTGCTGGCCGCCAGCACTGGGTGGGCTGTGCTGGCTCACGCAGAGGGGGACACAGAGGGCCCCAGGGCCGTGCCCCTACTGCCAGCCGTGGCTGGGGCTTGGGGCAGGAGCAGGTCCTTCGCTGAGGAGCCACCATCAGCTTCCAGCAGCCCTGGCCCCGCAGGTGCCCTGGGTCTCACCCAAGCCAGCAGCTCGGCTCACCCTGCCACTGATCACTCTCTGTGGGGAGGGTAGAGGACAGGGAGGGCAGAAGCAGAAAAACTGGTGGGTTGAGGTAAAGTCAGTTTAACAGGTGAAGCTGTGCACACAAACACAGCAAACCAAGGAATTAATTCCCTGCTTCCCATACCAGGCAGGTGCTCAGCCGTCCCAGAGACAGCCAGCCTCCAGCACACACGACAGTGACCTGGGAGACAAACCCCACCACTTCACATGTGCCCCCATCCCTCTCCCCCAGCTCTCCACGTGCTGAGCACAGTGTCCCGTGGGCTGGGACATCCCTCGGGATGTTGGGATCAGCTGTCCCAGCTGTGTCCCCCAGCTCTGAGCACAGTGTCCCAGCGGGGATCAGCTGTCCCAGCTGTGTCCCCCAGCTCTGAGCACAGTGTCCCAGCGGGGATCAGCTGTCCCAGCTGTGTCCCCCAGCTCTGAGCACAGTGTCCCAGCGGGGATCAGCTGTCCCAGCTGTGTCCCCCAGCTCTGAGCACAGTGTCCCAGCGGGGATCAGCTGTCCCAGCTGTGTCCCCCAGCTCTGAGCACAGTGTCCCAGCGGGGATCAGCTGTCCCAGCTGTGTCCCCCAGCTCTGAGCACAGTGTCCCAGCTGGGATCAGCTGTCCCAGCTGTGTCCCCCAGCTCTGAGCACAGTGTCCCAGCTGGGATCAGCTGTCCCAGCTGTGTCCCCCAGCTCTGAGCACAGTGTCCCAGTGGGGATCAGCTGTCCCAGCTGTGTCCCCCAGCTCTGAGCACAGTGTCCCAGTGGGGATCAGCTGTCCCAGCTGTGTCCCCCAGCTCTGAGCACAGTGTCCCAGCTGGGATCAGCTGTCCCAGCTGTGTCCCCCAGCTCTGAGCACAGTGTCCCATTTGGGATCAGCTGTCCCAGCTGTGTCCCCCAGCTCTGAGCACAGTGTCCCAGCGGGGATCAGCTGTCCCAGCTGTGTCCCCCAGCTCTGAGCACAGTGTCCCATTTGGGATCAGCTGTCCCAGCTGTGTCCCCCAGCTCTGAGCACAGTGTCCCAGCGGGGATCAGCTGTCCCAGCTGTGTCCCCCAGCTCTGAGCACAGTGTCCCAGCGGGGATCAGCTGTCCCAGCTGTGTCCCCCAGCTCTGAGCACAGTGTCCCAGCGGGGATCAGCTGTCCCAGCTGTGTCCCCCCAGCTCTGAGCACAGTGTCCCAGTTGGGATCAGCTGTCCCAGCTGTGTCCCCCAGCTCTGAGCACAGTGTCCCAGCGGGGATCAGCTGTCCCAGCTGTGTCCCCCAGCTCTGAGCACAGTGTTCCAGCTGGGATCAGCTGTCCCAGCTGTGTCCCCCAGCTCTGAGCACAGTGTCCCAGCTGGGATCAGCTGTCCCAGCTGTGTCCCCCAGCTCTGAGCACAGTGTCCCAGCGGGGATCAGCTGTCCCAGCTGTGTCCCCCAGCTCTGAGCACAGTGTCCCAGCGGGGATCAGCTGTCCCAGCTGTGTCCCCCAGCTCTGAGCACAGTGTCCCAGCGGGGATCAGCTGTCCCAGCTGTGTCCCCCAGCTCTGAGCACAGTGTCCCAGCGGGGATCAGCTGTCCCAGCTGTGTCCCCCAGCTCTGAGCACAGTGTCCCAGTTGGGATCAGCTGTCCCAGCTGTGTCCCCCAGCTCCTGGTGTCCTCCTGGCTGTGGGGTGGGTAAGGAGCAGAGCAGCCCCTGGCACTGTGCAAGGGCTGCTCAGCAGGGACTGGCACATCCCCATGGGATCCACACTGCTTCCAGCACAGATCCAAAGCACAGCCCCAGACCAGCTACTGGAAGAAAATCAGCTTCATCCCAGCAAGAAATCATCACAACAGCTAACTCACACACAGCTGCTCCAAAACGCTCAGCACTGCTTCCATGGGATCAGTAGGAGCCAAGGTCCATTCTTGGATTAATTTTGAAGTTACACTCCCACTAAGGCCAGAAATTAGCACCAACAGCTGCCTCCTGGCACTTCCTTCAGTCCTCTGCTACAGAAGCTGGACAACACAGCCAGAGGGGGAAGCAGGATGTGGAAGAAGAGGGTGAAGAAAGTTTCCCCTTTTGGTGGCCACCGGCTAGTGGATCCACTTGGCTTGTAACTCCATCTGCCAGTGCTCTGTGAGGATGAGGAAGCTGAGCCGCTCACTTCTGCAGCCCTGGACTGATTTCCCGCCTGCTTTCTGTCAAAAGCCCATAATTAGATGCATTCTCTAAGGCCTTTACAGTGTTTGTAAGTGAGCGATTACCAAATGTTACATTACAACTGTACAATTAGGAGTGCTCCACTGTTAATAACGAATTTAAGACTTGTGTAACAAGACTGGAGGGCTTCCATTTGGAGGGCTCACGAGGATTTCGTTTGCATTACAAAAACCAATCTGTGCACTGGCCTGCCAGTTGCTGACTTTGCATCTGAATGGGGGCAGCATTTCAATCTCAAAGTCAAATTCAGTGACGGGGGGGTACCTTCTCATGAGTGGGGAACTTTCAGTTCAGTCCCATGGCTGAGATGATGAGGATGGAAACATGTCTAAGGGAATCTCGTGGAAGCAAATAAGGCAACATTTCTGAAGAAAATGGCTCTCCAAATACCATTAAAGTCTGGCTTTTTATTTTTCTCGAGCAGTGTCTTGGAGCCCCCCGATTCCCTATTAGTTCCTCAGAGCAGGTTTGTGGGCAGTTTGTGGTTTGTTTAAACAACCCACCATTATTGTTACTGTTCTTTGATGGTGAGAAGGTTGACATTGAATGACATTTAAATTAAGGGATCTTTTTCCAATTCCACTTTCCCAAAACCTAGCACTAACAAAGAAAAGAAATCCAGCCCTGAGGTTGTACTTCTCTCTTCTCTCCTGTTTACTTTCTCCCCACGTTGTCTCACACACCAGATGGCAATTTCGTCCCTAAAAGTTGCTTGATCCCCTGTTCAGTGATGAGTCTGGGAATACATCCATTAGCATCCACAGGAGGGGAGCAGCAGGAGGGACTGAGGAAGCTGGGTGGATGTCAGCTGCAGGAGCCACCCAGGATCCCTCATGGAGCCACTGGCATTGCTTCCATCAGAAAAGGGGGAAGCTTCTGGTAGCTTCTCACCCTTATAATTCCCCCCATAACCAACACCTGGCCATGAAAACCCCATACAATTTACACTTTATTTGTGTGTTTGGTTTGCAGAGTGATTTTTCTTTCAGAAAAATGGTGCATTTCCAAGCAGCCCTGGTGGCTTATGACTTATGTTCAAGGCAAACACAAAACAAATGAGGCACCTCCAGAGAGCCAAACTCCAGGCAGAGCTCACTGCCAGGTGATCCAGTGCTAAATAATGACCACTACTTAGTACAGACTGAATAAATGCATAAAACCCAGGAAAAAGATAAATTTAACCAGAAGGGGATACCTGAACAAGCCAAACCCCACAGAACTGGGGCTTATAAACTGGGCTGTGAGGCTCAAAAATGCAGAGGACAGGTTTGCAATGAGGAATGGTTTCTCTGACAACGTGTCAGATGTGTGATACACAGGTGATACACGTTCGGTCTGTGTGCCATTAATTATGTCACTCGTTATTCAGAACCTTAAATAGCGTTTGTACATGACAAATGGTGGTTTCTGGAAGGTGAGGGGGCCCACGTGGCCTGCAAGGGGTTGCCTTCTGCAGGACCTGGGACCTGGGCAGTCCCAGCAGAATGGTCGTGCCACTGCTCAGGGCTGGCACAGGTCCCACCGGTACCACCGGTACTCATCCATTCCGGGCCTTCTCCTACCAATATTCCTTGCCTCTGGTATATTATATATATAGCTCCTGCCAATACCTTGAATCCCTCTGCAGAGCTACAGCAGCCCTGTCCCACCGCCCAGGAGGAGGACAAGGACTGCCTGTGCTGGGCTGGTGCCACAGGGATGTGCCCCAGGCACTGCTCCAGCCCTATCCACAGGGATTTGCCCCAGGGATGTGCCTCAGGCACTGCTCCAGCCTTATCCACAGGGATTTATCACAGGGGTGTGCCACAGGGATGTGCCCCAGGCACTTCTCCAGCCTTATCCACAGGGATGTGCCCCAGGGATGTGCCCCAGGCACTTCTCCAGCCTTATCCACAGGGATGTGCCCCAGGGATGTGCCCCAGGCACTTCTCCAGCCTTATCCACAGGGATGTGCCCCAGGGATGTGCCCCAGGCACTGCTCCAGCCTTATCCACAGGGATGTGTCCCAGGCACTGCTCCAACCCTTACCCATGCCAGCTTTCTCTGCCAGTGATGCTCGTGGCCCTGACAGTGTGGCCTGGGCCAGGAACGCCTGTGCAGGCGCCCACCCACGTCCCCCAGGCTTTCCCCTCTCCCTGCAGACCCCACAGGCTCCAGCTGCTGCTGCTCCCCATGCCCAGCCCAGCTGTGGCTGTGCTGCCCACAGGCCAGGCTGCATGCACTGCAGCTGGAACCCACCCTGCAGCCCAGGCTGCATGAACTGCAGCTGGGCTGCTGGAACCCCACCCTGCTCCTCCCAGCAGGTTTTCAGGCAAGGCTGCACCCAGAGCTCCCCATTCCTGTGACTTCTGATGTGTCCTAGCAGGAGGGGAGTCTTCCTCTGAGAGGCAGATGGAGGAGAAAATGTTTAAAAAAATACCTGAAATATTTTGTATTTATATTTTATATTTATGGTATTTTATTGTTTTAACATTGTTTGCAGTTAAAACCAGCTTGAGGCACGCAGGTAGCCAGAGTAATCCTTCCCATGTGTCCGGCTTACCTGCATCCCCACAGCTCAGTGCAGCACCAGGTGTGAAAGCAGCTCCTTCCTGATGCTTTGTTATGGAAATCCAAGGGAAGTTTCCATTTTATAGGGGATATTTTTTTATCAAATTATCTTTTTCATAAGCAGCTTAGTGAGACTATTTTTAAAACTACTGCCTGGGGGGACTCCAAGCCTGCCATGTTTTCCCTCAAAGAACAGAAGTTATGTCGCTCATCTCACACAGGGTGGGGTGGCTGCTGCAGCCACGAGGCACTGAGGGTATGAGCAAGGGAGATTTATGGCAGAGAAGATGATCTTTTACCTCAACACCTGATGGAGGAAAACAGACAATCATTCAAAAACCAGAGCACTTCATATCTGAGACTTCACATACCATACCAGTGGTTCTATTAAAAATATAACCTCTATCTACAAGTTTTACCTTCAACATACAGATTATCGGGGCTATAAGTCTATTATTTCTGCAAGATGAAAGATAATCCCGTTTCCCACCATGAGAGATACAGCAGAAGACACAAACAGCCACTAGGTCCAACCAAAAGTCCATATAACCATTTATCCAGCACGAGGTGTGCCAGAAAGGAACAAATCCCAGATCCTACAACTCCGTACAAATCAGTTACTACGTCATGAACTGAAGCCTCATGCTGGGAATAACAGACCAGGTCTGGAGAGCACAGGCTGACTTTGCAGATAAAATCCTGTAGCCAGAAAACGTGGCAGTCTGGCAGAAAATGTGACAAAATGAATGTAAAATACATTGTGCAGGAATGAGACAGACCTAAAAGCAAAGATGACAGAATTGCACACTGGCTGACAGCGCTTAACTGGGAAAGAGATGAAAGCCTGCAATCCTACACTGTTCTCCGGTTTCTAGTGATTAGTGGCTGAAATGGCTTTGCTTAAGATAAAAAGCCAGGATTCTTTCACAGGTTCTTTCTGTGACAAATTTATTCAGTCAGTTTTGGGTTCAAGTGACCCTTTAGTATCAACAACAGCAGCACCTGGTTCTCCAGCTCATGTAAGAACCATGGTGCTGTCCCCAAGGCTGTGTCAACCCAAACCTCTGCCAGCCACACAGAGCTCAGGTCGGTGCCTCTGTGTTTTTCTGCCTCCAGGATTTTCTCTTCTGACTTTGCAGGAAGGCTTCGTTCGCAGGAAGCCTCTGGGCCAAGGTTTGCTCCGGGTGAAAGAAGCTCCCAGCCCAGCTCTGAGCCCTGGCAGGGCTGCCCCAGGGGTGTCACAGTGTGTGCTGGCAGCAGGCTCCATCGCCAAGAGGAGCATGCAGCCACAGATCACAGAACCAGGAGTGGTTTGTGCTGGAAAGGTCCTTGGAACTCACCTTGTCCCACCCCTGCCATGGCCAGAGACACCTTCCACTGACACCTTCCACTAGACCAGCCTGCTCCAAGCCCTGTCCAGCCTGGCCATGACCTTGTACGTGGCACTTTGCCCTCACCAGACCCAGGGCATTTCTGCAGCACCATCAGAGCATCCTGAAACGACCTACACTGAAGGGAAAGGTTGTCCTGACCCCGCTGTACCAGTCTGGAAATCCAGTTTTCCCCTAAGGCCGTGGACTTCCCAAAGCAGCTTTCTTCAGGCAGTACAAGGCTGACAAGGCCAGGAAAAGCTGCCCACATGTTCTTCACAGAGCACCTCAGGGGGGTTTTATTCCAAGGTGGAGATCCCACCTTCCCACCACTCAGGCTCAGACGGGGAGCGCTGGGTGCTGCCACAGAGCCACACTCAGAGCTCCTGACACTTTTAATCCTCTGAGCAGCCGATGCCTTTCATATTTATACATATAAATCACACACTTATAGAGCTCTGATGTCCTGACTGAACTTGTTTTCATTCAGGAGAATCCATAGAATTATTTCAGCTGGAGTTAACGGTTATAACTCAAACATATTTTTTTCTTAAGTGATAAACTTAATTTATCACAGCTTGCTATCAGCAGGGACTCCATGATCTCATGAGCAAATGGAAGATTGAGGAGGGGAAAATAAGGGCAGGTTTGATGTTATAAAATTAAGTGGGAAATTTACAGTGATGTTTGGAAAAGCCTGATATTTTAAAAAATATCTGAGATTCCCACTGATGAGCTGACTAAGCTGTTCTGTGTAACCTGTAGGGGCAAGGCTGTCATTTGCTGCCAGCTCCACATGTTCAGCAAAGCTCAGAGAAACCTTGTGTTTGCACAATGACTTCTGTTTTCAGCCCAAGTTTTATCATCTCAGGAGGTTTTATATGAGATCAGGTTTGCAGTTCTCCACATCACCTCTGGAATTATTTAAAAACAAAGATGAGGTGGACTCATTATGGAAATTTAGTAAACTAGATCTGTTGGAAAAGGATGTGAAAAGCAATTTCTTCCTCCTATTCCAAGCCAAAATGAGTTTGAAATACTGAACTTTTTTACCAATTTACCTTTCCCCTCATTCACCCAAATTTTTATCCTAATTCTTTAAAAATACCATTAAAACTGTGAGTATGTTGGATTCCATCATTGTCCAAAGAATTAGGGGCATTTTCCTCACTGGGAAACACCAGCAAACTTTCTATTACTGCCTTCCATTTATCACTACTTTCAGTTATTTCTAACTTTTGTGGTCACACTCAAACTCTCACATTATGGAACAAAGAAATCAGAGCCAGCTGTCCTCCTTCCTGGAGTTGTCCATACTGGTGTTTCTCACATTCCCATTGCTGCTCTTGGGATGTCAGAGCTGCCCAGCCCTGTCCCTCTGTGTTTGCTCCATCCACACCAGGGAGAGCTGGCAGCACTGGAGGCCATCTCCTGCTGTCCTGTCTTGTTCCCTGGGAGCAGAGCCAGACCTCCCCTGGCTGCAGCCTCCTGTCAGGGACTTGTAGAGAGCAACAGGTTCTCAGTGTTTGTGTAATATTGGTATCAATTATTGCCCTGCATTGTGCTCATCCCCAAGATCTAACCTTGCCTTGCTCAGAGATCATGAACAAATGATCAGGAGAGAATGGTTTGTTTCTGGATTGGATCTGCCCCTGCAGGTTTGCTGGGTGCTGCCAGAAGGGTCCCCAGTGTGAGCAGGTGGTGCCACTGGTACTGCTGTGAGTGGACGTGGTCAACCACTGTCACCACCAGTTTGGAGGGAGCCCAGCACATTCCTGTGAGAGCATTTTGGGCTTTTAAGTGCAGCCAGAAGCCAGGAAGGCACACAAGGCAAGGTGCTCACACACCCAATGAGCAGCTTCCCAAAGCTGCTGCTGCTGCAGCACTGCCCTGCATCCCTGCACATGGGCATGCTTGAAGTCACAAGGTCACCTACACAGAGAGCAACTGCTTTTCATAAATCCTGCTCATTATGCAAATTCATTATTTACAGACACTGTTAGGCTGGATGTGAGAAACGGTAATAGGAGCCTTGCTTTTGGCAGGAGGAAAAAATATTTGACAGAAGATGAATTAGGGCTTGGCCAAATGAGCGAAAACCAATTTGGAGAACGGGAATGAAGAACCTTCCTGGCGATGAAGGCACGGAGTCTAGTCTGGAGGCAGAGCTGGGAGTGGGAGAAGATGGGAGCTGCTGGTGTCCGTGGTGCCTGCTGGCCCTGCAGAGCCCCCTCATGGGGCTGGGGCAGCCCTGGCTCCCACACGTTGGCTCACCTGGCTCCCACACCGTGGCTCACCTGGCTCCCACACCGTGGCTCACCTGGCTCCCACACCGTGGCTCACCTGGCTCCCACACCGTGGGTCACCTGGCTCCCACACCGTGGCTCACCTGGCTCCCACACCGTGGCTCACCTGGCTCCCACACCGTGGCTCACCTGGCCCTGCCAGGGTGGCCGCTGCCAACGGGGCAGGACTGGAGGCTGCCGATGCAGAGCAATGCCTGGAGCACCCACCCCTCTCCCAGCTGTCCTGACACACACACATGGCATCTGCACCATGCCAGGGGGTGACATCAGTGTCTGCCAGACCTCCCTACCTCCCCTGCAGATGCACATTTCAGTGCCCACATCTCTACAGATTAAATGTATAAACCATTAAATTAATTTAATTTGAGGCAGCCTGTAGCTTCATGGTCTAGAAACTTAGCCGTGGCTTCCCCTCCTTAAGCAAATATGTTTGCTGTTCTGCTGTGCTTCTTATTTGTTTTTTGGCTTCTTATCTGTCTTCTGTAGGAGAGCAGAGTAAAACTTATTTATTCATTCAGCATAAAACCATCAGCCTTACAAAAAGGCTGGCAAACACTCAGAGGCTGGTCCTTTGGCTGTGATGCCATCAGATACAGCTGTGGGTCCCAGCCCCGGGGCACTTTGAGGGAAACCTTAATCTGACACACATTTCACCTTGCAGGGCACTGCATGGACATGGTTTGGGGTGTTTTTTCCAGCAGCAGTTAATGCAGGCTTGAACACATTTTTAATCTATTGTACGATTTCGATGGTAGTTTGTCATGTTAGCTCCTTGATGGGCCAAGGGAATGGAATTTCTAATTTACTGGGCTGTCACTGGTATAAGATGTGGATATTCTCAGTTCAGTCAGAGAGAAAAAGAGAAGGTTTTCTAACCAGGCGAAAGCCTGGGAGACAGTTGGGAGAGAATGTAAATAATTCTCTAATCTCTCTTGTTGTTCACATTGTTTATAGATATGTTCTGCCACCGTGCGTCATTCACTGCACACCAATGATGTGAGATGTTTTTACTCTAAGACCAATGAAATTAGTCCGCACAATGTTCTCCATAAATAGAGCGGTGCATTTGAAATAAAGGGTAATTCATTCTCTAGCCTTTGATTTGGAGTCATTCTCGTTACCGTCCTGCTCTACAGCGACATAAGAGAGTGCTGCAGCCGAACAGGGCTGGACAAAGACAGCATCACTACTCAATGGATGCTTTTACATCCTGGTCTTGTCTCTGCCACCTTTATTGGAAGGGATCCCAACCTCACCCTCATGGCCCTGCTGCTCCCTCTCTCTTCAGGGTCTGCTGCATGCCAACACTGCCACCACTGCTGCCACATGAATTCAAGTGGCCCAGGGTGTGTCTGCCAAATCCTGGGCCCAAGAGACAGGCAATTAGTGATTGATCCTGCTGGGTCAGTGCCAGCCAGCGTCTTTTGGGCACACTTAGGAGGTGGACCAGGCACCCAGGCTCTCCCTGCCCAGCCCTGTGAACCAGCAGCACTGCCCACCATGAATCCGACTGATGGAATTATTGATAATGGCTTGCTATTAAATCTATTATTAACTCAATAATATTTTTGCCTTGATAGGTGCTGACACTTGGACTAGGAGCAGCTCCTCTACCTGTGCTAGCAGTGCCCACAGGATAACTCACTATGGGAGACAGCAGGCTGTTAACCTCCAGGGGAAAAGAAAAACCTCCTTTTTGTATAAATGTCAGTGTTATTTTTGAAAGCTCAGCAAACAAAGAAAAAAATCCCTTCCCCAGAAAATCTTCAGCACCCGTTACAGAATCATTTTGCATCTTATCTCCTTTTGCTTTCCCTGTGTGCCTTGGAATTGCTGGTGTCAACATGCAGAACAACAGGCTATGCGCAAAATCTTATTATAATCTCTTTCTTAGGATCCACTGGAGAAAAATGAAAATTTTCCGTCTGTGTGTGCAGGGGCATGTGCACTCAGCTGAAGTGCCAGGTAATGTCTCACTTGTTCACAGTTTCTTTTTCACCCACAAAGCTGAGCAGCTCCTGCCCC
The DNA here is from genome assembly GCF_031753505.1 of Anomalospiza imberbis. Classification (NCBI taxonomy): domain Eukaryota; kingdom Metazoa; phylum Chordata; class Aves; order Passeriformes; family Viduidae; genus Anomalospiza; species Anomalospiza imberbis. The sequence continues at coordinate 206,447 of NC_089686.1, read as the reverse complement.
CGCTGTACCACAGGGACATGTCTGCAGGGAGTTTCAGTGTCACAGTGTCCCCTGTTTGCCCGTGGAGGGGGCAAACAGGGGCTGGGGTCGCAGCAAGCCAAGAGTTCATGGTGTTCAGGGGATCCAGTGCTCCTGCATTTCACAAGCCACCACAATGCCTGGGGTGAGGCTCTGTCTGTCCCTTGGCACCAGGGGGTAGAGCAGAGCACTGTGGGCAGGCTCTCTTCCATCTGCAGCATCCCCACAACAGCAGGGGCTTTCCCTTGTCTGTCTCCTAGGAAAGTTCCTCCTGGCTGCAGTTCATTGCCAGAGCTGGAGCAGGTACCAGTCCCTTGGTTGTGTGACACAACTTTAATCTCCAGCACTCCCAGAGCTCCTGCCTTGCTACTGATCCATTTAATTCTTCAGCTCCCAGTCAGAATCTTTTGTTTCTTCAACCAGATTAAAAATCTTCCTAGTACCAGACAAGCTTGCCTTGAAAACATATACCAAAGTCAGAATTTTGCTGCATTTCAGGCAAGATAATCAGGTGGAGCCCTTCAACGCTTGCCAGACAAGGATTCTTTTGCTTTCCCCAAATGGTTTTGGTGACTTATTTGAAGCATTTTTCTGTAAGGCACAGACAGAGAACACTACAGAAGCCAGTCCAGTGTGAGCCTTACAAGAGGAAAATTGGCCCCCACTTCCTCCCAGTGCCCCCCTGGCCCATCAGGAGCCCATGGCTGTGGCATCCCCCACTGGCAGGCTGCCAGCCCTGCTCCCTGCACAGCCCCAGTGCCCCGTGATGGAGAGGAGTGGCTCTGGGCTGGATGGGGCCCCTGGCCCAGGCGCTCAGGTCACCGTGGGGTCCAGGGCACTCCCTGGCTGCAGCATGGGGCAATGTAGCATTACAGCATTTCCACTGCAATGCTGGAGTCAGAGCTTTCCACACAGGTGCTGGGCTTGTGCCACATCCAAGGGATTTCGCACAGCACTGAGTGGCCAGAGCCCTTTTCCCTGCGTGGTTTGGCCAATCCTTGGCCATCAGCATGGAGCAGAGCACTGCCAGGTCCCAGGGCACTCCTCACTCCACTGCTTGCCCCATGCCCTGGATATGCTGCTCCTCAGCCACAGGTCTCCAGGGAGTCTCAGGGGAGAGGCTGAGCCCACAGCAAGGGTTCACAGCCCCACACCAGGGGCTTGGGGGTGCTGTGGTTGTTCCAGCAGCTTGTAGGGCTCTCACTATCTGGAAAACCACTTGGGAAAAGAGCAGCTGCCCAAAAATCTTACTGAGGGCTGGAGCTGTGCTGTGGGATGGCCTCAGAACCTCTGTGACCTGAAAGGACCATCACTGGGGTTTAATGTTACAGGGAAATTCACTTCCCACTTTCACCTGTAATTATAACCTCAGGCGTGACAGGTAAATTGCTCTTTGTCACTGGAGCACAAAACATCTCCACTTCATTTTGGAGTATGGGAAGTGCAGGCAAGTTAAGTGTGATTTTTAAAATGCAGTTTTGGCTATGAACTTTAAAGCCATCGTGGCACTGCTGGGTTCATCTAGAAGCACTACAGTCAGTCCAGAATGGAGGCAGAAGCTGCCTTTTACCTCCTCAGGCAACATGTAGATGGGTGCACAACTTCCTTTAACACTGCCCAGTCTTCTTTTCTCCCTTGGAATTCCAGGTGTACAGTCCTGGCAGTGAAACAGGACAGGCACAGAGAACACTCTCTGAAACATTCACTAAAAATAGTGCAGGAATGGCGCTGCCTCCTCCTGCAGACTTGTTAAAAAAAGAGCTTTTCAAGTCTATAATTCCCTAATACAATCAAACACAATCACAAGCAAAATTATTCATGCTGACATGATTAGTAAAGAGAGAATCATATGCTAATGAGACAGCAGCTCTCCCTGCATTTGAACATGGCACTACAGCTTTCTGGACACTGTGAGAAAATACCACCTCCCCTTGCTCTCAAAATCTGCTGGTGCCTGGAACACAGGTGCATATTTGTATATACCGGTGGATATTTGAGCTGCTCCTTGCCAGGGCTGGGGCTGGTCTGAACTCCCAGACCAAAGGACAGCAGAAAACATGGGGCTGTGCCTGGGGAAGGGTGGGCAACAGCAGTGACCCAGGCGAGGCCGTGCCTAGGGACAGGTAAGCAACAGCAGTGACCCAGGCGAGGCCGTGCCTGGGGACAAAGGAGAGATGGCAGTGACCCAGGTGAGGCTGTTCCTGGGGACAAAGGAGAGATGGCAGTGACCCAGGTGAGGCTGTTCCTGGGGACAAAGGAGAGATGGCAGTGACCCAGGTGAGGCCGTGCCTGGGGACAAAGGAGAGATGGCAGTGACCCAGGTGAGGCCGTGCCTAGGGACAAAGGAGAGATGGCAGTGACCCAGGTGAGGCTGTTCCTTGGGACAAAGGAGAGATGGCAGTGACCCAGGTGAGGCTGTTCCTGGGGACAAAGGAGAGATGGCAGTGACCCAGGTGAGGCCGTGCCTGGGGACAAAGGAGAGATGGCAGTGACCCAGGTGAGGCCGTGCCTAGGGACAAAGGAGAGATGGCAGTGACCCAGGTGAGGCTGTTCCTGGGGACAAAGGAGAGATGGCAGTGACCCAGGTGAGGCCGTGCCTGGGGACAAAGGAGAGATGGCAGTGACCCAGGTGAGGCCGTGCCTAGGGACAAAGGAGAGATGGCAGTGACCCAGGTGAGGCTGTGCCTGGGGACAAAGGAGAGATGGCAGTGACCCAGGTGAGGCCGTGCCTAGGGACAAAGGAGAGATGGCAGTGACCCAGGTGAGGCTGTTCCTTGGGACAAAGGAGAGATGGCAGTGACCCAGGTGAGGCCGTGCCTAGGGACAAAGGAGAGATGGCAGTGACAGGTGCCAGAGGTGAGGCTGGGCTCAGGCACAGGGGAGCAATGGCCATGATCTGGGTGAGGCTGTGCCTGGAAATGAGGTGAGGGATGATGGGGTCTTTTCCTTGGCCCCAAGGGAGAAAATAAATGTCTTTTATCTGCTCCAAGATGAAGGGATTTCTCCAGAACATGCAGCTGGTTTCCTGGCTACACGAGGCCCTGCACCAGCTCACGCCCGAGTGCGTGCTCTCCCGTTAAGAGTCCCTGTTCTGTGCGGTGAGTCTCACAGCAGAGCACTGGTGCGTGGCTCAGGCTGTGGGGCACGAAGGGACACTTCCCTGGCTGACACAGCAACTTCTGTTAGTTTTCCAGGAGAAGCACACCTGCTGGTGCAGGACAGGGGAGCCCAGCTCGGCGGCGTCCAGCAGCCCCTCGGCCGCGCTGCCAGGGCCCGCTCTGGTCAGCGGCCCCCGGCAGCCTCTCAGCTGGGTCACTGCCAGCACAGCTCCAGCCCTGAACTAAACCTCCCCGAGGGCAAGGCTTGCTGTGCCCAGGAGATAACGGTGTCCATCCCCAGGGGGATGTTTCTGCTGTCCTGTCCCCAAGCCACAGCTGGGCCCTGGCTGCACGCCAAGTGGGCTGCTGGCCTGTCTGCTCTGAGAGCCCAGGCTCCACGGGGGCTGGTGTCATTTTCTTCCTTTTCAACAGCATTCATCAGCTATCTCTGCCCGGAGTCTTGATATCACCTGCAGATCAAAGGCATCATTTTTCCTCTCTGTCAGCAGGGATTCTGCCTGGGTATGTAGGTCAGAATCAGTCCTTTTCATCCCATTGTCTGCCAAATCTTTCATTCTTCACAGAAGCCAACATTTCTCCTCACTTTTTTGAAATATTCCATTTCCACCTTTTTTTTTCCCCCAACTTGGCTGCATTCTCATGACATTGTGGCCTCTCTCCATTCTCTGTCTGACATTAGAGACAATGCACTGGGCAATATTTTATACATGATCTAGAATTTCCTTCAGCCTTTGAGCCCTCCGCTCAAAAATCCTTCTGGGTTTGTCAGACAGATACTGCCATTACACAACTCAAATGTTCAATAATAATAGGTTGGATCTTTTCAAATATCAAAACTTACTCCCACTGGAAATCAATCATCAGACGAGACAAGTCAGGTAGTTGAGAATTGCCTGCCAACTTTCCTTCACTGTAAAAGCTGATGAAAGCAGGCAAACTCTAAATGACTTGTCAAAGACAGCCTAAAGAGAGAAGCTGAGAGCATCATTATGGCCCCACAGAAACAGTGTTTGCACAGACACACGGTGGTGGGACAGAGAGGGGAAGGTGTGTCTGAAGTGCAGGTGCAGGTCCAGAGCCAGCAGGCTCTAAGTGATGCTCTGAGCGTCTGAGGAGGTCACAGCACAAACAGATGAGGGGATGGCAGTCCTGGCAGCACTGTGCGAAGGCCGTTGTGGGTTCCAGGCTGCAGAGTCGTGTCCTCTGCCTGACCCCCAGCTGGTCATGTACAGTTCTAGTCCCCACAATCCAAAAACGAAGCAGACAGACTGGAGAGGGTCCAAAGGAGGGCGATACAGATGACCCAAGGGCTGGAGAACCTGCCCTGTGGGGAAAGACTGAAGAAGTTCAGCCCCTTCTCCTGAAGAGGACTCAGGGGGAGCCCATCCCAGCACCCCAGGACATACAGGGCAGATCTGAAGAGGATGGAGGGTCTCTCTGCAGGAGGAGCACCATGGGGAAGGCAATGGGTGACGGGTACAAGCTGTGCCAGAAGAGGTTTCATCTCAAAATGGAAGAAACTTTTAACAAGGAGAACAGTCATTCACTGGAACAACCTTCCCAGGGACAGGCCTCCATCACTGGGGGGCTCCTCATGCAGGTGGTCAGGGTGTGAGGAAATCTCTGTGGGCTTCCTTTCCCAGAAAGCCTTGAACTAGAAGATCTTTCAAGGTCCCTTCCTGCCTGGGCTGCTCTAGGATTCTACAGTTCTATAATCTGTAGAAAAAAAGAGTGTAAAAATATGATGGGATTTTTCAGTTGTTACTGTACAGAAACTGTGTGTTTGAGGATTAAAAGGGGTGGTCCTGCCCATCCCACGCCCCTCACATGGGAGAGCCACACTCAGATATGAGCCAGCACTCCCCTGGTTCCTGAGCCTGGGGTGGCTGCAGGGATGGGGACACAGGGACTGTCCTTGAGACCTGTGGAACTGATCACAGCAGGTACCCCACAGCCACCTCTCCCTGCACCCCGTGATCCCCACTCTCACCCCATCCTCTTGCCCAGCACTTTCTGTGCTCCACAGTAATTTTCTGTGCTGAGCTGAAGCTCTCATGTGCTGTCTATCCCAATGTCATGTCCACTGCAGTAAAGCTCAGTGCTTATCTACCATTAAATGTCTTTTTATTTATGCATGAATAATTGAAACATTGCATTATTAATGTTTTAATTAACCTTTACACAAGGTTTGCTGTTTTTAATGCCTCCTTTCATCTCCCTGAGCAGTCTTTATAATGTGTTTAACTGTTGACTTTATATCCTGTCACTTGCGTGAAGTTTTTAACCGCAGCATGTGCACAGATCATCTTCAGAAAGAAGTCACTGCTGAAAGCCATGGAATTGACTCCTCATGAAAATACTTCCCTATTTGTGATTCCTGCCGTTGCTGAGCTCTCTCTTGGAAATGTTGATGCATTTTGTCCTGTGTTGCTGCAGCTTTTCCTGTCTCTCCTTGCACAAGGAATCCAGGTCTTTTTCCTGACTTGTGGCTGACACCAGTGAGGAATAAGCGCATGCTTTCCTTTGGGAAGCCAGGCTGGGAGCTGGCAGATGCCCATGGCTGTAGGGGGCTTGATTATTTACTATTTTGTTTAATGTTGCTGCCTCAAGTGCACAAAGGTGCTAATGAATCCACAGTGAACCTGTCTCTGTCCTGTTTGTGGCACAGTCTTGTTCTCCCAGCACAGTGATAGCCCCTGGGACATAAAGCTGGAGGACTCGAGCAATACAGAACTAAGTAAAATAAGTAAATAAATAAAACAATGTCATTAGACAGCTGACCTGGGACAGCTGTTTACTCCCACCTTCATCACCATCTTCCAGAAAACTCTGACCTTGTGCTTAAGAAGTCACCTGATTATGCCAGTGTGAAACTCTGGCTCAGGTGGGAACCAGGCCCCTCCTGCAGGTGGTGTAGGAGGAAGTCACAAACACAGGTAATGCAGAAAAAGGTCTGAACAGCTCTTCCAAAGCCTAAGTCCTCTGCTCATTGTCCTTGCGATGTTGCTGCCACACAGCCCAGGGCAGTGAGTCAGGCACTGCAGGAGCTCCATCACCCAGGGGAGCACACAGCCCTCACCCCCACCTCCCACCTGTCCAGGTAAGCAACAATTTCAGCTGCCCTGCCTCCTCCTCAGATCTCTTCCACAGCTTTGGTGGCTGTAGTGCAGCCAGCACCAGGCTCATCTTCTTATTTTGGGCTTATCTTCTCCTTATGGACCAAAATCCCTCCAGTATGAGCCTCCAAAACTCAGTGATGCTCGGGGGTATCTGAGAAAATGAACATGAAAGTAAATAGTGTGGCTGGGGGGAGCTCAGCCCTCCTTCCTCACCTCTACTCCTGCACATGGCTCTTACTGGTGTCAGACACAACAATGACTGTAGAAAGCATCAAACAGGTAATAGATGGCTGTGACCTGGACCAAAGGGATTTTCCTGCGCCCAAATGGCTTTATTGCCAGTGACAGTAGCAGGTTTGCTCCTGGACACACTGCTGAAGCCAGAAGATTGCTGCTTAATGGGGAAAATAACAGGACAGTAATTAATAATTGGGATGAGGAAGGTTTTCCATTAGCTAATCACATACGGCAAGTAATTCAGCTTAAAATTTGTCATTGTCACTTTTCCAGCATAAATTCAGAAAGAATGGTGCTTCATTAAATCTGTAAGGCTCTTCCAGAGTAAGCAGCTACTGACCATTCACAATAAGTTAATTAAAACTCTTTCACAATAGAAAGAGCAAATGCTGGTGGGAATAAATTGAATTCCTGTTAGCATGTGCTCAATAGTGACTGATGTACTGGAGATGCTCTGTCTGCATCCACTTCATCTCAGTCAAGTGCAACCTTTAGCAACAATTTTTACTTTTTCATTAGTAACTGCTGTTAAATGCCATAACAGTCCAAGCTATAATTCCATTTTTTCCTCAGGTTACAATGCAATCTCCTGGTAATAATTCCTTTTATACTAAATTGCACTTAAAAAAAAAAGGGGGGGGGCGGGGAATGAATAAAACTGGTGGTAAATCCTGATAATTTATTCACATTTCTCTGTCATCTTCCTCTTTGCCCCTAATATTTAATAATGCTCAGGCAGTGAGCACTGATTGTTTGCACTTCCTAGGTGACCTCTGCGGTCAGAGGACAAGTGTCTGGGTGTCTTTGACTATGCAAACAGGAGTAGAAATGTTCAGGAAACTCCTTTTCCTCCCTTTTGCCTTTAAGCCAGATTGGCAAATACGGAATGTTTCATCCAACAGATGCAGAAGAGGTTTGAGATGTCAGACAGGAACATCTCTAATAAATACCATTGACCCTGCCTGAGGCTCCGTGCTCTTCCCTCCCCTCAGAGGGCTGGACCAGGCATACAGGAGCAGCCCTTGCCCCTGCAGTGACAGCCTGAGCAGTGGCTGGTCTCTGCACCAGTAACAAACCACGCTCATCTCCCAGCCCTCAAGGGAGGCAATAAATAAACAGCACCACTGAGCACCAGATCGTGTCTGCTCTGTGTAGAAACCTTCCCCACTCCACCTCCACAAAATCTTGTAGCTCAGCAGTGGCTGCAAAGATTTAATCAACAACACTATAAAGAAGCAGTTCTTAAAAAACCATTCCCACACCTCCCAGCAATATCTGCTCTAAATTTTTTATGAAACAATTCATTGATTTCAGAAGTGCAAGTTCAAGTGCAGTGAAACTGTGAGTAAATTCTGATGAAATGCAGCAGTGAGTTTGTTTCTAAAAACAGCGTAAAAGTGAAAAAGATGAAATGTTTCCTGAGGGAGTTGAAAGAGCTCCAACACTTGCTTGAAGACCAGGTTTTAGGGCTGAGCTTTACAGACAGAAAAAGTACCTGCTGTGAATGGATGAAGGCTCTGAGGCTGGAGGGGAGCACAGGCTGCAGAGAAGTGTTCTCACAGCTCAGGTGCTCTTCTCACTTCCGGGCTCAACAATATAAATGGGGAGAATTCTGGTAATGCCCAGAGCACACTGTACCTTGTAAAAGCTTTCTGTAAGCTCTGAGATATAAAGGCCCTTTTGGAGAGGGGACAGAACTGTTTGTATCACTCCTGAAAATTGTTTGGCTTTTAGTGTGCAGAATAGCAAATATTGTAACTGCACTCTTATTGCATTGAATTCCTCCTTTAATGAACAGCTACGTAACTGCAGCAGTGAGTTAACACCTTTGTGGTGGCTGGTTAAGGTCTTCAATTGTTCTATTTCCAACTTTTGGTCTCCTCTCTGGGGGCACAGCCCTGGGTGCCAAACACTTTGTACACCCTTAGTCTGGAAATTCATTTCTGCTCTAATCTGCCAGGGGGCACAGAGAAATCCTAGACTGTGCCCAAAGCTGTGATAAGGCTTTGTCCTTTGGTCACCTCACCTGTACCTCCCAAATCAAAGTCCTCCACAAGGCCCAGCAAACTGTGCAGCTCCCAAAGGCAGCGAGCAGCCTTCAGGCTCTCCTAAAGGGGTGTCAGACGCAAGTTCCCAGCTCTGCCTCAGTGGGTGAGTTTGGTTTTATTGCCACTAAAGATGACGGCATGCCGGGTGCTGGGCTCACCAGTGGCTGATACAAGATGGTGTCTGTGATTTTTCATGAACAAGTGGCATGTGTTTGCCTTGCCCACCTGCTCCCCGTGGGCTGGAGCCTGGCTGTGCTCTGGGATGGAAATCCTCAGAGCAGCTCTCAGGGGCTCTCTTCCTTCCCCAGGTCAGATCCTCATTTCTCACAAGTACCGGAGTGGGGCTGTTCCCTCTCTCACGCTGTCCCTGCAGCCCGTAGGGTGATTCTTGTCCCAGCCTGGCCCTGAGGGGCTGCTGCTCCCTCACTGCTCTCCCTGGGCTCTTCTCTGCACAGGCACCTCCTGTGCCAGAGCCCAATATGCACACAGGGAGGAACAACAACACAAAGCATAAAGCACTGACACAACCAGAAGAATCACATTTTCAAATACAATTGCATAAGAGCTCTGCCATATGGCTTAGCAATGAAATTACTCACAGCAGCTGGTCTAAGAGGGAAAGTTTCAGTGACTCTGTCCACAAACAGTGGTAATACAGAGCTTCAGAAATAATTTGTGTATCTGGCAGAAAATGTTTATTATGAGCACTCTATCCTGCTGAACATGTCAGATGTACACTCAAGGAACTCCTCGTTCTCTGAACCTGGAGTGACTCACCAGGCTTTGATGGGTGGCAGCTTTTGAAGGAGCTGCTGGCTGCCAGTTCCAGCCGTAGTTGTGGCCACAGAAAGGTTCTGCTGGGCTTTCTGTGTGCTCTATCCCAAAAGCAGGGAGCCCTGATAGCCTCAGGTCCTGCCTTGGGCACTAGGAGGCCTTACACAGCCATGCCTTTGTGCCCAGTGCCAGGGGCTCTCACAGGAATATGAGCAGCAGACAGGGATGTTGAAAGCAGAGGGAGGAGGAAACTGGACCCTCGTGTCAGTGTGCTGGCACATCCACTGGTCACTCCAGCACCTCTGACACTCGGGGAATGGTTTAGTAAGGAAACGATGCGAGGCCCCAGCCAGTTCTGTCTCTTTCCAAGGCAGAATTGCTTTTTCTCTGACTAGAAAAGCAGGTTTTCCCAGGTAACTCCTGATTCATCAGATTTGTGTCCAAACAACACATCCAGCTGACTTCAGAAACAGGAGCATCAGCAGGGTTGCACAGGGGGTAACTGGTGCAAGTTATTAGTAACTCACAAATACACTGGAGGGATGGCCAGTGGCAGTGAACAGCCAGTCCATCCTGCCTGCCTCCAGCTGACTGCCTGGAGCACACCCAGCTTTCTGTCCCTCCCGCTGTCCTTCTGGGAAAAGGTCACTGCTAAGGCCACAAGTGTTTGGAAACAAAATGGATAAAAGGCAGCCTGTTCAGCATGTTAAATAACTTTGCAGATGAAAGCAGGATAAACTATAGCTGGGAAGCTGAATGGGATCAGGTATGAGATTTTTTCTAAAAGGAGGGGGATTCAAAAATGCCATGTAATGCAAAACCTAGACAAGTGTGAGGAGCAAAGGGGCAGAGGAGCAAGAACAAAGTGAAGGATCACAGAGGGCACACGGAGGTGTGGGGAGGGGGAGAGCAGAGTAGGAATTTCTCTCTCTGTGTCCCAGAGGAAAAGGCAAGGTTTGCAGGAAGGGGACAGCAGGGCAGGGGTAGGGAAAGGCCCTGTCACCTTCCCTGTCCCTGCCCAGGGCCAGCAGCACACAGGGCTCTGTGGGAGGCTGAGGCGGGTGAGCAGTGCCCAGCTTCAGCTGGCAGGGAAGAAGGGCTGGGGCTGGAGCATGGGGCAGAGGAGCCCCACGTGGCCCAGGGGCTGCCGCTCACAGCTGGGCACTGCCCCAGGGATGTCAGGGGCCAGGACAGTGAGATGGCACCGCGGAGCTGGCAGGAAGGGTGGGCTCCTGCTGCAGGGAAGGCTCTGTGCATCCCAGCGGGACAGGATGTGCTCCTTGTGCTGAGGACAGCTTGCACAGGCACTGGAGGGTTTGCCAAGGAAACGTGTCCCTTCCCCAGAGTCGTGTGGCTCAGATTCTCTGTGTTCCTCTCCGTGAAAGATGTAACGAACCAGTTTGCCAAGGGGAGTATCTTTTCTTGCACAGGGGCCACCACCACCTAAAGCACACTCAGTTTGGTGGCACTTCACTCCCCCAAATGCATCAGAAGGTGATCGGGAAGGAAAAGCTGAGCTCATCTCCCACACCCTTGAAGGCCCCTGGGGCACCACCCCACTTTTTTGAGGGGATCATCTCACTCCTCCCACTGTTCTTCCAGTTTCCTCCCTTTGCCTTCTGGTCATTGATAAAGAAATGTGATTTTGAAAGAAGTCTTTAACCTTTTATAACAATTCACTCTTCTGTGGCCAAGCCAAGCATGCTGGAGCCTTGCACTGAGAAAGCGAAGCCAGCTCAGAGCTGGTTTGGGAATTCCCTGCAGGCTCTTCAGGCGTGTCCCGAGGCTGTGCTGGCTGCAGGGACCCTCTGGAGCCTCCCCACCCATGAGTCCCCAGCTCCGGGCAGCTGGAGCTGCTCTGCAGGAGCTGCCCAGCCCTGCCCTTGGCCAGCTCCTGCTGCACTTTCCAGCCACCAGCTCTGCTTCCCTCCCCTTCCCAGAGTGTTGGTGACACTGGGATTTTGTGCACATGGGAAGAAACTTCCATTATCTTTGAGGCATAAAACAGCACTGGCACACAGTGGCCGATACCAGCTTTACTCAGGGTCAATGGGAAAAGGAGAAGCTGAAATTTCACACAGCACTGAGAAGAAGATGGGTTTTTCATGCCTTAAAGTGAGTGCTGGGTCACTTCTGGGAACAGTAGTGCAGAAATAAATGGGTCTGTACAGGAACAAGGGCTCCTGGGCCCTGGGGAAAATGTTCAGTGAATCCTTCCCATTTCCAACATGCAGGCCTGACCAGTAATTGGCCTTGTGCCGGTGCTGTGGGTGCTGGGATGGCCTGAGGCAGCTCACAACTGCTCTGGGCAGGGTATTCAGCTAGGAAATGCAAACCTTCCATGTTCCTCCATGAATGGCTTGTAGAAAAGGCTTCTCAGCGAGCTGAACTGAGCCTGCACTGTGCATGGTCTGAACAATTATGATTGTTTAAGAAAATCAACTGCCGGGATTAAACCTAAACTGCTAATTCAGACTTTCAGGCAGAAGGAACCTCAGCACAAGTCTAAACCAACAAAAGGAATTCCTGTTCATCTCCCAGTTCCACTTGTGGTTTTTTTCCTTCAAACCAATAAGATACTTCTCAAGCTTGGGAGCATTTTAGCATCAGTCTTACTAACAAGAGCCTTCCTCCAGCTCTATTTTAGTCATCAAAGAAACTGTGAGCCTGAGGTAACCACGTTAAAGCCCTTTGAAATGAGAACCTTCCTTTATGGTCTCACTCCTGGTCAGAAATGCTTCCATGGAAGCCTGCAGACCTCTCCATTTGTAAGAGTGTAATGACACTTAAAGGCATTGCTCACTGCAATTTTGTTTCCCAGTGGAGGAGAGTCCCTGGGGGATCAGTGACACACACTGCAAACCAGCAGGAATGTCTCACCCTGGGTTTGCTCAGAGAAAGGCTTCTGGCAAGGAATCCCAGGCTGCTGCACTGAACGGGCTCCACAGAAAGCAAGGCTTCTTTAGGGAGTGTGGAGCAGAGCTGCATCCCTGGCAGGATCAGCGGGATTTCCAGGTCACTGAGAATCAGTCCTATTAATAGCATTCCTGATTGCTGCCCGCAGAATTGATTTGCTCTGCTTTGTCCTGCCTGAGGCAAACGGGGAGGTAAATCAGGAGAGCTGTCAGAGAGCTTCCTCGGGGAGAGAGAGCATCCTCCTTCCACATGGCCGGACACAGTCCCCGCCCTGCAGGCTGGGGCAGCGTCCTGGCCAGCTCTGGGGACACGGCCACAGAGGGCAGGCGGACTCAGCAACGAGAGGAAGCAAAGAGCCGCTTGGCTTTTTCTATTCAGGTGTCCCTGATTATTAATCAGGATCTGCTAATTAAGAGGTGCAAGGTTTGGTAATCAGTGCAAGGTACTGACACCCTCCTGGTCTGAGTCTGGGCCAGTTCTCAGTGTCGGGGATGGCAAACGAGCGGCTTGGGAAGGGTCCTGACCCCCAGGGAGCTCCGTTCCCAGCTCAGGCACCAGCTGCTGACAGCAGAGGGGAAGGGCAGAGCCCAGCAGACAGGCACCATAGGGAGCTCCCGGGGGAGCAGGTCCCAGAGGGTCACAGCCACCTACCAGCAGCAGATGGGTCCAAGCTCTGTTCCAGCTCCCCCACCATTGCGGGCACACAGTTTGTGGTGATTGGCAGGGAGCCGCGGCCCAGCCTCATCCCCAGTGGGCACAGGTGTGAAAAGCAGGTGAGCAGCACTGACAGCAATGAGCCATGGAGTGTCCAGGTGTGCAACCACTGACCTATCACACAGGGAACAGAGGGCACACAGGGGCAGTGCATGAACGTGAGGGGATGAAAGGCTGGGCTAAAGAACAAGAAGGGAGATGCTAGCAGCATTCTGAAGAGGTATGGTGTTACTCTGTATGGGTTTAAGCCTTCTGAAATTGTGTGGAGATAATCTGTGTGTTGTGGCTGTCTCAGCTGTGATATTTGCTGCAACACACTGTGAACTGGCCTCATCCCCCCATGCACCCCCACCCACTGCCCCACACTCAGCAGGCATCTGTCAGGGCATCAGGGCTGAGCACAGCCCCATTTCATTGCAGTTGTAACCCTTAGTGAATCTCAGATTTAGGAATGAGTTGCTGAGGACGTTGATTCCCAGTACATCTGGTGTCTGCGTCTCAAGAGAATGAGTTCCCAGACACAGAGCATCAATTCTCTTTCCAGCCCACTTCCATGCACCCCAGCTGTGTCCAGTCTTGGATGCACCAGTCTAAGCTTAAGCCACTTTAGTGCTCAGCTGTGAGTGCACAAACTTGTTCAACACCTGTACACTTTATTTCTCGGGTTATTTGTAAATGTCTGGAAGCTGCTCCGTTAGTCCCTGTCAGGCCCTGGCTCTTGGAGAGCAGACAGCCTCAGAGCTGATCAGCCTGGGTCACTTGACCGGCTGAGAGGCTGTTTCAGGCTCTGCTCTGAGAGGTGGGCATGCTCAGCTGCTCTAAGGAGTAGGTGCTATGGGATGCTGTGGAGCTCTTGGTGCTTCCCCTGTCCTCTCCAGTGCCCTGCAGGTATTATCAGGCACCGTGGTGAGCTCCAGCCCTTCAAAATGCCATTTCCTGTGCATAACCAAGAGCCAGTGCACCACCAAAACCTGCATGGAACAAAGGCCACCAAGTGCTAGCTTCAAGTGAGGCAGATGCCCTGCTCCCAAGTACAGGGGAGTTTGGGTGGGGGTTTTTTTGTTTGTTTGTTTTTTCTAAAAGTTTTAAAAAGACGTTGCTAATGTGGAGCAGAAACAAACCAGGTGTAATTAGCTGTAGAGCAAATGAGGCCATCCAATTACAAGAGTTTTGATTTCCACTTTCTAGGAATGCAGCACTTCATCTCTCTTGAGAAGGGTTCAAACTCTGTATTGCAGGATCCAGCTGGGATTTGGCAACTGATTTCTGTGAGCTGATTGTCAGCAGTGGTGGAATTAATGAGAGTGCTATGAACAATCCACATCTGCACATTCTCTTGCGATGTGTTAGGCATGCACATATCACACTTGTGATGAAATTAATTACAGAAAGACACGGGATCCTCCTTTCAAATAAACATCAGGCAGGCCTGCCAGTATTTAATGTGTCACACTCTCAGCAAACCCCTTTCTTTCAAGAATTTGCAACTTGTTTCAACTTGTAAAACACAACCTTTCATTTAACAGTTTGTACAGTTAAAGGGATTGACTTTAAAACCATTTCTGCTCCACTGACAGCAGTATTTCCTTTGCTTTCACATCCTTTTGAACAGTTTATTGTAAAGCCTTCCCCCACTGCAGTGCTTATGGCTTCACAGTTTCTAGCAGTTCCCTTATTACGTGAATTATTTTCCCTTTTTATTCCTTGCCATCGCAAGTATCCAGAACGAGTTGGATATGTAACAGAGCCCGTGATTACACATGTTTCCTACGAGAGCTCCAAGATGGAAGGAAAGGGTGGTGTACACCAACCCTCACCCACTCACGTTACCTGTAAGTTAGTTATCTAGTTAAAAACATAGAGTCGACCTTCATATAGAATTTAGGCATAGCTGTTCAATTAAACAATTTGCAAAGGCCACTACTGCAGCCACTTTAGGCAGACAGGTATAATTTATTCAGCCTTTCATAATGACTGGGTGAATGAAACACATGTATTTGAAGCTCCCATGTTTCCAAGAAATGTTCTACAGTCACACACCTGGCCCCACAGCCCCAGGGCTGACCAAGTCAACACACATGATTCCCCCAAGCCCCAGGGCCCCATTACAAAGCACAGATGAGTTTTCCAGGATGTTTTTTTCCTCGTACTTTTGATTCTTTCTTTATATTTACACTTTTTTTTTTTTTGAGGTCAGGCAGGAAAAGTTACATTCCCTTTTAGTTTTACTTAAATTCCTTTTTATCAAGTGGTTTTTATTACATTTCCTACTTTCTATAGAAAAACAAAACACAACAATGAAAATCGAAAGCTTTGATTAAAAAGCAAGTCCTCATCATAGCTATTATTGCCATCATCATTATGTCACGGTGAGAATTACGATTATCTGTGGATTGGCCAAGGTGAAAAAGTTCCTGGATGCCACAGGATGTCACAGGCAGATGTAGCTGTTGAAGGACATACATTGGCATACATCTGAGGTGGAAAGCAGCTTGGGAAGAATTTTCCTCTCACCAGTGCTGCAGAAAGGAAACAGAAAGCATCATATGATCAGGACAAAGAGTGGAAACAGATTCAAGAAGAATGAGCCATCAGTAAATCAAGATCAGTCCTGCAGAAGCCCTGCATCTAAGTCATTTTTCTCTGCCAAAGTACAGGACAAAACGAACTGGTTTTAGGCAGGAGCAGCCTGGCGAGCCCAGGGCGAGCCGCGCCCAGCGGCTCCGCGCAGCCTTGGGGCTCCCGGCACTGCGTGGAAGGACGGGGGCTGCGGAAATGGTCACAAATCCGGACAGAAAGCTGCCTGTTACGGGACAGATAAGCCATCTGACAAATGGGTACAGGAGAAATCTAAATCCCTGGGATGCCTGAAGCCGTCCAAGCCCCTCTCAGGTGCTGTGAAGCAAGGCTGGCTCTCCTGCTGTCATCTGTTCCGCCTCCCCTTGGGGCTGCTAAAGCCCTGACAGACGAGCCTGGGGCTTGTACCCACACCGCTCCCGCAGATTCCAGCTCCATCTCCGGCACCAAGCCCGTGGGTGTGAGTGTCACAGCGGCCCCAGGGCGCGGAAGCGGCTCCTGCCCCCGCAGCATCCCCTGCACAGCTGTGTCCTGCTGGGCGCTGTTAGCGCTGTGCCGCCGCAGACACCGCCGGTCCCGCTGCCACGGGACTCGGCAGGCAACTCCAGGGGATTAGAGCGAGTCTGTTAATCCTGTCCTGTCAAATGACATGCAGTGCTGTCACAAGGAAAGAGGAGAGAGGGAAAGTCTTGAGCAGAAAATGCTTATGAGTTCTTAAGACTGGCACCAGAGAAGTGGTGGCTGCCCCATTTCTAGAAACATTCAATCTCAGCTTGGATGGGGTTTGGACCAACCTGGTCTAGTGAAAGATGTCACTGCTTGTGACAAGGCATGAGATTAGATGGTCCCTAAAGTCCCTTTTGACCCAAACCATCCTGTGATTCTGAGATTCCCATGCAAGGGCAAGGGTTCAAGCCTTCCCTGTACCACAGGACACCCTGCTCTGCTTGACAGACTTTTAGGGTGGCTCTTCTTTACTTCCAGCTGAAAACCCAGCACGTCTTTCTGAAGCGAGGTAAATTCCCTAAAGCTTTCCTGACTAAAACCGGGGAGTTTCTGACTGACTGTCATACTTACTCATGTAAGTGATTAACAGGAATATGCCATGGCCAGGCAATGTCCCAGTTTCCACCTGCACAGCACAGCAGCTCCCCCCAGCCTCACTTGATGAGTCTCACTCAGGTTCGCTCAGTGGGTCAGGCTGGCTGTCTCTGACATGAGTAGCAGCAGTTCTCAAGGACTCTACAGGACAATGAGCACATTCTGGAGGTGTAAAACGGTTGTAATAAATAGCAGTGCTTATTCTGCCGGCATTTTAGCCCTCCATCAGTTCTCCGTGCCTCGGACCTCTGTGGTATGGTTAGCTCCAGGACCATGCAGTGCAGCCATGTCTGTGTCAGGCAGATATCTTGTCTTCCCTCTCAGTTCTGAGATCACTGATAAATGGCTGTCCTGGCAGGGCCATGCCTCAGTAAAATTCTGCACTAGCATTTATTTGCGCCCAACCAGACTAGTGAAGGGTTTCTCAATGGTTTCATCACCCACTGAGGGTAGTGCTGCAGCTCCCAAAAGCTGCCATGAAGGTGATCTTCCACCCGTACCCCCCAAACCTTTGGCAGCAGCAGACACAGCCCCAGCCCTGCCTGGTGGCTGCTGGGCTGTCACTGTGTGTCCTCTCTGCTCCTGGCCGGCTCAGACCCATCCTGGCAGGGTAAAGGATACCGCATGTGTTCAGGAGAGCAGAACTGAAGGATGGCCACAGCAGCCTCCAGGAGAGTCATGAAAGACACAAGCACAGGAAACACCATCAGGCAACAAAGTGTTGCCAGCACCCTCTGAGGTACACCGGGTGAAATTCAGTGAAGATGAGTATTAAAATGATGGACATGCAGGAAAAAAAAATCTGGGTTGTACAGAGACCCTGATGAGCTGTGAAAACTAATCTCTGCCATTCAGGAATGATGATGTGAGTTATAACAGCAAAAAGAACATGTCAACTCAGTGCTCTTCAGTTGCTGAGAAGAAAGCTCCCTGCCAGAGCTTGTCCAAGGGAACACCGTGCACTTGCAGATCCGATGGGACGAGCCCCAGGTGCCGGTGAGCCGCACTGCCCAGCTCTGCCGGGAGGTGCCGGCAGCACTCGGGCCGGTCCCAGCGCCCCAGCAAAGGGAGAGCATCGCCGGTCCTGGCACGGCACAGGAGGGACACTCGGGGACCACAGCTCGGGCAGAGCCACCTCGGGTCCCGCTGTGGTGATGGCGCAAGCCCTGCTGGCAGCCAGGACTGGCTGGGGGAGGCAGGCAGGGAACACCAGCACAGGTACACTGGAGCCAGGCTGTGTCCTGAGGGGAGAGGGTTGCGCCCTGTGTGGGTGAGGGGAAAGCAGCGAACAATGAGTACGGCTTGTCCTGGCTTCACCTGGCTCCAGCACAGCCTGCCATGGTCCTGGGAAACCAAAGCAGGGACACACACACAGGACAGGGGGAACAGGCAGTACAGCAGCCTGACTCTGCCAGTGCCCATGCTTTGAGCAGGCAGCTGAATCAGAGCCTCCAGACATCCTCCTCAACCTAAATTAACCTGTGGTTCAAAAAGGGGAACAGAGAATAGGACTAAATAATGTGTAAATGCAACAGGACTCCTCAAACTGGCTAAGAGGAAAATGTGTGCCAGGAAATGCTAAAGGTCTGGAAGAAATAAGCCAGTGCGGAGAAAGCAAAATCGTCTCCTTGTTCTTTCTTTAGTGCAAGAGCTGGGAAATAAAAATACCAGATCGAATTCTGAAGCAAGAAAAAAAAAAAAGTGTAAATAAATGGGGCTTTTTGCTGAGATGGACTGCTACAGAGACCAAAAATACAGATAACTGGGAAATCGCTAAGAAAAATTCTCAGAAGAAAATTCCACCAAGTCTTTAACCTTAAATACCCCGAGCACAGAGTGGTGGATCACAGGAGATTACACCGTGGAACACGGACAACTTCTACCCTTCCTGTCCATCGTGGCAGGCTCAGCACCCTGCCCACGAGGGTCAGCCGTGGGGCTGGACAGACCCTCTCTGCCAGGCTGTCCCCATCCACACACCGGCTGAGTCTGTCAGACACTGAAGTGTTTTGGTTTATGGCTCAAACATTCTTATGAAGGAGTTTACCCTATTACAGCAAAATTGTGCAACAAAAACTACACAGAAGACCACTGCACTCTGAATGGGCCTCCTGACCGAGGCCCTGGACTGCAAGTGGATAGAGGTAAGAAAAGTGCCACTATTGTTCGCAGCTTCTGGAAGAGCACCCAGAGCAGAGCCCATGCCAGCAGCTCTGGGTGGAGACCACAGCTCCAGCCTTGCCTGCTGCCAGGCAATGCCCACACTCCCCCAGCCCAGCCAGAGGAGCAGAGGTTTTGGGTGTAGGGTGAAAAGAGCCTCTGGTGAGAGGCAGTGAACGCCCACCCATCCTCCCTGTGCAGACCCGCCCAGCGCGGCGCCGGGACAGCCACATCAGGGGACATGCACATGAGGGACAGCAGAGGGACATGCCACAGCCACATGAGGGACAGCACAGCGGGTCATGGCCATCAAAGGCCCCCCAGAGAGTCCCAGACCCTGCACCAGAGCACTGCACGTGATCAAACACGATGTGACAGGTCCGCAGCCTTGCAGGGGACAGTGTCACACCCACCCCCCTCGGGGAGGCACCTGGGCGTTCCCACCTGCCCCAAGGTACATCAATCCACTGGATCCACTGGATTCCATACTTCCAGCAGCAGGACCCCCACCACCAGGAAGACCAGATGGAGGGAAGCAAAGAGACATAGTTGGGACCCACAGAGGGCTGATATGGTTTGACTTAATAGGTCTCTGTCACTCTCTCTGTCCCGCCACACACACCCCTATTTCTACTTCTTTCTTTCTTTTTTCTTCTCTTTCTTTCTCTTTGCCTCTCTTACTATTAAATAAAATATATCAGTTTTTTGGTATCTAACCTCACTTGGGTTTTACCTCCTTTTGGGGAATACTTTGAACCTTTCTGGGCTAGTTCTATTTTATTCACAGAGAGTTAGTTCTCTTTGCTCCTCTGTGATCAGAGCAGATTGTAACAGAGTCCCTCCAGCCTCTCTCTGCTCCTGGGCCTTGCCAGCCCAAACCCCTGCAGACCCCACTAACGGGCTCAGCCTCTTGCCATGCGGCTCAGGCTCCCACTGCAGGGCTGCAGCCGTCCCACCCCAGGGACGTATTGTTGACCCACTCTCTTGCACCTGCAAGGGACACTGCAGCATCCAAGGCCATGATGCTCAAACCACACTGGGGACCAGCTGCAGGTGTGGATTTGTGGATTTGAGTGCCATACTCCCAACATGCTGACTGCTCAAACCCTGGAGTTTCACCCTCCCCAGCTTTTCAGGCTGTACATTTGGGGAGTCACAGCCCATCTGGGCCAGAGCTGTGGGAGGTGCTGGACCTGGGCAGGCAGCTCCCTCCTGCACATGGAGGTGGGAAAACAGACACAGACAAAACTTGGGGTTATAGATCTTAAATAGGATGATAATTATCTTTTCTCCCTGCATCCCCTCTCTACATTGATGTTTTGTAATTAATTTGCCTGCACTCAGTAAAAGCAGGGTATGTTTTAGATAACTGGTGTCTCTTCAAATGAGATTTTTGCACTAAACTTCCTTTAATGAAACTCAGGAAATGAGGGAGCACTGTAATGCCCTGATGTGCACAGCTGCTGGAAGCTAAGTGGCCAGCCCCTGCACTTCTGCAATGGTACTAAGGAGCTCAGGTGTGCAGCTATACTGCTGATTACTTGCCTGTTAATTAATACTCCAGGCAACACATTTCCTCTAATTACACCACATGACAGCTGTTGCCAGCAGCCTCAGGACTCTGTGATATAGAGCACTCTCAGCACTTGTCCTTATTTTGTCATATTTTGAGTCCAAGGCCTGGAGTTTTACAAGTCCACACATACACACAAGGAAATTCTGTCACTGAGGGAAAGGGCAACTCTGTCCTAAAAATACAATGGCTGCAATGGCCGTGTCTCCCCTCTCCTTTTACCACAGCACCTCTGGTTTCACATCAGGATGTACTGCTTTGGTTGGCTGCTTGTGCAGGGTTCCTGCTGGTTACATTCTGGGGTGCCACTAAAGGATCTCACACTGAGCCCTGTGCCCTGAGGTCCCCGAGGGAAACCCAAGCCCAAAAAGTAGAGAAGTCTGTAGAGGAAAGGCCTGAGCCAGCAAGAGGAGCTGAACACTGCTGGCTTATGGCACTGTCAGAGGTACAGCAGGGTCCTCGTCATTGTTTGCAAAGCCTGCAGGGGGATGGAAGGGGGTTGTACATCACCTCCCCTCCCTCCAACACCTCCCAGCTCTAGGCCAGCCTGACAAAGTGCTTTTGGAGGCTCACGTTGTCCCCAGAGTGCCAGGGTCCCTTGTGGCTCCCACCCCATGTGGGGCTCTGGGGCCAGTCTGCCCCCATCATGGGCTCCTGCACACAGGTCTCCCACTGCAAACAGGTTCTGAGAAGTGCAGGGCTGATGTGGGCAGAGTTTCATGCTGGTTCCACCCTGGACTGCAGGAAGAGTCCTGGGCTGGTGTAAAAGTGACCAAAGTGACGGGGCACCCGAGCTGGCTCACACAGAAATCCCTGTACCCTGTTGAGAGGCAGCAGCAGGCTCTGTACCCAGCACCTGCAGCTGCAGTGCCAGCACAGCGAGGCAGACCTCCCAAGCACCCTGACACGGGCTGCTGGAGCTGCATCTCCTTGCTCTGCCCAGGACAGGCTGTCAAGGTGCTGACTGGAGCTGGTGCCAGTCAAACAAAGTTTGCCTGCAAACCTCAAGCAGAATGCCAAGAACAATTATTGCTTCATCACTAGGAGTGTCATCTGGGCTTGGAAATGCCTCTCCACACCTGCAAAATGAAAGAATCCCCAGAATTGCAGAGATAAATGTGATGCAATGAGTTACTTATTGGCTACAAGCTGCTGCAAAGCCTTTACCATTCTTCAGAAAATGAGCTCAGTGTTCCATCTCTCCCTGGGCTGCTCTGCAGCCATAACCACCCCTAATACCACCTTTTCCCCCAGTGACACTGACCAAGCTGCCAAGCTAATGTCCTTGGCAGTAGCCAAGAAAAGGAGCAAACAGCTTTCTGAGCTGCCTTGTTAGTCCAGCATGCCTCTGTATGGAGACATTAAAGAATTGCTCAGGATGAAAACACATCTCTGATGTGAGCAAGAGAGAGACTCCTTCCATCACCTCCTCCTCCTCCTAACTCCTGTACACTCTGTAAGACCCCAGCAGGATCCAAAGCAGGTGCAGCATTATAGCAGGCAATATAGCATGGATGAAAGCTCATCCCTGCTGCATGCTGACATTTGCTGTCTTGGGTTCACCAGGTTTGTTCCAGCTGCAGCAGTACCAGCCCAGTCTGTGTTTCTGTTTATTTTAAACCAGGCTCCCTCTCCTCGGTGCTGTGAGACTTCATAGGGCTGTGAACGCTGCTCTAAATGTCACAGAAAATTATTTAGTGACACTACAAACCCATTTCTCCTGAAGGTAGGAGCAAGGAAGGGACTGGCAGTATGGAATGCTGAGGGCAGAACTCGGGATGCAGGGTCATCTGAGCAAACCCCAGGCAGACCCCAAGAGCAAGAAAACCTCAGCAGCCACAGCAATGCTGCAGAGACACTTTAGGATTTTAAACCAGTGCTGGTCTTGTCACCTTTCTGTCACCATCGGTACCAGACTGGACACTGCACCTCCCCTTGAATGAATCCATAATGAGCTCTGCTGGGAGCCCTTAGAGCAGGAGATAAACAGTGATTATCTCCACACTGTCCGGATGGATGGGGCTGCTCAGGGGCTTGTGTGCCATTTCCACAACCTTTGATGGAGGTCCAACAAATCACAGCGATCAGGGACCAGTTAGAAGCCATAATCAAAGAGGTGAGGACTAACTTTAAGGAATAAAACTCAAGGACTGACAGTTCCAGCTGCATCCTGGCACGGGGCAGAGAAGGTTGATGCAGTGTGAAGACTTGAACCATCATGTCCATGCTAAGGGAGCCATTCATGTGAGGATGCCACAAAATAAGGGAGGGACACAAAGGGCTCAGGACTGGCACTGCAGGGCACGTTTAGTAGGATAATGGGTACATTCCGGGAAAGCTGCATCCTTCAGGACTTTTCTCCAGGGATTGAAGACAGCAATGTGCCTGTGTTAAAATGAAATCAAGACTAAGAAACAAAAGGGAAAGAGAGGGAGATACTGGCTACTTTTACAGAGGGGTAGAAAAAATCCAGTGAGTGGGAATTTAGCAATGGTAACTGGAACATCAGAAGGTAAAAGGATGGAGCGGCCAGAAATGAATGTTAACTCTGGAGAGCAGCAGCTGAGTCAAAAATAGGGTCAGGGAACAGGACAGATGCCTGACAGGCAGGGGAGGGAGTGCAGGCAGGCAGTGAAAGGAACGAGTTGGATGTGTCTTTACAAACAAACCATGGGCCTGCTTGTTTATAAAGCCAGGTACTGATAGATGAAAGAAGCAGTGGGAGAAACCATCAATTCCAGAGGAACCCCACTAATTGACACAGACTGTTGCTCACCCAAGGCCGTGCTAGATTCCTGGACTTAGAGAAAAAGAACGGAGATACAAAGAAATAGGGGGTCTGTATTAGGCATTTTGGGAAGTCTGTACCTCTCGAGTACCTCAGCCAATGGGGGGAGAGAGAGGGAAATGCAGCCGGGAAATTAGGATAAAAAGGAGGCTGCATCCTCCAGCAATTTGAGAGACCCCATGGGAAATGCCCCATGGCCTCTCCCTTTATTTAAATAAAGTTACAGGACTCCTCTGTCTCCTTTTTGGACATAAATCTCTGGCATAGTGGATTAATTTTCCTAACAGCAGGAGCATGGGAACAATTGTCCCCTTCTGCCAAGGGCAGGGACCTCAGGCTGCGGACACCTGAAATTCTGGAGAGGCACAGGAGAGTTGGTCCTTTGGGTAGAAGAAACGCGATAGAAAAGTTCTAATGGCTTGGCTCGGACACAGTCTGGCTCAGAGGCAGGAAAACAAGTGGTATGAGCAGGACAAACTACATCAATACAAGTTGCGTTTTAAAAAAAATCACTTGTATCTTGAGAAGAGACAGCATGCCGTAAACCAGGAGTTTGTGGGAAGCACTGTGTAATTAATGTTTGCAACACTTATTGTGTAGGACAATAGTTCCAAGAAAAGCACTCCACAGTACCTACCTCAAGTTTCAAGGCATCAGAGGAATCAAGCTGCCATTCAACTAGGTGCTAAGTAGGACAAAGATAAAGTAAAGGAATACATTCCTAAGTGCACTAAATTCAAATCCCTTCCACTTCAGACAGCTTAACAAAGTTTTGCTGCAAATTCAGACACCAAAACATAACCAAAGCCACAATTCAGCTGTGTTAAGAAGTAAGAATAAATAAGAGAGTTCCTCGAAAGCACTTGGCTGACTCATTCGTGCTTTGATAGCAGCTGGAGAGCTGATGCCAAGTGCGGACAGCAATGATCACCTGTGGGACACCCAGGGAGGCAGAAACATCAGCTCTGCCACGGCAGCGGGGATGGATGTGCCTCTTGTGCCGGGGAGGAAAGGGACTCCAGCTCCAACCCAAATTATTCTGTGGTTCTGTAATGCTGGGAGGCAGAAAAAGGCACTGGGGCAGATGCAGAGACAGATAATGAAGGTGCTCTCAGAGTCTTGCTGAGCACATGCCCGAAGCTGAAAAGAATTACACGTTTGTTTGAAAAGCTGGCAGTGTGGTGTTGCCAGCTGCCCTCAGGAGCCATCCGATACGGAACTCAGATGTCACTAGCAAGGCAGTGACAGACAGAGCGGGGACTGGGTGCCAGGAGCCCTCTGCATGTGACAAGAAGCTTATGCTTCATGTGACAGAAACACGGGTTCCAGGGCAGTGATTTAAGTGATTTCACAGGGCTGAGGGGAAAAGGCTGGACTGGGGACCGTGCACCCCAAAAGGCTGACAAGGAGATGAAAAGGATCCTCCAAAAGACCTGTTTGAAGGGGTCATCTGTAAGGGGAGAGCAAGGAGGAGACAGAGCTACAGGAGGTGAAGTACAAAAAATTGTGACGTAGAAGAGACTGCCTGCCAGTCTTCAGGGTGGCTGAATAGTAAAGGAGGGAAAAAAGCAGGAAAGGGCTGAAAGGTTACAGTGGGTTGTAAGAACCTGGCAGCACAGTCTCTTCTGACTTTGGTCATCAAATAAAGATGCTCCCCCACAGACACCTGAGCAGTGCTTGAACATTTCCCCACTGATGCTTTGTGCTCTGGTTTAGACAAAGAATTTAACAATCTCCCCCTCTGCTCTTTAGAGATCAACCTTTACAGATGGCTGAGAATGCCATGTGTAATGTGTGCTTTAAGTGTTTGTTTGTCTTATTTGAGTGGAGCTTTTGATGTTGGACTATCCATTACTTAAAAGCCAATAAGTTGGAAAACCATGAAGGAAAGTGAAATGGCCTGTATCATTTAGCTCTGCACAGTATTTGTGTGTGCTGAAGATTTCATTTTTTTTTTGTAAGATGCAGATGGTTTGAAATTGGAAAGCTGGGCTATTCCAGTGGCAGTCCTTTTGTTCTTGCACTGAGCTTGGCTTATTGAAGCAAAGCAGGAGAGCCTCTGCTTAATGGCAGCATCTGGTTAAGGAAAAAGGTTGTCATTAGACTGAGCTACTGTGCAATTCTGAAATGTTCTAACATTGTGCTTTACGTGACAAGAGCTCGAAGAGATTCTTTCTTCTGGAGAGATCAAATCCAGTTGGGGGGGTCATCATTGCTCTCTTGGTGGGGTGGGGACAGCCCAGGAGCAGTGACAGCAGGGAATCCCCAACAAGGGAAGACACAGGGTGCAGGTGGCCTAGAGATACACCTGTAAAGGCAGATGGACTTGATAGTTAGCCTCAAAAGAGGCTCCAGCTGGAAATGAGAGATTCTGGTCAGTTAATGAGGGAAGGGAATAGCCAGGTGGAAGGTATGATGGGCTGGGGCAGTGTGTAAGAGCACGGGCTATGGGCAGCCCCAGCCCAAGCCCATCACTGCAGCTGGAGCTGCAGCAGAGCTGCTGTTCCCAGGGCAGGTCCTGGGCAGGATTCCTGGGGCAGGGCTGTGCCACTGGCTGGCTGGCCCCGGGAGCTGCAGGGGCAGAGGCAGCAGAGCCCAGCTCCCACTGCCCCCACAGCTGCAGCTCTTCCCAAAGGGCCTGGCTCTTGCAGCCCCAGCCAGAGCTGGGCACCGCTTTCAACGCTTTTCATAGCACACCACAACTACACCATCACTTCTGCTAAAAACGTCCACAAAGCTCACCTCAGCAGTGGATTTCCTGCACCCAGCTCAGCCTGGCCGGGATGCCATCCGAGGGGCAGCCGGTGCCCATCCTCAGCAGGTGCTGCCCAGAGCAGCACCACGTGGCCCCCACAGCAGGTCCCTGTGGCCAGCCCAAACCCCGCGGGGGTCTTGCCATGGCATGCCGAGAGGCACTGGGGCTTTGAAGGGCTGAACTCCATCCCACCAGTGCTCCCACTGATCCCAGCCCCAGTCTGCAGGCTTGGCTTTGCTGTGAGAGTGTGCTCACTGGAATATTCCTGGAAATCTGCTGTTGTTTTCCAAAACATTCAGCTTGCCTGAGTTTTCCCAGAAAGGCAGAGGCAGAGTGTAGGTTTAGAGAACAAGATGCACCTTCCTCTCTCCATGTGCAAAATGGTTTGTGGCCTTGAGAAAAACATTTGAACAATGGACATTGAAGAACATAATTAAAAACCTTTTAGTTCTCATGGGAAAAGGTGCATTACAGAGGATGTACAAATGTGGGGTTTTCAAAATGTGAATTTTTCAGTTTTTTTTTTTTTTTGTTTGTTTTTTTTTTTTTTTTTTTGTAAACAAGATTATTATTATTATTTGAAAACAATAGGCAGAACTTAACCTTTTACATTACGGTGATCAGAAATGGAGATTTAAAAAGCAGACTGGATTAGTGCAGTGCAGGAATGTGAACTGAAGAGACCAAGTCAGGGCAGCCGAGTTTGCCTGAGAGGAACTGGCAAAAGCAGACCTGGTGTGTCCATTCTGATCTGTCTGGCAGAGGGAAGAGAGGCTGCAGCAGTTGCATTTTCCACCTCAAAGGTTTTATAGGATTTTAGCCAATGTCCATTGGATTTTACTGAGTCAAAAGGACTTGTACATCTTTGATCTTTTCTGAGAGTCTCAAGTCTCTTCAGACACCCGAGCTCAGGAGTCTGTTCATAATTTTTCATGCAAGGTGATGAGCTTCAGCTGAGACAAAAGTACATGTAAGAGGGAGCAAAAGTATCAGGTAATGGGCGACAGAGTCAGCAGTTTTAGCAGTAATCAGTGGAGAGGGTAGGAAATGTAAACCCACAGGGGCTGGGGATCCCTCACAGAGCCAGCTGTCCTGGTGCCCAGAGCCCAGGCTCTGGCGTGCTGGCCATCCCCAGTCCCTGGGATCCCAGTGCAGGGCCAGGCCAGGCTGCTTGCTGGGCTGCACCCAGCCTGTGGGCTACACACTTGCTGTTCCTGGTGTGTATAGTATTTTATATATTATTTTATAGAGTATTTTATTTCATTTTACACTGTGCTGGCTTGGTGCTATTTCTGTAGGGTATTCTGCATTTTAAAATGTCATGCTTTCATCCCTCAGCTTTGGAGTAAGAACTGAACTGAAATACCTCCTCTAAATTCAGAACCAAGGCTCATCTAATGCCACAGGATGTTTTACTCCTTGGCATACAGCAGACAGCCACAGCAGTGCACAGGCTTTTCCCTCTGGGACAGAGTGCAGTGTCTCCAGCCCTGGCTCAGCTCTTTTCTCTCGACCATCCAGCATCCTCCAAAGGCACTAAGGGAGCAGCCAGACAGCCTGTTTCACATGTACACACCGCATAGACCAGCTTTTCCAAACAATTTTGAGGAAATCATTCATCCTGCAACAGCCTCATGAACTGCAGAGAGGTGGTAGGCAACAGGTGAAGCCTGTAGGAAGCTGGGGAGGGCCACAAAGTGTTTTCAGAGGAAATCAACACTTCTTTGGTACCTCTTGCTGCACAACACCAGCAGAGAGGTGCTGACAGCCACTGAAGCTGCACAGGCTCTCATTGTCTCACTTGATAGACCATTAACTTTAAGGACACTGCCCAGGCTCCTTGCTCCAGTTGAAGAGTCTCTGTGATTATCTTTCCAGGCAAATTAATCACTGACATACTTCTTTATTTTATTCTGAATGAACTAATAAATGAATTTACTGGGTGATTTCTTCATTTAATACTGCAGTTTAAATCAGCAGACAACAGCAGAAAATGGGTTTATTGAAACTTGCTCATTGCCTATAGCCATTTCCATGGTGCTGGAGTGTAAATCTTCACTGAGCAAGGCTGAGTGATGCTTCTCAGCTGGAGCCCACAAAATATGTTCTTCCAGAAGACAAACACAGCTCTCATGTGCTGTTTGGTGGAGACTGTGGTGTAACCCTTCCTAAACCTGTGCCCTGGACTAAGGGACCAGTGAGACAGTTGTGCTGCAAGTCAAAACAGAATTTCCCATTAGATGTTAAAGACTGTTTAATAGTTCCTAAAGTACTTCTCCCTAGTTTAAAAGTAGACAAAGTAGATATTTATGTGTCAGGAAAGACAGTTCCTTTTCCCCAGTGGAGATGTTATTTGTACCATCTAAACACTAAGGCTACTAACAATAATCCCATGCAAATAAGAAATAATTAGCAGAGCGGCACTCATGGGAGAAAAATTATGAACACAGAGAGGTTCTTATTTCTACTCTCAAAATAGTCTTGACTTTATGTACATTAAAATTTCTTACTGAAACTATTTCTGACATTGCCACCATTCCTGGTACAGATCAAAGAGAAAGGAAGCTCCAGGCTCTGAGGCTCTGCTGTCAGGGTGGCCTTCCACCCACAGCGCCAGCACCCAGCACGCTGTGGCACTGGAGGGCACCTGCCTGCCACCCCTGCACACCCAGCTCTCCGTGCCAGGGGAGAGGGACAGCGTGCCTGGCACTGCCAGTGCCACAGCTCTGTCCTGCAGCATCCCCTCGGGCACTGGAGCTGCTGCCTGGGGTGCTGGGGCTTGGCCCTCCAGCTGCTCAGGGGCTGCCTCTGAGCCCATGGCTCTGCCATCCTTACAGTGCTTAGCACAGGGCACCACGGGTTGAGAAGCCAGCGAACAGGCTTATTCTCCCCTAGTTTCATGTGTCTCAAGTTGTAAAAACAGTGAATTATTCCATTATTTACCATTAGTGGCACCAGGTGTGGGGCAGCACCTCTGCTGCACTATGTTGTGTCTGTTACTGTAGTCCATGAGTGCCTCAATCTACAAATTTATTATTGTCCTCCTGCATCTGTGGGAAGGATACCAAAAGAACAATACACAGAACCATTTTTAACCTGTAAGCTGTGGTTTTAAAATGCTCATTTCATACCAAGGAAATGAGTTTTAAGATGTCATTGAAGCTGCTGACAAAATTGAATCCTTACAGACAAACCATTCAATTGCACAGGAAAGAAATTCTTCCAGGCAAGGATTTCCTTTGATTTCTGAATGGTTCTTTTGGAGAAAAAAAAAAAAAAAAAAAAAAAAAAAAAAAAAAAAAAAAAACAGGCAAAGAGGGGACGATGAATATTTTGATTCCCCTTGATTATCCCTCAGTGTTTGGAAGAAGAAACAAACATCAGTTTGAAGGAATCCTCATTTGGTACAATGCAGAGACAGGAACATTTCCCAGGTGTCCAGGGCTGCATTCCCCCAGTGCAGCCCTGGCAGTGTGGGGGTCAGGCAGGTCTCAGTGCCTGGCACCAGGGTAGGCAGAAATCCCCAGACACGCAGGTGGGGCCGTGGGGAGCAGGACCCTAGCCATGGGACATCCCCAGTGGTGGCCAGGATCCTGGCTGAGGGCAGGTGTGCAGCCCCCTGAGGTGACCGTAACCTTCAGCCCTGCAGCTGTGTTCAGCCACTGTGGGCTCTGGAGGAGGAGAGGGATGTGTCAGCCATGGGTTACAAGCAGGCAACACCCTATTACCACAGACCCTTGTCCTTTAGAACTTGGCTGTTCTATTCACAAATGAAAGCATGGGTGACAGAGAACACAGAAATCCCAGGGCACAAACACAGCTCAATGAATGACAAGGGTGTTTCATGCAGACAGAAGAGATGCATCCCACAGCCATCCATGGAACCCCTGTCACGGGGTCACTGAGGATGCCAAAGAAACACCCCCTGGGAATGTGTATGGAAGGTCAGACAGTGTTAGTCAGGCTCATCCTCAGCCTCACTGGAACTCCAGGCTGAAAGGACACAGCAGGACAGCACAGCGTGTCTCCTGTTTGCAGGGATCCTTCCGGGCACTCAGGGCCACTGCCAAGCCCAGAGTTCCAGCAAAAGGCTCAGAAGGGGCTGGCATGCAGCACCCTTTTTTGGGTGCCCAGCAAGGTGGGGAGGGGAATGGTTTGGGCAGTGGTGGTACCCTCATTAAAGAATTGACTGTCCTCCATCCCTTAACCTGCACGCTGTGCACTGGTTCAGGTGCCACGGGGCCAGGAGTGTCCCTGTGTCTCCATCTCTGCCCCTGACGTGCCCAGGATTTTTGCACAAGTCATACGGCATTTGGGGCTTTAATTTCAGTAAATCAGGGTTACAGCAGCAGAGCTGCACCGCTGTGCCCTCCACAAGCCCTGGAGGAAGAACACAGGGCCCATGAAAGTCACAAATTCTCTGAAGTACGTGAGCAAAACAGTAAATATTTCAATAGGGTATTAACAGTTGATTATAAAAGGTTGCACTAATCTACAAAGTGTAAGACAGCTATGTCTGTTTACACATAGGATTCTAATCTTCTAATAGTGCTGTAATTTTAAGTAAAGCCTATTTCCAGAGGATTAGCAATTGTCTTTCTGAGGTATTAGTTGTAGAAGGTTCTCAGGAGTCCCGCACGTATTTCAGCAGAGCTGAGTTACACAGAGAACACACCCTATGTCATTGTGGAGCATGGAATATGGGAGTGCGGCACCTGAAAATTGGTATGTATGTGTTTCATATTCTGAGTTGTTACATAAGTGTCTTCCACGAGCCTTAAATACTTGTAAACCACTCATTTAGTCATCACTAAGCATTTAATACTGGTGTTCTCCCTGATGTCTGTTCCAGGAACAATAGAAATTCTCACAATAAAATATAAAATTTGGCTATGTATCCTTAATCTTGATATATTTCATGTTTCATTAAAAAAAAACCACAAAAAACTAGAGATCATTTATTACACAAAGTGAACTCCAAAAAGAAGATACAGATCAAACACAGAATACAAGACAGCCTATATCTGTAGTTTCAGTCCATGAAGAGCTACCAGTTCTCTCCTCCTTTCCTTAGGATATTACAGGGGGTCATTGTTGCTTTAACAGGCCATAAAAACCCTGGCTGGAGGGAACACCTGCCGCTTACACCAAGGCTTTCAATCAGGTGAGGCAGGGCTTTGTCCCCCCAGAACCCTTCAGGGATGCTGACTCCACAGTCCTCTCTTAATCACTCAGATTTTTCATGGGTGATGCAAAATGGCTCCCAGTTGCATTGACAACTGTGAGAGATGGTCCAAAGTTTCCTGCATTGGCCTCACGACCGTCACAAGGGCCCTGCAGACCCTGACAGGAGCTCTGGCCTGGCCGAGGAGCATGCGGACGCTTGCCCAGTGACTGTCAGCAGCTGCGCTCGCTGTGCTCCTACAGAACGCTGCATTCCAGCAGGCTGTGACCAGCGGTGGCTCGTCCCTGCGTGCCAGCACCTGCTCCACAGACCAAGGGGCTCTTCACCATGGCCCATCAATCTCGCCCACCTTCTGGCCAGGTGCCACTCGCTTTGCCTAAGGACTGCATCAACTGTAACTTTTTGGGAAGACTTCAGTGAACCCCCACGGACAACGGCGAATCCACGTGGCTGGACCTTTGAGGACCTCATCTCAGCAGTGGTAGCTATTCCCCTTCCCCTCTTTTCTCTCTATTCTTTTTTCCCTTTTCTGTCCCCTCTCTCTACCGCATTTGCTGTTGGTACCACAATAAAGGTGAATTTGTTGTGATTAAACTGATGGTCCCCTGCCTTTCTGCACTTTTGGGATGGGTTAACGAACCATCATGACACCAACCCTTTCGGCATCTTCTCTGAGACCCCACCAGCTCCCAGGTGTGGAAAAACCTAGCTCCCTGCTGCTCCAGCTCCTCACTCCTGCCCTGTCACAGGGCTGTCCCTTTCCCCACAGCTCTTCCACTGGCTGTGCCTGCACAGACGGGGAAAACACAAATCCAAAGAAATTGAAATAGCGTTTTAGAACTTGATTGGTGGGAGGTTCGGAGTGTTTGTGCTGTGCTGAATTAGCTCTGAAGCTCTGCTGGAGCATGGGTCTGTCACATGTGGGTTGGGATCAGCTCTGGACAGGGATGGGGTCGCAGATGGTGGATGCAGGCTGGTGGCCCAGCCAGCACCTCGTGCAGAGGCTGAGCTGGCCTCACGCTAGAACAGACTCTTCTCTCCAGTGACGTCTGTCATGGATGGATTTGCTTGGTGAGTACCTAAATCCCAAGTTGCCAGCGTGAGCGCTTTGGGAGCTCTCCGAGACAGCAGTTAGCTGCGTGCTCTGACGTGTGAGCGCCCGGCTCCTGTCTGCAGCCCCTCCCGGCCAGAGCAGCGGCTCCGTGGGGAATTTCGGATCTCGCATCCCCAGCTCCCGCACCTGCCGCCGCAGAGCCGGGGGGCTGGCAGCAGGGCCACGCCGGAGCGCACGGCAGTAGCCACATTTCCTTGCAGAAATTCCGCCTGTGACATGTCACCAGTGCCATCTGCTGTCGCTTCCCCGCCCCCAGGGGTCCGGCCGAGTGCGGGTGGTGCAGCCAGAGATTCCAATACCCACCAGGGAGGACGGAGCCGGCCTTGCCGGGGCCCGGTGCCGCTGTCTCTGTCCGGGGCAGGTGAGGGCACAGACCTGCCCGCAGCACCTGGCGGCAGGGTGGCAGCCCCGGGTGCCGGGCAGCCAGCAAGGGCAGGCCAGCCCCCGCTCTCCCAGCGCCGCAGGCAGCACCAGACCACCCCACAGCTCCACTGCTGAGTCTGTGCCAGCAAAGGGGGGTGCTGCCCTCGCAGTGGGTCCTTTTGTTCCCAAAGGTCACTTTGTCCTGCAGAGAAAGCAGCCGGTTGTCAGCAGCCCGGCAGTGATGGCATGGCCAACCAGGCTCAGTGGATAGTGCCTGTTTTCAACTGGACCTTGCAGCCATGGTGTGAGCTCTCAGGACCTCGAAACCTCTGAGCAGCACTGACATCCTCCTTCAAAAGCAGAATCCTTCATAGGTACCGCTTGTCCTGTCTCCAGTGACTCATTTACCCTGAGGGGATGTTCAAGAAGTCACCTACTCACCTTGAGCGACCTGGGCTGGTTTCCCTGCTAGGAAATTCAGTCATGGGGACACAAGGAGTGTCTTACTGTCACCATGCAGATGAGCAGTAGCTATGGGAGCACAGCTGAGGGTCACAGGGGAGCAGAACCACATGCTGGGCAGGACACCACAACCCCAAGGTAC
This sequence comes from Anomalospiza imberbis, assembly GCF_031753505.1. Lineage (NCBI taxonomy): Eukaryota > Metazoa > Chordata > Aves > Passeriformes > Viduidae > Anomalospiza > Anomalospiza imberbis. The sequence continues at coordinate 173,282 of NC_089686.1, read as the reverse complement.
CTGCAGCAAGCCGAGCAGCAGAACCATACTTCAGGCCCTCAGTGGATGGAAATGGAGATCCGAATCCTTTCACCTTTGCTCTGCTGCAGTCTGTGCTCCTAGTGGCTCCTGTGCCTGTTCTCTGACCTTGGCCAGAGGCTGGGAAGGAATGGAGGTCTTGGAAGAAAAGGAGCTCTGGCCTCGGGAGGTTGGCTGGGTAGACAATGGCAGCAAAGGGCAGGGGGACACTGGAAATTGCTCCCTCAGAATCCAGCAAAGGCCACCCCAGGGGACCCTTCAGGGGACCCACTCTCCCACTCCATAGGATGCTGTCCCTACCTCCACAGACCAGATACCCCATACTGGCCCTGGGAGTACAAAAAGTGGCAAGAGATATGTTTAATGGGGTTTTCTCACTGCCCTACTCCCCTCAATCAGATATATCCTCCAGCAAGGTGCTGTGACAAAGGCTTCTGCCCCCAGCCCCAGCATGGGGTGACTGATATGATGTTAATCCAAGTTCAGCACTGCTGCCTGGTGCCACTGAAACAACCTTCATTTACTGCAATACTAAGTCTAGCAGTTATAACCATAAAATTCAAACCTTTTCTCTCCAGAAATTAAACTAAAAGGGGATATTTAAATTCTGCCTAAGAAGGAGAAGGAAGTGAAAGTGATGAAATAAGTAGCAGCTAAGTAAGTGGTACTACAAAGTACCACTTTGTAAAGGTTGGATACCAAAAGGTCAGTTCCTTTAAAACAGACATTCAGGTATGGAAGTAGCAATGTGGCATTTAGTTTGCACAGACTCAGTGTTTAACTGAGCAATTACACTGCAGGTTGCTAAAATGATGGGATGCATGTCCATGTCCATGATCATTAAGCCTTTGTACTTCTGTGGAGATACAGGTAGAATAAGTATTTAAAAAGTACTAAAAATTGTTGTGAACCTCTCCAATAACATAGTCATATCAGTCAGAAAATGCCAGCTGCAATGCCTTTAAGAAGTGCTTTATGTTCCAATTTAGAGCAGAATAACTGAAAGACAAGGTGCCAACTCTCAGAGCATCAGAGAAACTCCTCTGGATCCTATCCTAAAATAGACTTTTAAAAAAATCCATTTAGAAGGCTAGAAACATTTTTTTTCTTGATTTTCACATTACTTTTGTTATGTCAGAGAAGTCCTTTTTGGTGGTATACATTCCACACAAACTTCTAAAAGCCAAGTATTCTGCAAGATTAATGCCATAGAATGAAAGCATCTCCATGCCAACAGCTCTTGCAGAGCTGCCCAAGGAATCCATCAACTAGAGATTTCTTGCTGCATTTGTGTTCTCAGATGTGAAATATTCAAGACAAATACCAAAAAAGAGGAAGTGCAATTCCCCTATAAATGGAACAGGAGTACTATAACACCTTTACAGAAACATTTGCTTTAGAGGACACAACACTGAAGGACAATTGCTGCTCTCAAGTCAGTGGGTTTATAAACAATTTGTAAGAGTTTTCTGCAGCCCAGCACATTGACAGAGCTCCATTGGTGTGGGGGACAGCTCAGTAAAACACACAAAAGGCACTTGGAGCCCCGGGTTTGTCTTTGCAGCCGCAGCTGACACTGGGTAAATCTCTTGCAGTTACCTCTGACTGAAATAGAGCTGCAGCACCCATTAGTGTGACACTGAGCATGCCTGGGACAAAGATTATTTGATTTTCACCTTCTCCCTGAGTGGATCAACACAAAAGCATAACTGAATGAAATTAAGGGGGGCGGGTTTCTGAGAGTGAATGCCACCCTTGTGGCATCAGCCTCTCTGTCCCGCTCTCCACTCCCCCAGTGTCATTTAAAGGAAGTCCAGCATCAAACTGGAACATGCCCTGCAGCCTGGTAGGTTTTAGGGTTGCAGTCCATGGGCCTCCCCCACAATGAATAATTGAGGACAAGCCCCCTGAAATGAATGTGACTGTGATTCCCTCCTGGAAGGGCTCCATCCCTGCACACTCTCTTCAGAGTGCTGGGGTACAGAATTGGAGGAACCCCAAACAGACAGTTCCTGAGCAGGAGAGGCATGTAGATGATGTGCTGTACCAGCTAAACCCAGCCCAGTGAACACAACAGATCACTCAGCTCAAATTAAGGCCACTTCTACATTTTTTCCCCCTATATTTTCAGGTATCACAGTGATAAAACAAACGAACATATTTTATTACTAGTACTTTAAAACTGCCCAAAATCTATTCAATTTCCATACACATTACTTCTACAAAAATATGTAATTTAACATTCCTAATTTGATTATCCAATATGTGACAGAGCTAGTGAAAACTTGTTATGGAGGTTTGACAAGGTTTACATTCAACAGAAAAGTTTAAATTGATTCCTTAAGTTCCTTTCTCCCCCCAAATTCAAATTAATTTCATAATCCTATTATCACAAATAAAATTGCCAAGTAATTTTAAATAATTTTTTAAACTACTGTTCGAGGGTTGCATGGCAAGGTTTTGGTAGTGGAGGGGGGGCTGCAGGGGTATCTGCAGTGAAAAGCTGCCAGAAGTTTCCCCCGTGTCCAATGGAGCCAATGCCAGCAGCTCCAAGAGGGACCTGCAGCTGGCCAGGGCTGAGCCCATCAGCAGTGGTGAATAACAGTAAAAAAGGGAAAAAACTCCAGGGCAATGGCAGCTGCAGACAGGAGTGAGGATGCGTGAGGGGAACAGCCCTGCAGCCCCCAGGTCTCTGCAGGAGGGGCAGGAGGTGCTCCAGGTGCCAGAGTAGAGACCCCCTGCAGGCCCTGGGGGTCTGTGCCAGAGCAGGGGGATGCCCAGACCCATGGAAACCCACGCTGGAGACTGGGTCTCACACACACTGCTGATAAACTGAGAACAAGTTTATCTTTTCTCCAAATCCACTCTTTCTTATGCATCTCAGAAAAGTTTGTATGTGAGAAATGAAAAATAATTACATAGGAAAGGTAACGGACTGGTCTAACCCCTGCCGTAGCTTTCATGAAGTCAACATTTCCATCAGGCAATAAGCACCCATTTTGCCCAGTGTTAACCTGCTGTAGAATTTCACAAACTAATGATGCCTCCCAAGCCATGTGAGCAGCACTACACTGACAGGCAGCCGGACAAACCAGAGCAGACACACAGAGGAACATATCCCTAATATACTTTAAGATAGGGAGGAAGAGGTCAGCTAAAGCCTATTTTTGCACAGAATTGTAAAAAATGAGACTGGATTTTAGTCAGAAAATGCTTCAAGGAAGTTTAACCTTCACTTTCTTCATTAACCTCAGTTTTCTGGTCCTTTTGAGGGCTTATGTGAACTGACATAAAAGCCAAAGCAACTGTTTGCTCCTTCAGTCTCACTGAACACTGCAGGAAATATTGCTCTGGAAAAAACACTCATATAGTATTTCAGCAACACTTTGCAGGCACAGATGTGCCATACATTCAGATTTTTGGGCATTGCAAGGAACACTGCAAATGTCAGTGAAAGCCATTTCCAATTATCTCTGAAAATAATTGTAGAAACGATGCTCTTAAGCACATATTTGTGGGAGTGTGCGATTTATACATGGGACATAAATCCACAAAGTTCCAAGGATTCCAGAAAGCTAATTTAAAAAATCTGATATGGTTACTCAAGGACAAGACCGTATCAGTAGAAACTCCTTTGCAGCTGGGCAAAGGGAGAAGGAAACCAGCACAGAGAGGAGGTGAACTTTCAGAAGAGCCAGTTTTGCAAATAAAGGTATTTTTGGCTCCTTACTGACTCTCATGCTTTAAGCAGTTACGGGTCAGTGCTGCATTCAAGCGTCTCTGAAATGGCAGATCTTCAGCGAGGACAGCAGCCTGTCCCCAGGCTATGGCCTCATCCAGCTCTGCCAGCACAGACAGCTCAGGGGAAAACAAAGCTCCTGACAGCTGCAGTGCCCCCGAGGTTAACAATGCACGTGTTTATGTGCACTTCTGTCAAACTGGAGGGGACAGATAGAAGGAAGCACTGCTGAAGTACTGCACCTTAATGGGCAGGATGAGGACTTGGCACAAACCTAACTCACGGGTGAAATGAGCTCTTCCCAGGATACTGGGCAGATTTGGGTCACTGGGATTGGCATCACATTCCCCCTGCCCTCATGTCCCTGTGACCCAGCACTGGCATACCTGGCAGTCAGCTGCAGCCTCCAGGAGCCTCTCACAAACCACTGGCAGCTATGAGACAGGTCAGAGCAACGAGAACTGGGTGCCGGGAGACAAGTGGTACGGGATGGGTGGGTCAGGTTTGAGGGGAAGGTTGTGACTTTCCACAATCAAGAGCCCAGAACCACACCTCATACTCCCTGTTACACTGGCCTTTGCCAAGTAAGACATTGAACTTCCAGAAAACAAAACAGAACCAATGCTCCTGTCCTGAAATCTTACTCAAGCAAAAGGCTTGGAGGTTTTTTATACCACAAAGACCAGGAGTCTCTTACTTTAAGTTGCTTGTGTCACAGCAGAAGCACTCTGAATACGATGTTGGCTGCAGCCCAAATCATATCAACCTGCCCTGCTTGAGAAAGGCACAGCTCATTTTCCTTCAGCTACCAGGTGTGCTGTTCAGATAGCCATCAGCTCAGAATGCTCCAGTGATAACCAAGGCTCCTCAGTTGGAAGGGAGATCAGATATGGAACAAAAACCACTAAGTGGTCTGTGGTCACAGAAAAAAAGCATGAAAAGGGAGAGAAAAGGACCAAGGACCTCAGCCAAACCTACAACACTCAGCATGGACCTACAACACTGACAACATGGACAGCACTTAACAAACCTCTTCCTGAACGGTAGATGGTGCGAGAGGACTTGTGGGGTTTGGGATTTTTGTGATTGTTGTTGAGGGTTGGGTTGGTTTTAACATTGCAAAGGCAGCACTTCAGCTTTCCCACAGCAGGAGCACGTGGCTGTTCCCAGGGAGGTGGTGCAATGAGCCACTGGACCCTGACCCTGGCTTGTTGGCGTTCCCAAGCACTGTGAGCGGCTTGGACTTGCCAAAGACGGAACACTGACATCCCCTGGCACCATCTTTCCTCTTCTTTGATCACATGCTGTGATGTATCCAAAATCCATTTTCATCCAGCCCTTCTTGTGTAAGCATCCATGACAGCATTGCAAGTTGCCAAAAAGAAAAACCAGTTGTAAGAGGGATTGCTGCAGGCTCAGTAATTCACTCCTCTATCAGTCACCAGCCACGTGGGGAAAGGAGAAGCAAAGAAGGTTGAACCTGATGCAGAAAACAAAGGAGGCAGGGAGCCAGCTAAAGGGAGATGGGATAGCCTGTGCTGGAGTGAAAGAAAGAAATCCAAAGAATGGTTACTAATATCAAGGGTCTGGGAGCAAAATTTCTAATTCTCAGTGCTGCATTACAAGGAGCAGTGCAGAGACCTCACTGAAACGGCATCACCCTGCAGCAGCTCAGGGCTGTGCAGGAAACTCTCAGTATGCCAGGCCTTGGTGCTGTGCAGTGTCCTGGAGCCCCCTGAGAGGGGAGCAGATGGAATGAAACACACCTGGCAAGGAGCAAATGGAACTACACCCACCTGACGTAGTTACTACTGTAGTTACTAACGACACCCACCTGATGGAGTTACTAATGACACCCACCTGATGGAGTTACTACTGTAGTTACTAATGACACCCACCTGACGGAGTTACTACTGTAGTTACTAACGACACCCACCTGATGGAGTAACTAATGACACCCACCTGATGGAGTTACTACTGTAGTTACTAACGACACCCACCTGATGGAGTTACTACTGTAGTTACTAACGACACCCACCTGATGGAGTTACTAACGACACCCACCTGATGGAGTTACTAATGACACCCACCTGACGTAGTTACTACTGTAGTTACTAACGACCCCCACCTGATGTGTGCAGGTGCAGTTACTGTCGGTGCTTCCGTTTATGGAGAGGCAGGGAATGCCATAATCTGCCAGGCAGAGGAGAGTCCTCGCCTGTCCTTGCCGTGGCCATCCCTCGTGCAGCTGCTCCGTGGGACTCGGACAGGCTGGCACAGGTGGGCACACGGGATGCAGACCCGCAGCGCAGGCCACAGCACGGCGGGGACAGCCACGGGCAGGAGAGGCCAGAAGGGACAGAGCTCCCGGCACGGCCGTGCAGCCCTCTAGCACCTCTCATCCAGCTGCTCCAGTGCTGTTCTGCTCCCACAGCTGCCAAAACGCGCTGGCACTGCGCTCCTGCTGCTGCCCACCATCCTCTCACCTGATCCCTGGGGCAGGCGGGATGCCTGCAGGATGCCAGGACCGGGACAGCACACTTGAGACAAATTTAAATCAAAATAGTCCATTCACGCCTCCCCTGAGTACAAAGAGAAGGGCATTTCTTGTGCAGACCGGTGTGATTGATGGCCTTGATATAACACCCAGATCCCGCAGGGGACTTCAATTAACATTTACCAATCAATACTAGTAAAGAACAAAGCGTTTCCCACAGACGTATGCCGTTTATGTTGTTTTCAAAACACCTGCATTTTCTTTAAAGAGAAAAGCAAAGAAAATTGATAATATCTCATTAATCAAAAATTTAGCTTCAGAGCAGAAATAGTTTCTTTCCAAAATATTACATTGATCTCTGAAATTTGAAATCTAAGTTGAAGTAAAGGCTTAATATGCCTTTATTCAACTTTACTTTTTTCATGTTGGTCTTTGATCTGTGATATTTCTGTGCCATGGAGAAAAAAAAGAAAAAGCCTACAAATGATTTCTCCATCACTTCAAGCCCTCAATTTTAGATTTACACAAAAGCCACAAGTCCAGGAAAGATCTTCCCATTTTCTGCATCTGATTTTCTGTTTTTATTTTGATAGCTTCTATGCATTACTGAAGATGGAAAATTAACGTAACTCATGTCAGAAACAGTGATGTGTTAATGTGTTAATTATTAAGGACTCTAAAAGCCTGAATTAATTTGTGCTGAATGAGTGCAAATTATCTGATGAACCTTTGATCATGACTTTCTGAGCTTCCTCTCCATAGGTTTAGTCTTCTCATTTATAGCCATGTCCAAACTATAGACTATTTGTGCATCCCTATGGAATAAATCAGGCTCCCCAGCAAGCTGCTTATTAACCTGCTTTACAAGGACCTACCAGTCCACAGGTGAGGGGGATCTGGGAATAAGCTGCTGTCTTCCACAGAGTCAGAGCAGCCTTGCCAGAGGAGCTTTCTGCTTCAGGGAGCTCATGATTTTTATAAGCCCCATAAATTATTTTGATTCAGGGGTTTTGATTCAGATTAAGGTTTTAATATGCATTTCTATGCAGTCCATGTGCAGTAGTGTGAAGTGGTTTTGTGGTTTGGTTTTGGGTTTTGATGGGATTTTTTTGAGCTACAGGGTGGCACTGGGGGCAGAGCCAGTCCCTCTGAGCACTGGAAGAGGAATCTCCCACCCCGGGGGTCCCAGCACCCCCAGACATCCCCCAGCCAGCCTGGGGAGGCATGTCCCCTTCGGCTAAGCCACCTCACACTCCTCTGTTCAGACAGCAGTGTTCCCTGCCCAGCACACCCCCATCGGTTCAGCTCAGTTTGGGATTTTTTATTTTTACATCTTCATACAGAACCTCTCAAACCAAACCAGCCAGGGGTAAAACTTGCCCCAGCTCTGCAGAACAATCAGCACTCCCTGCCTCTGGGAGCATCTATCTATTTTTACCTGTGTAAAAAAAGTAAATTTTAAGTTATAGGTATAGAAGCTGGGACTAAAGTGACCTAAACCAGAATTGCCAGGTGTCGCTTTTTCTTTTCTTTTTCTTTTCCTTTTTACATTTACAGGCAAGGGTAAATAACCATTGAAACAGTGTAATTTTCCTGGCCAAAGAGTGGGGAGTCTGGCTTATCAGGGGATCTTCTCCATCTGCTGCAGGCCTCTCTCCTCACAACATCAGCACAGATGACCCATGGAAGGAGAGCCATGAGACACTGGGAACAATCTGGACCTCGTCAACTGTCCCCTAAGTTTCACCCAGGAAAGGACAAGTCCTGCAGGTGATGGTGGAGCTCTGAAGTTCACAGAAGGAGCCCTCGAGGCCAGTGATGGGAAAAGAGCCAGAGGGAGCCAGCAGGCTCTCCCCTGTGAAACACACACAGTGCGTTTCCAGTGCTGTGGAAGACAGAGTGACGTCTCACGTAGCAAGTGATCTATTTTTACTGGCTCAAAAAACACACTTTTCTTTGCTGGTTTAGAAACTGAGCCTGAAAAATTTACACACAGCCTCACCTTAGCCTCATGTACAAAATCTGCCCACTGAGAGTAAGGATTTCAATCACATGATAAGCATCTACTTACACAATTAGTGCTTCCACCGCTAATACTGGGAGGCAGAATTCAGGGAAAGTGTTACCTTGAGGATGTGCCATCTGTTTGAGAGAAACCCACACATGCCCAGATAGGGAAACAGCTGTCTTCATTCCACTTTATGTTTATTCTACCTTCTGGCACATGCACATGAGGACATGGGGCACCTAATGGTGTGCACTCCTCTATCCTGAGCCTCTGGGCTTTTGTTCTTCGAATCCTGGACAAATTTATTTATGTAATTGCAGATGCTGGGCTGTGGGTAAGACAAGCTGTTATTTTGTTCTAGAAATTACATTTTCCACAAGCACCTTGAATTCAGAACTTATGATATATTCCATTTGTGTGTGTAACAAATATTTATGTAATGCCTTTAGCTGGGAAAAGTCACTTTTATGACTTCCTCTATTATTTTTCTTACAGGTGGTGCAAAGGAATCAATAACCATGTCACACATTTGGGCAACCAGGGCAAGTGCCTTAATGTGGAACCTTACATTACCCGCCTTTACACCTCTGGAAACAAAGTCAGAATTTCTCCTAACACCCACTTTTTAACCAATCATATGCACAGTCATTGAAATTAAATTAAATGCACCTGCTTACAGCTCTTGACCTGTTTCACGTCTGGTTTTTATCAGACCTTATCCAACCCAGCTCTAAGGAGAGCCTCAGCAAAGTGTCAGCAGGTGGCCCTAGTATGGAGGTCACATCTTCCCTTAACTTTTGCCATCCCTTCACACTGCTGTGACCTTCATGCTGGCTTGGAGAAATCCTGATACAAGGGAAGAGCATCACTGTGTGAACAATACTTACTGCACTTCTTCTCTCTCATGTCTTTTCCTCCCGGCCTTTAGGAATCCCCAGGCACTTTCTCAGAGCATCAAGCCTGAGTTCAAATTTGCACAATCCATGCACTGAGGCCAAGTGTCTCCTGTAATTCAGGGAATGGCCCAGGGAGCAGCACGGGGCACCTGAAGCCTTCCGAGGCCTCAGCCCTGTTGATCTGGGCGCTGGGCCCTGGCCAGGGGAAGGCTGCTATCAGCACCAGTTCATTTGTGTCCATGTACCTGGTCTTTTCTGTGCTCAAACTCATTTTTTGTAAGGGAAGTTGAACTGGAATTGAAGAGCGTGAGTTAAATATTTCATGTTGTGCTGGAATATATAATTCATTATCAAATCCTTCAGAAAGGAAAATATAAGATAGAGCTGCAAAAGCTTTAAATAAAGTATTTTCTGTACCCTCTAGTCAGACTGATGGAAAAGTGCTTTCCTCCTTTTCTGTTGGTGCTTTAAAGGAAATTAGAAAATAATATGATAGCAGTAAAAACAAACACTCAGAGTACATTTGAGGAATTATTTGTTGTTTGTAAACAGATGTAATTAATGTTTTATACACACTTACCTTGAAGTACTGTGTTGCACTTGGTTGCTCCACAATTCACAGCCTTTCTTAAGAACAAGACACGTTGTGTAAACGGCTGCACACCTTGTTATTTGTTGTGATCACCTGGGGAGCCGCGGCAGGAGAATGTGACAGTGTAGCTTTGACAGACCTGCTCCACTCATTCAGAGAGGGAGATTGTTCCACAGGTCTGCGCTACGAAGGGTTTGTCACACTGGGACGGCGTGTGGGATCACAAAATCATGGAGTGGTTTGGGTTGGAAGGGACCTTAAATCCCACCCAGGGCCAACCCTGCCATGGCAGGGACACCTTCCACTGTCCCAGGGTGTCTCAATGTCCAACCTGGCCTTGGGCACTGCCAGGGATCCAGGGGCAGCCACAGCTGCTCTGGGCACCTCTGCCAGGGCCTGCCCACCCTCCCAGGGAACAATTTCTTCCTAATATTCCACCTAGCCCTGCCCTCTGGCAGTGTGATTGTAACAGGCCATGCTGAAAAGTCTTTCTGATGGGTGCCCCTTTAGTATTGAAAGACCACAATCAGGTCTCCCCAGAGCCTCCTCTCCCAGCTCTCGGGCTCTCCTCACAGCCGTGGCTCTCCAGAGCCCTTGCTGGGTTCTCTCCAGACTGTCCCTGTCTCTCCTGCACTGGGGAGCCCAGCTCTGGACACGGTTCTCCAGACTGGCCTCACCAGTGCTGTGCAGAGGGACAGGTCTGCCTCCCTCCACCTACTCCAGCTGATCACTGACCTGAACAGAAACATCTGGAAAGAAGTTTTAAAAAATCATCAAAAATATACAAAAAATTTCAAAGCAATAATCGTTTTGGGGGCTGTTTTTCTTTGTCACACTCATAGTGACAAATCAAGATCTTGGATGAAAGATCTTCAGATTTTTCAGCCCATGGTTCAAGCAATTTCCAGTCCAAAAAGATTAATGGGTGCATCTCTGAAGCAGGTCTCTGAGGGCAAAACTTGCTTTTGGCAAATGGAATTTGCCTGGCAGAATTTGTGCACTGCCCTTCACCACTCCTCCCTGGTGTGCAGATTTCAAACATTTCTGAGAGCACTCACTTCTGCTCAGCAGCCCCAGAAAAGTGCTCTGCTTCATTTGGTTTCTGTAGCAAAGATCCAAATCGTCCACTGGCCATTTACAAAGCAGCAAGTTAATGCTGCTTTTACAACTAAAAACAGACGGTTGCATGTTGTCTCTGTGTTTTCTTTGAAGGAATCGATACAGAAACACCAGCAAGACTGCCACATGCAGTTAATCGTTCCTAGGAAACACCATCACAGTTTCTGAGGGTGGATGAGTTTGGGCTGTGATGGGGCTGCCATGGAAACAGCTGCACCCCACACCACGGGTACAAAACCACGGGCAGCAGTTCGGGGACCTCAGACACGGAAAAGCACTGGTATTCAGTAGTTATGGCACATCTGTGTGAGCAGTTAACCTGGAAATGAAGCAATGTGGAGGTCTTCCCTTGCTCTGCAGAGAGGGAAACAATCCTGGTGTGGATTGTTTCTCTCCACTGGATACAGCCACAGCCCCGCTCAGGGAGCCACAGTGGCACCAGGGCCAGGCTCTCTGCTGGGACACTGCTGCCACTCCTTTCCCCACTACCTTTCCATGGAGACATTTGTTACAATGAATGCAGAACTGAGAGGATTTTTTCTTCCTTGTTCCTTTTTGGAAGACAAATAAAATTTTTAATTAGTTAAATAAACATCACAAACATATCTTCAGCCTTGGCAAATAAAGTCTCAATGAGAGCCAAATGCCTCGATGAGAGCCACGTGCCTCAGGACAGGCTGAGGGAAAATGCAAACAACAGAGGTTACTTACAACAGCTGGCAGAGACAATACGTTCTGGAAAATGTTTATAAAATACAAAAATGCTTATAAAATAGAGTGGAACAAGGAGAGGAAGCAACATTTGATTTCTACAGAGCACGGTATGTCAGGAATCTTGTGGTGGCTGCCTGCCCATGCCAGAGAGCAGAGGGCCACGGTCCACAGGCTTGGGGTGGGGTGGCCTCTCCCAGCCACAGCACAGAGCCCAGAGCAGGTGCTGTGGTCATGGCCTGACATGCAGAGGGTGACATCCTGGGACAGTTCCACTGGCCTCAGATGACGGGGTGAAGATCAGCATCTCTCCTCAGGGAGGACCATGGGGGGACAGCCATCCCAGAGCCATGGGGACACTCCGGCTGACACTGAGCTCCCACAGCAAGAACCCAGTGCTTCCTGAGACTCTGCAGTCAGGACCATGATCCACACCTGACTTCGGACAGACAGACCCACAGCACAGTCAGTGCCTGAACAGCATCTCAGGAAGGCAAAAAGTGCAAGAAATACACAGACAAACCCTTCCACGGAGCCAAGAATGCCAGCAGACTTCAAAAATTGGCAGGTGACATCAGCTAGCATTAAGATGAAGTTTAAAAATTATTGGTAGTGTTTCACACAAATATAAATAAATGAAAAACAGCCCTAAAACAAACCATTTGTGTGAATGCACAAAATGAAATCTGTAATCAGGAATTCCAGAAAAGGGCACCAACCTGGGACTCCAGATAAACAGAAAAAGTAGAATATTACTGTGGACCTATCCGTCTTTTATTGCCATTCACTGCTTTTTCAAGCTTTCTCATCGTGATTGTTTTCAGCCTGTAAGCTCCTGCTGTCCATGAGATGCAAAGATTATTGACTTTGCTAAATGAACTCAGACACCAAATCCCCTCTTTCCTCTGCTGAAACAGCGTCTTGGAGAGTGCTAGTGGGAAGCATCCACATCATCATGTTGGTGTCCTTGACGACCTTTTCTTAGATCTTTAAAACATCTCTGGATGAGCTTACACTTGGAATTGAGTAGCTCTTTACTGCCCAGGCTGTTAGTGCATTAGAAATGTCAGCCTTTGAAATAGATACCACAAGGAATTTAGTTATAGAAAGCAATACAATTTTATTACCTGACAAAAACAAGCTTAAAACATTTCAGTTAGGAGACACAGCTGATTTTCCCCTAAATAGAGCAGGAGAAATCCACTGTCAGTTGTTTCCCAAAGCTAACTTATCACAAAGCTGATGCAGCAAAATTGAGCTTGTGAGTTCCTAGGGGAAAATAATTTTATTTATTTTCATCCTTTTAACAAAACATAAGAGCATGTGGGAAATGCAAAGAGCCAGCCAGACAGCAGACATGGTTTTGAAGAAGTAAAAGGTGACTGGAAGAGGTCAGGAAGAAATCAGACTACCTATACTTGTCATTTCATTGATTTTCTGGTCAAGCAGCCAGGATCCCAAGCTTTCTGCCCATGCCATCATTCGTTACTGCATGAACGAGGTCACAGAGGTTTTGCTGCAGTTCTTTGCACTGCATGCACTGCTCACCTGTCCAGTTTTCAGGGCATCATCACTGATATCATCTTGTCATAACCTATGACACGAACATGCCATTAGGCCCGGTGTAGAGACAGAGTTCTCGTCAGACTTGAATTAAAATTAATCATAAGCAAGCTCTGAAGCAATGACAGCTCCCTTTCTTACTCAGAGTGGAGGCCCTTGTGCTCAGATGGAAGCTGCTGTATCCTGTGCCACGGAGCTCCAGTGAATTCCACCCTTGCAGCCTCTGGCCAAAGCCAGGTCCAGTCTCGTGTCACAGCCAACGTTCTCTCGTTCTGCTCCTTGCCCCATGCGTGCTCCCCAGGGATGGACACCCCTCGCCCATGGCAGTGACTCTGCTGCACCCCTGCTTGCAGTGCTCACCCTTCCCTCCCAGCCTGGGCCCTTCTCGCACGCACGTTTGGGTCACTGCTGGAAAACGTGTGCAATATTCCAGTGTCTCACTGTTGCTCAGTGAATTGGCTTTCTTCTGTTTTTTTCTGCATTTATGTCTTCTTTGAGACCACCTTATGAGACATCCATACAGACCTGCATAGACATTGGCTTCTTAAAGATTTTCACTCCTTAACCTGACCTTAATCTCAGAATATAAAACTGAGATGCATAATTTCTAATTTTTCAGGAAGGGATATCCTTGTATTGCTGGTCTATTTTTCCAAACACATAAGTGCCTTCTCATACCAAATCTGCATTAAAAGCAGGAGAGTAGCTGAGAAAAGTCAGTGAAAACAAAGTTAATTGCTGCAGCCATTAAGCGCTGATAAACAGAGCTGGGTGTGAAAGAGGAGTCCCAGGTTCTGGGTTATCAGCACTAGAATCCTGCTGAGAATCTTGAGTGGGAGGCAAACCACCAACAGCAACATTCATCAGCCCAACATTATGATAAAAAAAAAAAAATCAATCATCAGCTTCGAGGTAGAAACAACAAAAATGCAAAGGGAAGCCTACACCTACTGATAGGTACTTGAGCAAACTTTAACAAGTCTCAGATAGCTCTGAAAATAATGTGCACAGGTGTGTCTTGAATAATGGAGAGCTTTTAATGTAATAAACGGAGATAAACTGATAATATAATTACTAGCATTAATTCAGCAATCAGAATTGTTGTCAAACATTGATGCCCCATCTTTTTCAGAAGTTTGACAAAGAGGTTGCCAGTTTTTGCAGGGAAGTGAAACAAGATTTATACAATTTAGTCCAGGCAATCCTTCTGTCTTCTCTGGTGTCTGATTAAAACACAGGAGGAGCACCATGTACTGCACACCCCACTGACCAAGCCTCACATCCTAAAGAAAGCACTTTCCTAAAGCCCACAGCACAACTGTTTGCCAAAATCAATAAATCTGACCTGTCTGTTGAGGCTCTACCTATCCCAAGTGTACATTCAAAACTTTTGTGTATGTTTCTTCCTTTCCCTCCACTGACCACAAGAACTATCCGTGACGGTGGCCAACAGATTTGGCAGATCTTAATTTGAGATTATTAATGATAGGAAGAGGAGAGGGGACAGATTTTTTTTTTTTACCTGGAAGTTTTACAGATACTGGATGAAGCAGAATCTGGATCCTGATGATCACTAGGTCCAAAACCCAAAATCCCTGTTTTCCACTGGGCCACCCCCTCACTGTCAGGGAGGGATGAGGACCAGAACAGCCCCTGAGGCTGTGAGCACCACAGAGCCTGAGAGCTCTGCTTGTCCTGTTGCACCACTACTGTGAAGAACAAGTGATTTGGGCAAAATGTCAGTTTTAACTCTGTTGCAATAAAGAAATGTAAACTCCCAGGGCAGCGCAGGGGCAGGGATCAGTGAAGGAACTGTGACTAGCACACTGTGACAGAGACAGCAAGAAAATGTGAACCTTAATAGGAAATGGTACCATCAAATGGTATTTTGAATGAAGGGCTGTTTCCATAGCAACGGAAAAAAAAAAAAAAAAGGTGAGAGAGGAAAAAATAGTTAAGAAAAATTCCAACACTCTCTTCCATGTCAAACCAATTTTCCCCAAATCTAGTACCAGGGAATGAAGACCACTAACACAGTGAGTGTTCTCCCTTTTATAAAAGTTTTTGGGGGTGCACATCTCATAAAATGGAAATATGATATATGCCAGATTTGGTCAAGCAAAAATGTATCTTTCATACAAGATTAGAAATGCAAGCATTTCTGTTCGAGATCTTCATCAACAGTCTGGCCAAGGGGATCAAGTGCTTCCTCAGTCAGCTGCAGATGACACCAGGTTGGGTAGAAGTGTTAATCTGCCAGAGGGCAGGAAGGTTCTTCAGAGGGATTCGGACAGGCTGGTTCAATGGGCCGAGGCCAGCAGTATAAGAATCAATAAGGCAAAGCACCAGGTCCCACACTTGGGTCACAACAACCCCATGGAATGCTCCAAGCTTGGGAAAGAGCAGCCTGGAAAGCTATCTGGTGGAGAGGACCCAGTGATCTCTGGCAGCTTTCCAGTGATGTGCATTAGACAGGGCAGTTTTTCTTCCAAAGCAATAACTTCAGTGTCCTAAAGGATTCAGACCACTCTCCTTTATCCAGGTCTTACATCTGGGCATGGGGTAAAATCAGTCTTATATGCTGGCCCCGCACAAGATCATCTCTCGCTCTTCATGTGGAATTACGCAGCCTTCAGCGGGCATCTCCTGCCAGCTGTTCTGTGATCGTCATCATTTCCTCTGTTTCTGAGGGAAGCGATTGCCTGAAGCACACTGAGCTGCCATACAGCAGCTGTTCAGGTTCACTTTCCAGGCTGGCCAGGAATGCCTTTGGGATTGTCCCTTCTAACCAAATGACTTGTTCCACCAGCTGAGCACATGGCACAGACACTCTCTTTTATTAAATCAGTACTAAAGCTCTCTAATCACATCAATACTAAATCAAATTTTTCTCATTATTCATATTTTTAAGTTGCTAAAAATGTCAGTTGCTAGTGCACATCCCTCAGCTGTTTCCAGGGCAGGATGCAGACCTAAGCAGACTCTCCCTCACAATTTGAGTGAAGAGTTATGAGCTGAGAACCTTCACATGCTTCTTCCTCCCTTATACCCGCATCTCACCTGCAAAGACTCTTCATGTCTGTGTCACAGTCTGTAGCGGGATGCTGTTCTCATCTCTGCCTGCAGTGCTAGTCCAGGTGTGAGTGCAGGTGTGAGTCCAGGGCCCACCAGCTCTGCTCGGATGATTGACCTGTCCCCTGTGCCAAGGCTGGGTTGGGCACGCTGCTGCCCTCTGGATCAGCAGCGCTTCCTGTTCTTTATTTTTTTGTGATGTAACTGTAGTTATTGCAGCCATGACGTTGTTTCAATGTGCTGCTCTTTCCAGGCAAGACATTAGGGGAACAGTAAGAACTCTGGGCAGTGAAGGAAATATTGGATTGTGCAGCACAGATACAAAGGTGGAACCTGCCCACTCCACTTTCCCACTCTTGCTGTAATTAGCAAAAATGTTCCCACCTCCAATATTACTCTTGCATTCAGGATCTCTCCAGGCAGTTTATAAGGGGGCCCACTTCCAGAAGTAGTGCTTGCTGCCACTCGTCACTGCTCCATCCAGGAGCAGCAACCTGCTGCAGCTGATGGCCCTGGAAATGCACCGGCAATGTGCCAGCATCTCGGGAGACCTGACCTCATGGTAAATACCCTGGCATCACAGTCTCATCACATCTATCAGCGTCAGGAGAAGGTGTTTGTACATCCAGACTTCCTCATCTGGCTCCTGCCCCTCCCCATCTCCATCCCAGCAAGCGAGGAGGATTTTCCTGATGTTGGTACCATGCCAGGAAGGGTAGCTGCCTTGGCCATTCCCATGCAGGAACAGAGAACAACTCTCTCCTACAATCCACTTTTTCTAGTAAACAGTGTAGGAAAATACTGTCAAAAGAGTGCTTGTGGGTGAGCCCCTGGGAGAGGACAAGGTGGGC
This sequence comes from Anomalospiza imberbis, assembly GCF_031753505.1. NCBI lineage: Eukaryota > Metazoa > Chordata > Aves > Passeriformes > Viduidae > Anomalospiza > Anomalospiza imberbis. The sequence continues at coordinate 156,216 of NC_089686.1, read as the reverse complement.
TGCAGGTGCTTCACTGCGCTCCGAGCCCACCCCTGCAGATGGGGCAGGAGCCAGCCCTGCTATGAGCCAGGGCAGATCCAGCCATCACACACCAGGACCAGCCCCAGGAGCAGAGGACGAGGCTCAGCCCAGATCCAAAGGCATCGTGTCTCCCACCCACAGGTGCCAGGCCCCCGACAGCCCCTGTGGGCACTTGGTGCTGAATGAGGTGATGTTTTCCCATAACAACTCTCAACAGTTCTCCCTGCTCAGACCACATCAGTCTGCACAAACAAAGCCTCTTCTTGAACGTTTTAATGTCAGTTGTACTTAAAGCTCGTACCATTCATGATTCAAAGAACCATTTATTTAATTAGGAGGCACTGAAGATTTTACCCAGATACTATTGTCTGACATTCAATGTGACTTTGGTCTCATAACACACTCTGGTCTCTCATGGCTGAGTATCCAGTGTGCCACAGTCACTCTGTCAGTACAGGGCCATTAGCAATGCTGCTCCATTGACTGGAGACTCAGTTCTCTAATGAGAGCCTTGATGATCTGCAGAACCTTCAGCACTGCCAGCATTTACCCCTTGCTGTCCTGCTTGGTCCATGAGCCACCAGGGAGCTGGGACAGGACAAGCTATTTCAGCAAGAGGATATTCTTCTGCACTCATACTTGCACTCCGTTGCCTTGGTAGAAATGGTGGAGGAATAGGGGTAGAGGGTTTGGTTTAAAATGAGGACAAGTATTAACAACGCATTTACCCTGGACGGACAGCAGCCCGGTGACTTTCTTGCTAGGTAAAACCATCAAACCTGGTAACAGCGTGCACTGTCAGAGCTTCTGGCCAGACGTTGGGCCAGGCACAGTTCTGCTCATGGGGGATTTGGCATCACGCACAGACAGACACAGCAGCCTGAGTGCGGGCAGGACTGTGGGTAGGTCAGGTCCTTCTGTCTAGGAAGGGAACCAGGTCCTCTCTTCAGCCACCTGCCCTCCCCTTGCTGGCTGTCCAGCAGTGCCAAGGGCTCCAGTAGTGCACACTCTCCTCCGACTGACCTGGTCCAGTTGCACACAGCAGGGACAGTGGCACAGAGTTCCCACAGCTGCTGGAAGGGAGATCTATGTCTCTGGTGCTGCTGACACCTGCCTTTGTGCTTTGGCTCATTTTTCACTCCTGTGCTTTGTAAACTGCACCCTGGAAAGAGTGAAGAAGCCCCTGCATGTGCCAGTTAAGTCTTTGATATGAACTATATGGCAGGGAAATAAATTAGAAGGTTCACTTGATTTTTTCATATTTATGTCCGTCAGAAGTGAAAAAGTGAGAATAGACACTCTTGTTACAACTAATGGAAACTGGGATTGATCCTCTGTGAATCACTCATGTTCCTTAAAGTTCACTTCTTCTTTCTGCTAGACAATTCTTTACAGCAATAAATATGCCTCTCTGACCTTTCTGACTGTAGACAAGAGAATGGATTGGACAAAAGGAAATAGTAATCAACAAGAAATGTGTATAGTGCTGAGCTGGACTCTCGTGGTGCCTTGAACTGCAATGACAGTTCAGAAAAGACGGTGACCTTGGAATGGCTTTGCAAAGCACAGAGTAAGGCAAAACAGCTCTCCCTCTCTTTGGACTGAGCACACATTCAGAGTTGTGCCTGTCTCCAAGGAATTTGCTACACTTCCCCCTTGCTCTTGTTGCTCTGAGGGGTGATGTGGGCATCGTGAGGGCAGTCGTGGTGTCCATGTAAGAGCCCTCCAGCAGCTGCACCCCTCAGTGCCCAGCTCACAGCTCCTGCCTTTTCCCAGCAACTCCTGAGTCCACAGATTCTCTGCATTCCCAGGTTTTGCTCCAGCTCTGTCGTTTGCTGGTGTGGTGGTTCTGATGATACAGGTCCTGAGCAACTGGTTCTGTGCCCTTGGTTCCCAGGAGCTCTGAACCACCTCAGTTAGGACCATAAATGGGGCCTTTCAAATGTCAGGCACTGTTTCCAAGACATAACTTATTTGCTCCCAGAATTACACTGAGTAGAGCTGCTGAGGAATGTTTTGTGCACAGCCATGCTCTATTAACCAGAAAAGAAAGCAGAAAAAAGTTACAACTGTGAAAATATTAACTATTGTCTGTCAGCATGGATTAAGAGCACCCAAACTGCATTGCCTGAAAGGCTGCACTTGCCTAATAACACCGTACTAGTTTTCATGTGAGGCCTCAATTTAATCGTTCTGCATTCCTGGGCTGTTTAGGCTGCTTTGCTTCAAATGTCACGTTTAATCAGTGTGCCACCTTCTGTTGAAAGCATGCTTTTTAAATAAAACTTTGATAGACATTTGTCTTACATAAAACTTGTCCTTCCATGCAAAGATAAAAGCAGAACACTGAAGGGAGGATTTGTCTGGAATCAAAGAAATGTTCCTTCTCTCACTGTCTGCTAAGTACCTTATCCTCAGCATTCATTTCACTTTCATTACACATCACCCTGTGCAGACACCACCAAATTAGAGAATCAGCAATTTACCTCTGGAGCTACTCACTAAAGCGAGGTGCAAAGGAACAGAGCATGCCTGGCTGTCTGAGGTGTGTGTGTGCCCTTGCACGACTCTCTGGTGGTGTGCACTTCTGCATCAGCCAGCCACCGATGAATGTGTTCATGAATTTATGTACTTTGATCAGTAATAATTAATTCCAAAGGCCAAACTTTGACTCTCTTTTTCAAGAGTCAATACTCTGAGTTTCAGCATGGGGGGCTGTGGCCCTTGGGCTGGCCATGCTGGGCAGTGGCCCTGGCTCACGCTGTGGCGCTGCCCTGGACTGCCTTGAGCACCCTCAGGCCAGCTCTGGGCAGTGCCCGATGCCCTGCAGCAGCCTGGCAGTGCCCACACCCCCAGAGTCTGCCAGCACTGCTGCCTGCTCCCAAAGAGCAGTGAAGCTGGGGGGCTGTTTGGCCGCAGGCTCACACTGGTGCCCGGAGACCTTGCAGGCATCGCTCTCACTTTGACTGCCTTTGCTCACAAATCCAGGAAAGGCTCTGCCAGGTCCGTGCTTCTGGCTGGTGACTGCCAAAAGGGAGGAAGAAACCCCTGGGCCTTGGAGTCCTTCTGGAAGGTGCTTCCTGTACAACTACTTTAGGCGGCTGCTAGAGCACTATTTTCATTCTTACCTTCTTAGTTTATTTCCCTGCCAGATTTTGCTATGTTTTCAGAGACTGACAGTTCCAGATGAGCCTCTGGTTCTGAGTTTTCATTGCCTTAAACTAATTCATTTGAGAAAACACCAGTCTCTGAGCCCAGCTCAGCCCTGGGAAGGTGCTGTCCCAAGGCAGCAATTCCATCAGCTGCTGCAGACCAGCTGCCCAGCCCAACCCAGCACCACCGTTACAGAGTGAGAGTTCTCCCTGCCTGCCCTGTGCAGGGCAAACAGAAAATCCAAAGGAGCCATGGACTTGGAATGGATCTCAGAAACGATGACTATCTGCTAAATAACAAAGTCCAGTGACTCACCCTCCTCCAAAAACATTTTATCGGGGAGGGGAGGGCACAGAGGGGAGGGGATCTTGTTTATTGTGCATGAGCCTCAACAGCAAGTGGGATGAATGTGCTGAGACACTGAGGTCAGCAGAAGAGCAGCCAGAGGGAACCCAGCGACTGATAATTCGCGTCCTCTGCTCCACCAGCCTCATGCTTAAGAGCTCATTTCCCGGCCATTAGCCCAAATCCGAGCAGACTGGCCCCAGCAGGATGGCTCACAGGGCCAGGGGACAGGCAGGACTGGGCCCTAGGGAGGCAGCTTCAGAGTGTGTCAGGCAGAAAGATGCAGCAAAGAGCATCTTTGAGGATGAATCATGGGAGTTGCAAGATGACAAGAGAATAGCTGCAGCAAAGCGAATGGCTGCCAGATCACAGCTTAGGGAGGCCACAGCCCAGGAGCTTCATCTAGTTAAGCCAAGTCAAAATAATGTTATGAGAAATTTTTAAGCCTTTCCTCGTGTACTTTGCAAGATAACACATCAAGTACATTTCCAAGTCCTACTTATTTACTCATTTCTTACACGCACGGTTTATCCATAGGGATGCAGTATGTTCCTTAGCATGTATGATGGAGTGATGTGTCCTTGGCAGCAGGAGGAGAATTCTGCTTGTGCCTTGTTTTGATAAGAAGAAATAATAGCAGAAAATAAACACCAGTTTACCTCTTTACACCCTTTACAGCAATCTGGAAGCATTCCCTAAACGTTAGGGAAAGTCACACCTAGGACATGCAGGCCAATACCCCTGGTCCTGTGCTCCTCTGCTCTCCACCACCGTTTGGCACAGTCTCAGCAGGGCCAGGGTAGGTAGTTACCACTTTGAGTTATGCTGCTGAACCTGTTACCCTCCCTTTCCTCCATAGGATCCTGCTGGTTTTCATCACCCAGCCCTTTCTGGGAAAGGCTAGGAGCTCTTAGGGGTGCAAATTCCCCTGTGCTGTGCACATGGATCTCAGTGTCCATGGGAATGAATGAGCATTGTGCAACTGTGTCTGTGCAGATTGATCACTGCTTGGTGCAGGCAGCTGCATACAGACTGTGATTCTACTGTCTCTCTTTACATGTACCCGTAGGAAGGTACATTTTACCACTGGATGCTAGGCTACAGGAATCCAGGTGAATCACATATGGAAACATATCCCATATCTGACCTGTTTTGCAAACCAGTCAGTGTTCGGACAAGAATAAGGGCAAGGAAATAGCTTCAAATTTAAATAAGTAAACATAAGGATGTAAACATGCATCTCCTATTTGTGCCTGTCCAGAAGGGCTGAAGAAGGGATCGTGGGATATTCACAATGGCATCATCACCCAGAGAGGTTCTAATTCTGCTGGGCGCAGGGAGTGCACACTCCCTGAGACTTTGCAAACACCGACACCACTTTTAATCAAGGTAAACTTCAGTCATTTCACTCAGCATTTTTCATTTGAAGAACTATGCTGTGAAAAAAAAAATCCTTAATTAATATTTTGCTCAATTAATTCTTTCTCTCAGAGGAGATTTGAACTTTATTAAATTATCTGAAAGAATGAAAACACATCTCAATACCGATATTGCATTAATTCAATGTAACCCACAAGCTTCCATTTCAATAATCATTGCCATTTCTACTGATCTTTGCAAAACTTCTCAAATTCATAACCTTTCCCAGAGGTTAAATTCTGCCTTAAGACAGAGACCATATGAAGAGAAATGTCATGTCTCAGACTCCTGGAATGACTTGCAAGCATAAAATAAGACATGAAAAAGAGGCAGAGAAGCAGACATGGTATTTTGCCTGAAGGAACATCATTCTGTTGTTATTATTAGCTGTGCAGATATTGTAAAATCCAGGCTCTCTGTTCAGGTTACCCTGGCCCATTTGACACCTGGGGCTTCCTCAATGTCCTTCCACCCGCTGTTCTGTTGGAAAATCTATTTCCTCTCCACCAGAGATCATCCCAAAGAGCGTCCACCTCTCCATGACCACCTGCTGATGGGTTTTCACACACACAGCCTCTGTGGCTGGGCATTGCTCACAGCGCTGGCACCCTGACCCGTGAGGGTCTGGCCCATGTGCCACAGCTGTGAGAGACCCCTGCCCTGGTACCCCTGGGCCTTTGTGCTGGCTGCATCCCACCCCTGACAGAGCTGACGACTGGGCATCCCCACACCTGCCTGGGGCATACACTGACAGCCCGGCTCGGGCAGGCAGCTCCAGGCAGGTGCCCGGACCAGCACCCCTCTCCTGGCCATCTCGGTGTCCCCGTGGCCTCCAGCCACAGGGAGAGGTGTCACTGCACAGCCCCCGTGGCCCCGTGCCTCCGCAGGCAGGGATCGCTGGGCTCCCCTCCCAGAGCTCCCCTGAGCAAGCCAGGCACCCAGCATTTGAAGACAGCAATTTGTATTCACATAAAGTACCTCTGAAATCATTCCATAATTATGCTCAAATTCATTAACTAGACTATTAGAACTATAATTAACTTCCAAGCCTTGCATGAGCTCCAGATAAAACCAGAACCTGTTATGAGAGATGGCTTCTGGAGCCACTGGCAACAAGGAGGCAAAACTACACACCACAGAGGAAATGTACTCCTTTAGAGCTTCAGACTCATGGTTTTACTTTATTTCTTTTCAACGTCCTAGTATTAACTGTAATTTTAATATCTGATCTCTCCTTTTTGCTTTCTGTCATTGGATTAGAATTTGTAACAAGAAAAACCACAGAAAAGCTAATGTATCAAATTATTTTAAATTGCTCTGTCTATACCTTAATGAGGTCTGCAAAGCATCCTACAGGATACACAACCATAATTTCAAAATAGAAAACTAGGCATAAAATGTCTTTGAAACACTAATTAGGCCCTGACAGTTGTTCCAATAGTTAGGAATGACTCTCCTTTGGTGGGAGTTACTCAGTGCAGATTGGAATCTTGCAGGGACAATCTCTATGTAATACCTGAGAGTTTTGGGCTTGGGACAAGAACCAACCAAAGACTTTGTAGAAGACTTTGCATATGAGGTTATTAGATCATTCTAATCTTAAAATCCAGCCTTTCACTTCTAAAATCAACATTTTTCTACTTATTTGAAGAAGACACTACTCCACCCCAGCAAGCCATGACACTTTCAAATGTATTTTAAATAAATTATTTGAAATATTTGAGGAAGCTAATGATGCTGCATGTATGTAGTGGGTTGAGCTTGCCTGGGCACCAAGTGCCCACCAAGCCACTCTATCACTCCCATTCCCAGCAGGACAGAGGCGAGAAAATAAGATGGAAAATGACTAGTAGATTGAGATAAGGCAGTTTACTAAAGCAATAAAAGACAAGTGAAAGTTTGTGCATGCAGAAGCAAAGGGGAAAAGTTAATCTGTACTCCCCATAGCAACCAGTGTTCAGACACCTCCTGGGAAGCAGGGCTTCAGCACACATTGAGGTTGCTCCAGAAGGCAAACACTGTAGAATAACAAATGCCATCCCCGCTCCTCCTCTCTCCCTTAGCTTTTATCCCTGAGCTGACTAGTCGTGTCCCCTGCCAGGACCCGGCCCACTCCCAGCCCCTTGGTGGGGGATGTTAGGGAGAGAGCGCTGCTCAGCAGTAGCCAGACATGGAGAACATACTGGTTCATCAGTTCCTTCTCCCCATGACTTGTCCACAAGGGCGGGCAGTGCTCTGCAGTGAGTCTCTGCCATGAGCTTCTGCACCTTCTGGCTCTCCTGCTGCAGGAGCATCAGGCTTGATCCTGCTATTCTCCTGATCCCTGGAATGTCCCTTCCCTACCATTTTCTCCATGACCTTCATGTAGGGGGTCAGTAAGCACTCTGTGGCTGGACCAAGTGAGAGAATTTCTTCCATTTTCTTTTTTTTTATGGCTCCTTTACCTAGTATTTGTTCTGAAAGTCTCTGCTTATACACACACAGTATATTTGGTATATAAGCCCATATAAATACCACTGGCATATAATGAGGCCCTGAAACTAGTATAAACTATGTGCTTAGAGCTGCTGGATAATATTTAATCAAAACTCCAGTTTTACTGGTGATAAATGAGAAATCTTAATTGATGGAGGTATAAAATATGAAAAACTACCTCTCATGAGGAGGCAATAAAACCTAATTCACAGAAAAATCTTGCTTGGGAAAAGCATTGCAATAAGAAGGGAGAGGGCAGAGAGAGAACAAGAGAGGAAAGGGCTGAGAAAGGGAGACAGCGCCAGAAGTGAAAATGTGCACAGATTTACAATGTCCTGCAGAAAAAACCTCTCCTCTGCTGCCTCTGCAGAGCAGTGCTGTACAGTGTTTGCTGCTGATGAATAACCAGCCCATTCACTGATTTGTGCTCCTCTCCTGCTTCCCTCGTTGCTTCCAGCCTGGCAGTGATCCCAACCTGGGCTCTGCTGGAGCAGCTGGGATGGGGAATCAGGGTCAACAGAGAGTGGCAGCACCCAAGAGATCCAGGACAGCACACAATCTGATCCCATGGGGCTTGTTTCCTTGCACTATTATTGCTGCATTGAGAAGATACACTACAGTTCAGTTCAGCCCTTCCCATCACACACACTGTTGGTTTTCCCTGTGAGGCTGTGCCAGGAGAACAAAGAAGCTGGGAATACTCTGGTGAAGTTAAATTACCTCCACATCCACTGCAATGCCAACCAGGGGGCTGGGAGAAGATCTTGGGGCTGGGAAAGCCTCAGGCAAATACCTTGGGTGGAGAATTATCATCTGAAACACCCACTATGCTGGAAAGTATTGGGCAGTAGCATAATAAACTGCAATGTTTGACTGGGCAAGTAGATGCTGAATTTCCACCTCAGGGCAGGAAAAAACATCACTCCAAACCTGCATTTGCACCCGTTCTCATTAACAGTTCCCTACTCTGTGCTGAAGGTTTGTTTCTTCGTGGCCACAGGTGAGCAGTGGCACTCAGCTGGGAAGAGAGGGAGAGGAGAGAAGAACCACTTGAGAGTGGAGCAATGAGGGGTTTGGACTTGCACTTGCTAGCCCTGAGGAGCAGGACCCTGGGGATGCCTGGGCACGTGGGAGTAACCACCAGCATGGTGTGTAGCACCCAGCTGTGCTCAGCCCTGCTGTGTCCAGCTGTGCCCTGTGGCCCCAGCCACCCTGTGGGGCCAGCAGTGCCATTGCCATGTGCTCTGCCTGGGAAAGAGGCATCTGCAGCAGTGCCTGGCAGTGCCTTCTTCCTACAGTGAATAACTGATCTTCTCTGAGCTTTTCCATGACAGAGAACATTGCATAAAACATCAATTTCTGCAGAAGTGTCTAACCAAAATGCTGGAGGCATTAGTGGCTTTATATTCTGATAAACTCTGAGACTAACTTCCCTTTGGTATGAGGGAGGAACACGCTGTGCATAGCAAGAGAGAAGTGGATGAAAGATGCTGATGGGAACCACGATTCTGTAGCAGCCAGGCTGCTGCCGTAGCAGCTGGCGAGTGGTTTGAGCTAACACACAGCCAAACAACAGCCACAGTCCCCTCACTCTGCTGTGGCCAGGCCAGACAGTAGGCCAAGACATGCCCTGAGGGCAGGCAGGGTCTCCTTCCCACAGCGTCCACTGCTACAAAATACTCACATGGAAGGATGTGTGACCAGCTGCTTGCAGCATTATTTTCCCCAAAAAATTGATCTTTGAAATAAATATATCAGATTATTATTTTTAAACAGTCGTAACAAGAGAAAGTTCTGCTTGCATTAGAAATCACCTCTGCTGAACTCAGCCCGTCACTTCTCTTCTCTGTGCAGCAAAGATGAACCCAGGGCAGCATCCTCCCTCCTCCATCCTCCCTCCTATCCTTCTGCCCTGGATGTGCCCTGGAGTGGGACCTATCTGCCCCAGGTGATGAGCCTGTGCATCATGGCAGGAAAGTCCCTGCTGTGCAGTCTGGGGAGGTCTCTGGTGAGCTGAGAGCTGAGGCACAGCTGGTGCCCTAGGAATGCCTTACCTGGCCAAACACAGCCTCTTCTGGCTGACTTAGTGATGCCCTTTTCCATTTCAGCACCTTTCAGAGGACTACGTGCCTTGTAAGATGCTTATGAGGTGTCACGAAATCCTGCTCAAGTGTGGAAAGTTCACAGTAGGTCTTTATTGGTAGATTAAGGATTTTCATACTTAAGCTCTTTGCTACTCCCCAGAGCAAAGAGAGAGCCTGGGCTCTGGTCTGCCATGGCCCCTCCCACATCAACTTGCATGTGTTTTCTTATGACTCAAGGCACTGATTTCATTCATCAATGATTTTCATTAATAATTACTTTCAATATCTCTCAAGTCTTTCTTCAGTTTTACCAATGCTTCAGATTTTTTTTTTTTGTATGCCAGAACATTTATTAATATTCACTCTCTTAGGAACCAGAGCATCTGTGACTTGTAGAGGTAGGAGCAGTGTCATCAGCTCACAAAATCTCTCACTAAATAATTAAAAATAAGCAATGATGAGCATTTAATCATTTGCATCAACTGATGCCAAAGCCTCCTCAGTATAAAACAGAGCAAGTTGCTCTGGCCCCTCAGATAGAACAGAGACAAGCCCTGGCAGCCAGTGGTCACAGGGGCAGCTCGGGACCTGGCACCCCCCTGCCAGCTCTCAAGGGACTCTCAAGTCCCTGAAGGGGCTGAGGAAACCAGCAGGTCTCAAGATAAAAATCCTTCCAGCACCGGTCCCACAGCGTTAGGGAAGGTGCAAGGCCGAGCCACGCAGGGAACTGTGGATCAGCTGCTTTGTCCTGGGTGAGATGGGATGGAGCACAGCACACACCCTGTCTGTGTGCCAGCACCCACAGGGCTGCTGCTGAAGTGTTTGGGAAAGCTCAGGACTTGGTGCAGACCCCTGTCCCTGTCAGCCAGCAGCTGCTTTCCCCACTGTCCTGGACGTGAACTAAAGTACCTTCCCCCCGTTTGCATCACAGCAGACAGGTCCCCTCCTGATTCATCCCAGGAAAAACAAAACTGTTTACAATTGCCACCGCCGTGTACATAATTTCCCCCAGATGAGATCACTGATCAAATTTCATCTGAATTTTCTCCTCCTTAAAGCCCAAGTAAGAAAATGTAAGCCTGGAAGTCACTTTTTGCTAAAGCTGGAGAAAAGCCTCCCCAGCATCCCTCCCTTGTGGAAGCAGGTATATCCCCTGCATGGCCTGACAGCTTCCTGGGCTGCTGCTGCCCTCCTGAGCTTCTCCTGCTGGACACTGACGATGAAAACCACTGAATGGAAACAGGACAGTGGCTAACAGAGACCTTATTAGCAATTGGAAGTGTTTGGATAGGAAAAGCATTTATTCGTTCTTTTAAATCATTATTTCAAATGTTAAAGCAATGGTAGCCACTAACAGGACAAGTTATATTAAGAAGATTATACACTAATAATACTACAGCATGCTTTTCCTTTGTCTATGGGAAAACATTTCTAATATATTAACTGAAAGTATTATAACAACTGCTTACTTTCTACTGGCTGTTCTTCTGCTTTTGAACCCAGGTGACAAACAACTAATTCTCCTGTTAATTGGAGTGCCTAGAAAAAAAACCACGTTTTTCCTCTTTTAGCTGTCTTTAAACTTGATTTTGAAGCATGTGTCAAACACTGAATACAGAACATGTGTGCTCTGGTGCATTTTGCCTTGGAGTGGAACATGATTGCAATCAAAGCTGTTTATTCTTGTTTACTGGTGTTTAGCAGCTGAACATTTCTCTGCACTAAACATCTACAGGCCACAGAAGGCAGATGTCAGCAATGGCTTCAGGCCCCTTTATGACAGAATAAATAAAAGTGGGTGTGAATGCAGTTGTGAGTGCCATTTGGGTTTTCCCCTGCACAGTGGAGGGGTCACAGGCAGACTTGGGCTGAGATGAGAGCCCCCAGCTCAAAGAGCCTGTGCAGACTCTGCCACCTCTCCCCACGGTGCTCACTTTCATCCTTGTGAGAGAACACAACATTAACTTTGCAGGTACTGAGATGCACAGAAGGGTGCACAGCTACAAAAGAATAAAAGTTAGGTGTATTACACAGTGTATTACATCACACCCATAAATACGATGCATGATGTCACAGTCACTGTAACAGTCACTGCCTCCAATCTGCCAGCCCTTACCTGTTCTTTTCTGAATGCTGAGCTCTTGTTTCTTGTGTGATTCTTTTGAAACCAATGTTCAACTCACATATCTCATTTGCCCTCTATTTTCTTTGAGGTGAAGAGGTAATCAGCAAATGATCAACACCTCATGAGATTCAAGTAAATAATATTTGGAAACCAAAGCGATGACAGGCAATTAGGACCTTGTGTGCTTCCAAAGACGTGTGCCAAGGCATCTGGTCCTGTGGTGGTGTGCTGTAGGCAGTGACCATTGCTGGTGGGACAACAGGGACAACTGGGACAGCGGCAGAAATGGCGCCGTGCTGCCAGGCCAGTGCCCTGCTTGTGCTGTGGGACACACAGAGAGCGAGGTGTCTGTTCTGCATGAGGCAGCAGCTATAACTGGTAGACATGTTCTGGGATAGAGTTTAGTTGATTTTACTTTTTCAAGGATATTTGACTGATAGAAAAGCTTGTCTGTGTATTTTCCCCTCTGAAATTTACATTTAGAATACAAAATGGGAATATAATTTTGATATGAAATTAATAATATGATCATGCTTTAGGCTGCCATGATTAAAACACTTGGCAGTGCAGCCTGGGCCACAGCTGCAGCTATGGCAGCACAGGGAGATGCTGGTGCCCTTGGGGGACACAGCCCAGGCTCTGCAGCCATGCTCACCAAAGCCCCGTGCCCACACAGGTCCCCACAGTCCCCTCCTCAGGAGCCGCATGGTTTGGGAAGGCTGTGGGTGGGAAGACAGGTCTTGTGCCTTGGCATGGGGATGGGAAAAGGGCTCTGTTTCAGGCTCAGGGGTTTCCCAGCAGCTCCAAGCCGAGGGGACCCTCATCTCCAGCACTATACAGACACATTGCTCCATGCCAGACAGGCTGCAGCCAGCACAGGTGGTACTAATACAAAAACTTCTTTTTTAAAGCTGAATGCAAATTTTAAAAGTAATTTACTCATCTGTTACTCCCGCTCCCAGAATCCAGCAAATGCATTTGTATTCATCTGCCCCTGGCATACAAGCCTCTGCGATTAATACTTGTATTTATCATAAATCCAACTGACTCTGACTTATGTCCCCAGGAAAAAATGCTGGGAAAAGTCTTTCTTAGTCATTTTAAATGAATGCTGCAAGCGTGGGATTCACTGATGATATTTCATACATTTTCAATGAAATTCGTATATTCTCAGAGGTTTTCTTCTCTCTCAGGGTCTTTGACAGAGCTGTGCTCGAGGCAGAGCTGACAGTGCTGGCTGTACTCACACGCTTGTGTTTCTCTGTGGAAGTACTTATTCCTTTATGATCCATCACCAGGTTTGTTACCCTAGCCCCTGACCACCTCAAGTGAAGGGAGGCTTTTGCACAATGATATAAAATATCATTTTTATGGATGTAATTGTGTGGTATGTGAGCATTCGCAGTAAAGCAAATTAGAAAATGAAGCAATGTAACTGTGGTGACTGAACTCTTCAGTAATAATAAATTAATGTTCAGGAAATAAATGGATCAGGAAATATTGTCCTATTACTACTACACTAAAAAACTGTTTGTGTAGTGACCTCAAATTCCAGCAAATGCTCCAAGATTTCCTTTTGAATCAGTCCCAAAGCTTTGCCAATAGAAACTCACTGGTGCTGCTTTGGCCTCTGCTCAGGAGCTGTTCAAATGTAAAAAGCACAAAGCAAGGCATCTCTTCCTCTTTCAGAGGATGTTTATCACCACTTGACACTAACCACTGCAAAATAAATGCCCTTCCAAGAAAAAAAAAGACATTTCAATTTTCTGCTGACAGTAGGGTAAGCGATACTTTCCTGCACATTTCTGCTGACAGGTAAAAGGGCCAGACCCATCCCAGCGGTGGTTCTCTCCTTGTCAACTCCCTTCTTCAGCACAAATTTTGAGCTCTCAGTTTCTTACCTGACAGACCAGGCCCATGACCGGGAGCCAGCAATGCTTTTACACCTAATGTATTCAGCAGCTGATAGGTAGAGATGATCATAGATGTATTTGTTACTCCTCCTCCTTCTAAAGCACTGTTTTCTGTCTCCCCCTTGAAATAACCAAGCCCAGCTGTGTGTCTCAGGAGCTGCTGACCTGGCACTTGTGGGAGCAGCCGCAGGAGCAGAGCTTCGCCTCCCCCACCAGCACATTCCTCCAGCTTTGCTTCTGCGTGGGAGTATGGGGGATGGTATTTCTAAAATGAACTCCATGCAGCGAGGCCAGTTCTCCTATCTCGTTCCTGAAACACAAACTCTGCATCAGGAAAAGTGTGTTACACGGCACTCCATCACTTCCAGGGCTTTTCCTGAATTCAGAGCTCCTGTGGAGAAGGTTTTGTCACCCAGTGATGGGCCATGCAGGTTTCTGCAAGGCTACAGGTAGCACGAGGCAACAAAATATGAGTTAATAAGAATTGGATGTAGAGCATTAAGAAATAATGGTAAGAGAGCTGAATGAGAAAGATCAATTTCAGCTAGAAGAAAACTAAAATCCAGAGGAATGTCTCCTATATGAATTGTCCTACTAGCAGAAGCAATGTGCAACTGGATTCTTTTACTTAAACAAATAATCTTTTAATCCAAATTTATTCAGTGCCATACATGTCTGTCATATATATAGTTTGAAAGCAAAACTTTCCTCAGACAGCCAGTCCTGCCTGCATTAATTTTCACTTTTTTCTGTATTACTGTGACGAGAGTACTCCAGCTGAGTCAGCAGGCAGGGGTCTGTCAGCTCACAGGAATAAGTAGTAACAGTGTGATTTTTTGGCAAAAGGGTGCACAGAGGTCTCATCTCTGAAATTCACCAGTTCTTTAATAATTCCCTCTCTGTGACAGAATTTTTCCCTGAGAAATACATTGAAAGAAAAAATTTTTCACACTTCATCACACACACTAGAAGAGAATACTTAGGAATTTCTCTTCCGTCAGCACTTTCATGTTTATGACAGCTCAATGTAATAATACAAGTTCCAATTACAGTTCTTGTATTTCCTTACACAAGGAAGAGTGCTCTGAAAACACGCTGCAGTTACAGGCATACTATTCAAATGTGCCCAGTGCGTGTTAGAGAGGATGGGGAAAACCGGTGAAGAAAAATGATTATAAGAAAAAAATGCTGGTAAATGCTGGAACCCATTCACCTCCATTTCAGAAGTGTCATGACAGCTGTTAGGTATTGAAATTAATAATCCATAGGACCATAAGAATTCTGTCTAGAGGATTAACAATGAGCAGAACTGGTACCAGCTCTGGAATGGAGGTGTTTGCACACAGGTGCCAGACTTAGCTGCAAGTCTGGGCTGGACATCTATGTAGGTTTACCTAGGTTTGCCTTTACTCTGAGTATACAGTAGCAACCTTTTCTTCTATGTGCACGGGGAAGGAAAGAAAATCAGAAATGGGAAAGAAATACAGGGCAAAAAATTCTGTACCTCAGCAAAATGAAATATGATTCTGAAATCTGGCTAAGGGTTTCAAAAGAGTGTGAAATGTGTAGTCTGCACCTTGATAAAGCAATTTATTTGCATTATTACCTATAAAAGACAGTCTCACTCGATGAACCATCATCCATATGTTGTCTACAGAGTTCCACCATCAGAGGACATGCATAATGCAAGATCCCAGGGAGACATCTCTGTTCATTCTTACATTTTGTTAAGAACATGGATTTTAAGACCAAAGAGGACCATTAAATCATTTTATTGTGATATATTGAGTAACTTGAGTTAAGGTGGTTGTGGGAAATATCCCTCTTGGTTTGCTGCCTCTCCTGCACTTTGCTGTGAAGGCCCACGAGGGACAGGGAGGTACTGTGGCTGCAGTGATCTTTGCTGCTACAGTCTGCGAAGGGATTCACATCACTCAACTCACCCTCAGCCATCTCCCAAGAAGGTATTGGAGAGCTTCATTCATTTGGTTAAAATCGTTGTCCAAACTACCAGCAAAATTATGGCTCTGCCCAGCAGTAGGTGAGGTGCAACCTGCAGAGCGCTGTCAGCCCAGGCAAGTGTGGCTGTTGGGGGTCTCCTTGTGAGCAGTCTGCCAGCTCTTGGTCTGGGTGCTTCAGCAGGTGCAGGTGTTGGGTCAGCCCCTTGCCTTTTCTGCATTTCACCGGGGCCTGGAGCGTTTGGTCACATCGCCGTTCAGTTGTTTCAGGTCTGAAGTGTCCCTGTGGGGTGTGAGCAGGGCACAGCAGGTGAGACAGGCTCCTACTCACACCCAGTCCTCATTGGGATGCTGCTGGTGGTTTATTTTATCTGAATTGTTGTATTGCAGTTGTTGCTGTCTACCTGTGACACCCTAGTATAATGAGCGAAATAACACAGGGCTAAACGGGATAGAAATGATGACTAGCATGCTTCAAACCTCTCCAGAACCACTCCAATATATTTCCCATGCAGGAGTTTGGAAACATCAACTTTTCTGTGGGTGGATGAAAAAAATTTCACTCTGAGGAGAAAGCAAAAGGAATGGCTGTATTTTATTTCCTTTTTTTTAAAGCCTGATTCAAATGCCTTTAAAGGAAAATAAAATGCTGAAACAAACTCCTTGAAGAGAGATTAATGAATGGTCCATTACTGAAACCATTAAAACATGCAAAACACAGTCACCAATACTATGCTCACTCTGACTAGACATAACGTGTTCTTTGTTTATTATCAAGAAAATATTTACGCTTTTACATTCAATTAGCTTATGCAGTTAGTCACTCTGAGCAATAAACAAACTCAGTTTCTTGTAAAATCTCATTTCTGAATCCAAATACAATTTATTACAGTGCGATGCATGCCACAATCACAATATGCTGTGTACTTTACTGCTGATAATGTATACGTCTTTCTGTGCTAGCCTTCACTTCAGGCTTTTTAAGGAAATTTTTTTCTTCATCTGCAGAAGAAGGCTCAAACTCAAAGCAGCATCTACCCAGGCCACCAAAGCTTTCACACAGACAGAACTCTAATACAAA
Organism: Anomalospiza imberbis; assembly: GCF_031753505.1. Taxonomy (NCBI): domain Eukaryota; kingdom Metazoa; phylum Chordata; class Aves; order Passeriformes; family Viduidae; genus Anomalospiza; species Anomalospiza imberbis. Next base: position 139,642 of record NC_089686.1, on the reverse strand, counting down.
AAGCCACTGAAATACGAAGAACAAGCTGGGTGAGAAGGGAGGAAGGCAGGAGAGCTTGGAGGAGAGCCGGAGGGCAGCTGGAAGTGCCTGCTGAGCAGGGCAGGGCCGGGGGTCCTGGGACAGCGGGCACTCAGGGGGTCCCAGCTCAGCACCCACCCTCCGTGTGCCTGCTGAATGCAGAGCCCCTGGCCTGCAGCCTGGCCAAGCCCTTCTGTGGCACGGAGCCCTGGCAGATGGGTGCCACTGTCCTGTCAGCAAGCCGCACACCACAGCAGTCCAGGCATGTGAGAGGAACTGTATTATCAGTGATCAGCACAAGTGTGTCTGATCCCAGTGTGAGCCAGCTGCCTCCCCAATGGCCCAAGGTAGTCAGCTGCCTAGGAGTCACATATGCCCAAAGGGCTTCCACTGAGCTTTGATGTCTCCTTCCCACATAAATCACCCACAGATTAGACACTTTCGCCTTTCAAACATAAACATTTCAAAGTAAAATGCTTTTAAAATCCCTTACTGAATCTTTAGATGGGATCATGTACTCCTGTTTATGCATTAATATTAGAAAATAACACCTAAAACATACTCCTATCTGATACAGCTGAGCAGAAAGTGCACAAAGCCCAGTTACTTTGACTCATTAATAGATGTGTCACTCATTACTGGAAATGCCTTCAGTGTTTAGGCATGCAGGAGATTTTGGAGTAGACAGTGGGTTCCATCTTTCAACATTACCCTAATACCTTAGAGCATCTTGCTTCAGTGTCTTCTGCACTAGACACATATTTAAAACTGGAAAACCAAATCAATTTGGTGGCATCAAGGAGCACTGAATTGGTGAGTAGAGATGGCAGCAGGACTTCAGGATTCAGTGCTGAACTGTCCCAAGATGTGGAATAGCACATGCAGCTGGAAGTCCAGGGCTTCAAGGAGAAGCTTCACTTGTGCTTTCTCACTTGGGCTCCCTTACCACAACCCCTGCAAAAGCTCAGTGATTTATGGCTCATCATGACTGAGATGACCCATTTTTCTACACACTAAGACAGTTTTTGAGGAGAAAGGGAAAAGGTGCCTCTTGGGAGGGACACCAGCCCATGGTCACAGCTGCCATGGACAAGCAGCTTTGCCAAGACCTGGTTGAGGTCCTGATGGCTCTGCCAGCCTTGAGGCCCAGGCTGTCAGAAGAATAGGTGTGACACTTGGCTCAGTTTGCAATCCTCCCTGCTCCTGACACGCTTCAGCTTCAGCATGCTTGGCTCTTTCCTTTGAAGTCACTCCACAAAATTGACCTCTGGACTTCAGGACTATAAGCAAATGCCACTGTCTGTGCTCATAGGCCAGTTGTGAATTTGGCAGTATTCCTTCCTCACAGACTCATCACAAAGTCCACTTTGCTGAGTGTCTTGCTGAGATAGTTCATAGGTGTCCTTGTGGCAGCAGATCTCTGGCCACAGAGCTGCAGGCACAACTTTCCCAGGCCTTTCTGGGGAAGGCTGTGGGAAGATCAGAGAAGAGAATGAGAAACAATTCATATCTCCACTTGCTGCACCTGCTGTTGTGAACATGTGGAATGTGTTATGGAGATTTGTTTACCAAAGGCTGGTTTCTTAATTAGCCAATGGTGATGGTGTTTAGATTGGAGGACCAATTAGGTCCAGGTGTATCATACCTGTCTATAAAAAGCAATGAGTTTCTTAATAATGATATAATAGAATGAAGTGATTGATCAGCCTTCTGTGAATCATGGAGTCAATGCTAATTATTACCCAGCTGGGGGGCCATTGCTACGACATGTCCTGCTTTCACAGCAGGAATTTACTGGTCACAGCAGAAGGGGGGAAATCCCAGGGGAGAGCTTCACTTTCTTGTGTTTGCTTCTTTGTTGCTACTATATTCATCTTTGAACATCTCAAGGTTCTTAATGAGGAACTAATTGAAAGAAAAATATGTTTTGCAACCCTAAAAATCAGAAATTTTATTCATATCAGACTAAACTAATGAAAGCTTGAACTCCAAGAAAAATTATTGTTAAAAGTTCGTGGTAAAATGCAAACCCGCACACACGGTGAGCTTGAGTTCAAAGCCCACCTGAGTTATTTCTAAATGAGACTTTCCTCAGCCACTGAGAGCTGGGCCAAGGCAGCAGAGCCAGGGCGAGTCCAGGCTGCAGGAGCAGCAGTGGGAGAGCTGAGGAGAAGGGAGAGAGGGGCACCGAGGGCAGGCAGGGCAGGACCTCGCCAGCCCCACACCTCTGAGTCCTGGGGCTTCCTGGGGCACTGTGCCAGAGCACCCCTCTCCCCCTGCCACAGCCCCAGCCCAAGCTGGGTGCACTGGATGGTGACAAAGAGGGAAAGGGGCCAGTCGCCTCCTGGCCCCACAAGCTCCAGGGTGGGCTGGGTGCTGTCACAGCCAAGTGCTGCAAAGCATCCCCTGGCCCTCAGTCAGCCTTGGCAGGCAGAAATCTTCATAACCCCTGCACAAGGAGGGGAAGGGGAATATGTCAGCATCAGGAGAGCACTGCCTTTCATTGAGACTGTCTAGAAGGCCACGCTGGCAGGTTTCTGGAGTTATTTAGGACCTAAATTAGGTCACAGCCAATTACGGCCTGCATGGTGGACACCTTGGTGCTACAGAATGGCTGAGCCGTGGGATAAAAATGCAAGAATTCAGCAGATGATATATCACTGCTTGTGTCACACATGGCCATTTATCTCCAGTTAAGACATGAATAATGCACTAAAAGGTTTTTTTACTGACCAGACAATCTTTTCAATTCCCCTTCTTGAACTGTGTTACTGGGACTTCAGGTAAATGGGCAAGAAGGAAAATACTTGGGGTCTAGCAAGATTCTGGAATTAGTTCTGCTTTCATGGAGTGTAATGAGTCAAAAGCATCTCACAGAAGAAGTGAGATGAAGCTAGACTAAGAAAATAGAAATGGAGGTAAACGTTTAAAGCTTTTTAACAACAGACTAGACTACTGTGTAACAAAAGTGGGATTCACCAACTTGTCTCATTCAAGAAGCAATACAGCCCTCTAAATCCGGGTCACTGGCCCCTCTGCCCTTCAGACAAGCACGTGGTTTTCTGCCAGCACCTCCACACTTGCCTTTGCAGCTCCTTCCACTTACAGAATTTGAAAAGGCATTCTTAGGAATTAGTGAAAAGCCATTAGAAAAGCAACACTCAAAGACTAGTGGATTAAAATCCCAAATGTCAGATCATGGGCATTGCACATTGCACCATGCAGCTGTTGCTGAGAAAACTTCTACAAACACACTTACACACACGCACACAGCCCCTCACACTGGGACAGCACTCACAACACCATGTTAACTATTTAAAGACACCAGAGCCTTCTCGTTAGTGCATGTTCATCATATGGATTTCCCAGGGCCAGCACCATCATCATTCGTGCTGGTGGTACAGGAGGCTTTGACATCCATCCAGCCCTTACACCCTTTGAACAGGATCACAGTGGCAGCAGAGCTGGGCTGTCTACATCAGACATCACAGCATATTTTAAAACTAATTATCTGCTCTTCTGACCTGCCATGGTATTTTCCCTCTTTATAAATAAATGGCTTGCTAAGAACAAAATATCAGCTGTGTAGTAAAGGTTGGTCAGAAGTTAATCTCTGAGGCTTGGAATTCTCTGAACTTCTTACAGATTTATCTCTCTTTTATTTATTTGAACCAAGATTTCCTTAAACCCTTTGTCTCTATTGGAAGAGAGAATCTTACATTGCAAAGCTACAGAAAGAAAATTACCTGCTTGAAACCTGACAGCCAAGTGTAAGAGCATCGATAAAGAGCTGAGAACTTACTCAGTGAAGTTAAGATAAAGGAAAACTCACAGAATAAAATTGCATTGTTTGAGATGTTATTGCAATTGTTATCTAGAAAAGCATCAGTAAGGGCATTGATGTAAAATGAGGAAAGGAACAGCCCAAAGAAAGCCCAGCAGAACATGCTTTTAGGGCAAACAAATAGAGACCCAGATGGATTTGCAGAGAGTTTGTATTCAACCAAAGACAGCCATGAGTTCCAGGGTTCTTTGGCTTTCAGAGATAAAAACTTCTGTTGAGACATCAAGACTGACACAAAATTAAAAAAACCTAAAGGTTTCTACTTAATAATTCCTATATTCTTTTTAACCTTCTTCTTAGTAGTTCAAAATTGTTAAAAAGAGATATGTTTCAAACATGTTGTAACACCACAACTTACGACACCACTGCCAGCTCTGCAGGTTCCTAAAGGAAAATAAACTTCCTAATTCTAACCAGACAACCATAAAAATCCTATCAAGGAACACACTAGGAATGCTGAGTATGGAAATGGCCTTTATGGGTTTTTTTAATTTTTCACTGGATCTACCACAATTGGATATTTTTTATTCTATGACTGCAGGTCACTGCACGTGTGTTCGTAGATACACAAGGAATCCTGAGGGAGTGAATTAAAGCAATGAATAATTCCTCTCTCTCTCAGTCCTGCAGATTCAGAGATAAATCTTTCCAGAAGAGAGCCATGGTGACAGCTGAAATCTTACCAATAATTTCTCTGGAGCACTGTTTCTCTGGAGTCATAAAGGCTAGACTCTCCTCCTGTTAGTCATTAATAAAAGGGTCCCCTGCACTGGGTTATCGGCGAGAGGCTTCCCCTCATCCCTGGACTTTCCTGCAAGCACTGAAAGGCGTGGCTGAGCAGGTGCTTGTGGCTGAGGGCAGATGAGGGCTGGAGTGTGGAGGAGGTGAAGCCGCTCCCCTGTGTCCTCCTGGGGCTCTGCCCACGGGCAGGTGGTGCCAGCCAGGCCAGGGCTCCCAGGCTGGATGGCACGAGCTCTCAGGTGGCCCCAAGGCTGGATCTCTTGTGGTCTCAGCCCTGTGAGGAGCTCAGCTCAGCCCACCCAGCCAGTGCCCACAGTGGAGTGGGGAACGGGTGCATGGTGGGCAGTGGTTTCCTGCGGCCCCTCCTGGATCTGTCCAAGCAGCAAAAGCCTGAGTTTGCCACCAGATCTCAGCTTTGACTTTGGGATTTCTTTTCAGGGAGGTAATTTCCTGAGTCTATCTTAGAAATACACACTTTTAGGTGTAATCATTTTGACTTGTCTACCTGATAAAAAAAAAAAAATCTGAAAGTCCTGAAGGCACTAAAGCTGTTGTGAGGAAGGATGCTGAGCACACTGGTCAGTGAGATAAATGAACCTGGTCAGGCTAGGAATAGCACCAGAAAGATGTTATTAAATCAGTACTTGGGGAATCAGGCTTCTGCTTAGCTTTCTGTTTTTTCCCTCTTTCTGATTTCCCCACCAAGAGAACCAGAGACAGGTCTTTGCAAATGTTTTCCTGCAATTTTCTCTTTAAAAACAATTGTGTTCACACAGTTGGGATGCCATATGTGGCATATTGGTTGAGGGTGCATAAAGGCATTGTAACCCATATAAGAAACAAAAATGCCACCAATCCCACTCCATCTATTTTTGTCTGGTTTCTTCCCTGCCCTTGGACTTTGAGAAATGTACTTTGCTCTGTCCTCCACACAGTAAATTCCTAGAGTAGAGACTCAACCATTGTCTGTCTGGGATTGTTTCAGCAACTTCTCTTGCTTTTACTTTCATTTTATATGATGCTCTCCAGAAGCCACATTTTAATGTCTTCTCAGAAATCCATTTGTCCTGCAATAGAAAACCTTTCCCTAAACCAAGTACTTGTTTCAGCTGGATGGTTTATTATCCATTCTAAGACATTTGTTCTCTTTCTACAAATGGAGGCAACAAATGAAATGAAAACTGTAAAGCTGACAAATACCAGCCATCAGAATGCAGATTAAGAGCACCACCACAGCATTTTTTATTATGACTGCTGAGGTCACAGAGTAAATTTAAAAAAAAATTGTGGGGAAAATGCTTTGTGTCATCTCTTTTCTGACCTTAACCCACAGGCAAAGAAACAGCCAGAGGCTGTGCACATCCTCCTGTCACTACAGACAAGTCCGAAGTGTTCTGGTTTCTTTTGGAGCCAGGCTCTCCTCCATGATGCCCCACAATAAGACAAGAGGTAATGGGCAGAAGCTGATGCCCAGGAAATTCCTGAACTTGAAGAAGAATGAGTTTCCTGTGCAGTGACCAAGCACTGGAACAGGTTGCCCAGAGAGGATGTAGTCTCCCTCATTGCAGAGACTCCAGAATAATCTGGATGCACTCCTGTGTCACGTGCTTTGGGATGATCCTGGTTGAGATATGAGGCTGGACCAGATGAGCCTCTGTAGTCCATTCCAGCCTGACCCATCCTGAGGTTCTGTGTTCCTGCCCAGCAGCATCTGTGGGGGGACTCAAACACGGAGTTCCCTGCTCAGACACTGACCACTGTTCCATAAGCTCCACACACCTCCACTCCCATGTCCCCATGGCTCTTGTCCTTGCTGCGCCACAGAGACCTTGAGGAGGGGGCCTCAGCACCCTCTGGGAACTACCACCATTGCCTTCAGCCTCCTTGTTTCCTGGGTAGGCAGTTCATCGCTGCTTTTCTCCTACAATATCCCCATCTTCTTCCTGCTAGTGAGGCTTCGGTTGGTTTGCCATGGTGTGTGAGCCCATGAGAGCAATATGCATTTTAACTGTCTTGAGTGTGAATTGGTGATAGGAATAGTCTTCCTAGGAGGCTGGAAAGCCAAAGCCTGCAGGGCTGGCAGAGGGGCTGATGGCAGCTCTGCCATGCAAACACATCTCTGAGCCAAAGATGCTTTGCTGTAACCCAAAACATAGCAAGAGAGGATGTGCCCTGGGTTTGTACAAAGCTCTCTTTCCTTTGAAATCAAGCTGTGTTCTCTATTGTTTCCATCAATATATTTGGTAGTATCAAAAATTGTTAAAGGTGAAGCAGAAATTCAGTCAGGGAGAGAGATAAGCCACCTTTTTTAGGTCTGTTCAGACCAGTAGATGACACCCACTTCAAACTGATGTCATAGAGCCAAGACTGAAAGCCCCTCTATCTCCAGCAGAATGTGGATGCAGAACAAAAGCTGAGTCTCCAACTGCTTGCAGCTGCTTCTGAGCATGTCTTTCAAGTGAAAACAACTGTTCAAATAAACCTGGAGGAGAAACAAAGTGAACAGCTACATGAATAATGAATGACACCACACTGAGTGTTACAAGTCTTCTGGCTGGAGCCATCTGTTCTTGGAATCCATATATTTATGCTTCCAATGTGACTTTCTATATTCCTGCAACTGGAGTAGATATTAAACATGGTCATGCATGTGTGTGTTAGTACATTTTTCTTGCAGCTTTTTTTAACTGCTGGGTTTATACAACAGCTTTTGTGCTAGGATGCAAAGAGAAATGTTCCTCAGTCATACTTATGTGACCATAGATCACTGTATATGACAGAGTAATGCAAAGAGTAAAAAGATTTTTTCCCCACAGTTGAACAGAAAAATATTTATTCTTCCTATTAGATGATTATTAGCTTTTCAGCAAGAAAGATATGGCCTTACAAAGACTCTTCTTTTTTTTCCTTACTTTGCTCAAAGTTTCTGAGAAGCCTGAACTGAGTGAGTGATGCTCTTTCCTTTCAAAGTACTACAGGAGCACTGAATTGTGATTCATTATCCTGTCCTCAGGGGTTCAGGAGACAGCAACACACATTCCTGTGTTACAAGAGATCACACGCTAATTAACAGCATTATACATTTATGAACCAATTATCATATTTGCACAGGACAAGTGCATCCTACTTCTAATTATAATTTCAAGTCTCACTTGAATAAGCTGTCATTGAAGAAAAGCCCAGTGCACCCTGTTAGCATTTTGCAAGTGGAAGCCAAGATGTTCAAGTGTGCTCGGCAGCTTCCTTCACTGGCAGCATCCATAGCATGAGCAGGATTCTGTCCTCATCTGCGCAGAAAAGGGCTGACTTGCCTTTACTCAGGAAATGCTTCTCACTTCTCCCAGACCATCTTCCCCCAGGCCCTCCCTTCGTGGCTCCGAATAGGAGGGGAGGTTGATTATGCCCTCAAAGGCCCGGTACTTGGAAAATAAACACCAGACACCCAGGTACCATAAACTTGGCAGTTTGAAATTACCGACTTTGCTGGCAGTGCAATCTCTCCCTCAGTCTCTCCCTCTCTCTTACCTACCAGCCATGCAGAGACAGAAGGAAAATTAAAGTAGAGGTGAGATGTCTCATTGCAGCTGATCTGAAGCTGCCGCCTAAACTCAACCAGATTAGAAGAAAACAAGTCCCCATATAAGGCAGGGTTAGGTGGGATTCAAACCCAAGCAAAGACCTCAGCCCACCCTGTTCTAGCTGAGATGCAGATACACCCCTGGCCAGAGATTTGGGCAGAGAGGTCCCATTCAATCACTTATCTGAGCCTGGGAAATGCAAAGCCCCTATGAAAGGGGCAGTCATGTTAAACTCATGGCTGTGATGACCCACAGTGTTGTGTCCCATGTCTGTCTCCAGCCCATGACCCCACATACCAGAGGTGAGTCTTTGCTTTAATGCCTTTTGTGTAAAAGGAAAACAAGCTGCCTCTCAGAGCACGTAGCAGCTCAGGTGTGTGACAAGCTGGTACCTCCCACCCCTTGCACGGGTGGGTGGTCCCTGTCTCCACGCCTCACACATCTCCACATCCCTTCTGTGTGCTCCACCACAACATATTTCTTAATGGCTTCAACCTCTGTTTGCAGTTTTTTTTTCCATCAACAAACCAATCCAAATTATTTTCTCTTCCCACAGTGTTGTTCCGTATGTGTAACTTCCACAGCCATCTTCACTACCCATCTGTACAAGGAGTACAGAGGAAAAAAATATTTTTAGTAGTCCTTTAAAACAGACAGAAATTAGTCATTCGAACTGATAGTGTCATGGGAAAGCCTGGCCCACACATCTGTCTGGAAAATTCATGGGTACCTGAGAACAAGAAATCATAATATTTGGCTCTGGAATTTATAATATTTGCTTCTTCTGCTGCTCCTTCTGCTGAAATATATTCTGTTACATTTTTGTCAATTCCTGGATAAGGAAAGAAACAACACTTTAATCTTCTCTGAGGCAGACTGTATATTTTAAAAGCTCTAAAAACATGAGTTTTCCAAAGCACTGTCGTTGTTCCTGCAGGCAGAAATGTTGCAAACCAAGTAATAAGACTTCAAGCACTAATCAAAATATTCAGAATTGCAAGCTGGTAACAAACAACCTGAAGCCTAAATAGCTCTTAGCAGTAAAAATAAATCTAGCCTTGTCTGGGATCTCCATGGACTTTTGTACTTCATGAACCAAAAATATATTTCCATTTCAGCTTTCAAATTAGTTGCTGTTTAGGCCACATCAACATCTGTGTGAAAACCTTCCCTGGCAGAGGAAAGAAACATCTTTGCAAAGATTCTGGTTAGTGAGGTCGAGCAGTATCTGCAGAGGAGACCTGCTTCCAAAAACAGCCCTGCCAGCCCTGTTTTATTAATAAAGTGGTTTTGGTTGAATGCAATGAACCTGCTCTGCCTGTGGAGTTAAATCCACTCTGCCAGCAGCAGACGTTGGCTCTGGGCATGTCGTGGCCAGGGATACTGCTTGGCCTGTGCCAGATGCAGGGGCTACCATGTCCAGAGTAAAAATACTAGAAATTTTCATCAAAATAATCTCTTCTAGTCCCTTTTGAACTGCATTTTCAGTTTCTCAGACTATATCAAACAATCTGCATGAACACCACATGTCACAAGCTGTGCAGTGCTGTTCACAACTTGGGGCAAGAGCAGGCTGGTGACACTGTGATGTTTAGTAACAAGATAAAATGCATCCTAGAGAAAAACACCATTATTTCCTTCCCAAATGAAAGCAGGCGTTTCTAAAGCCTGTAGACGCTCTTTGAAATGCCTGTTTAAAGTAACTGGTAAATGGGAATACTTTCCACTAGCTTCAGGTAGCAGAATGCTTGAAGACATGGTCTAAACACCTGACTAATTTATCTGGGGCCTAGGGCCAGGGTGTGTTTAAGGCAGATACTAATGCCCATCTCTCTGCTGCTGAACCAGACAATCACGTGTGCTCACACGGATGTGTTAGGAGCTCTCCTGTCTCAGTGTGCTGCTATGAGCAAGCCCCATAGAGTGCCTAGAGAGATGGACCTTCAGCTAGTCTTTTTGGGGATGTCGGTGAGGTCACTGGTATAAAAATTTCTCTGCCCTGAGTATTCTGCAGCAGGGTTTTGAGCTTTAAGTCCAATTTATTTGACTGGTATAGTGGAAAAAACAGTTGGAGATATGTGCCTCCAGGAAGAGACCCCAATCAAAGGAATCCCCGGCCCTTTATACCCTGACAGTCCATGCACCACCCCTCACACACCCTGCACACACTTCTTTGTCCAGGTTTTTGGTCTGCACCAAAAATCCAGCACCTTACTGGATTCTTCCTCTGTCTCACAGTGGGTCAGTAGCTGACTTTAAGTTGTGGCTTCCTTATCTCCCAGCTTCCACTGGCCTCAGGGCTGCCTTTTACATAACCAAGCTCAAGACAAGTTCAGTCTAAGAGAACTTAAGAGAACTTCAGTCTAAGGCTTTAGTTCAGTTCCAGTTACTCATATTAAGCAATCCTACTCATTCAAAAGAATACCGTTAGCAGAATTCGGCTGGCTACAATCCCTCTGAAGGATTCACTCAGGAGCCCATTTGACATGTTCATATATCCTGGGGCATCTCGAGCACCCTGTGTTCTCCCTGCTCTCTCTTCCCCCAGCGCAGCACGGGCAGGAAGAGCAGCTCTCCAAAGCAACACTGCAGAAACTGGGAACGAGTGGGTGATTAACATTACTGGTTTCCAGCTCAGTTTACCATGAGAAGAGATCTGGTTTCTGGTTTCGTTCCTGCTGGGGCAAATAAGATTAAATGGAGACAAAGTAGAAAATATGCATATCTGAAGTGGAAAGGAATTCACTGGGACTGATAAAACAGAATCTTAATAAACATTTAAGGAAAATGCTTAAATCCATTTTATTCCCCTTCTGTATATGCAAGACAAAGAATTTGAGGTACCAGTCTGAATTAATTTTGAGTCAGTTCACATGCAGAAAATGTACTTTGGCTTTGCTCAAGGGGAGTCAGTTAATGAATCTAACCTCATAGCTATAAAGTATCAGCTCCATAGTTAGCACAATAACCTCAGACCAGTAAGCCTCACTATCTGTACTGCTCACTTAATCCTGTTCAATTGGGCATAGATAAATAAATGGAAAAGAAATTACATTATTTATCAGTTCAAACATTAAATAAAGCAAACCAACAATAATCACCAGTTAAAGCCGATATCTCTTGCAGTAGTCACACATTTCTGCTGTTTTGCTGCCAGGATGCCTAGGCTTCCTCTTTGCTTCCCTGGGTGGTACCAATGCTGTATCCACAAGACATCAGGTCCGTTTTTCCTGTTTCTGAAGAAAACAGGAAAAACGGACCTGTCTTCAGTGGGAAGACCGCTGAAAACAGTGGTCTTCCCACTGTTTTCAGTACTGTGTTCCACATCCTGTCTGGGTACACGTTTTCCATCAGTGGCTCCAGATTTATTTGAAGTCTTGGATATAGGTTTATTTAGCTCTCTGAACAGAAGTGATAGATTTTACTTCCTTCTGGTATTTTGCCTGTTAAAAAACACATTTTCTTCCATTTTTCACTGTTTCTGCTCAGCTTTGGTCAATACTTCCCTTTGGTCACCTACAGAATTTATCATTGCATTTAATTACTCATTTCACTTTTCCAAAGAATCATGAGGTTTAAAAAAGTTGAAACTGTTAATTTGTGATTATGTGTTCCTCAGCTGTCTGTTTCAGCAAGCTAAACATTTTCAGCAGTCTTTTGGAAGCAGCATTTTTTTAAGACATAATTTTGTTCATCTTCACACCTTTTGTTTTATTTACTGTGCCACTAACTTTACCTTCTGTCATCTTCAGCAGTATTACCACTCAAGACTTTGACTTTTTGTGCAACTCCATTACTATCCTCACCCTGCTTCCCCAGTCTCCTCTCTGTATTGGCTCTGGCTGGCTTGGAGCAGCCCCACCTTTGAAGGCTTCATTTGGAGCCTTGGCACAGAGCAATTGCTTACCCTCTCAGTCACAAGTGTCCTCCCTGGCCACTGCTGTCCACTGCTCTCTCTTGAAAAAAGAAACCACTAGATTTTGGGCAGAACTGATTGTACAGTAAAAAATAGTAATAAAAATACCCAAACACAATAAAGTATTATTTTCTCAAAGAATATTGGGGTATGACTAGGTATTTGGTAGGATTTTGTGTCTCTTATTCAAGTACTATCCTTCAAAATAGTTTATTTCCAAGAAATTTACCAGAGTTGTTGTTTTGCTGTGTTTTGGGGGAAAATCCACACCCAGACACACAGAGCCATGCATGAACACAGCCAACCTCACTGCCCTCACCACAGACATTGAAAGCAGTGGTCCATGAAGTGACTTCTTTCAGAACACTCACGTCCCTGGCACAGAGAGGGATGATGTGAGGGCTCCTCCTTGGACACGTGTGACTTCTGTAAGGGGAACCCCAGAGACAGAGCTCTGACAACAGGGAGGCAGAGCATTTCACAAAGCTAATTACCTGCCACGAAGGACATCCCTCACCAGCAGATATTTCAAACACATGAAATAGAAACACCATTCTGAGAAACAGCTAGATAAAGAAATGGAAAATATAGTGCTTTTGAACATAAGTGCACTTACATGGATAATCAGATTGCAGAGATAGCAGGCTAGACACTTCTTTATGACATCTCTATTTCTTTCCTGTCACAGGTATAAAGATTTTCACAGGTCTTTCCAAAAGAGGAAATGTGAGCTGGATGCTCTCAGTAATCCAATTGCTTGCTCATATAATCTCATTGTAAAGAAAACAGTAATGCTGTAAAAGCAGGAGAAAAGAAAAATCCAGACCAGCTTCGCACTCTGTCCCACTGCTCAAAGCGCAAATGTCATGCTTTTTATGTGTGCAAATAAATGAAGAAATAAATCTTGCACATCACTGCGGTGATTTCTGTGCCATGTCAGAGCCTGGTGCCACCGAGGATTTGACACTGCACATCTTTGGGAAGGAACAGGATGTCAGCGTAGCAGGCAGAGTTCCCCTTGGGGCAGGGCAGTGTCCGGCAGTGTCTGCCCTGACCTGCACCCTGCTGCAGGATCCCAGCCTGGGTGAGCCAGAGGCTGGACTCAAGTGAGAGAAAGGCAGCTGACAGAGGGTGTGTTTTGGGTTTGCCTTTCTGAAATCTCATGTCTGTATTTACTTGTTCTTTTATAAAACAGTCAGAAGGTTTAGGTATTACCGCAATGCAAAACATTTAATTTACATATAGGAGAGAAATGGCCTGTGTAATTTTGCAAAAAACAGATTATTTTAAAATGCATTGATCTGGCCTTCAGCATTTCAGCACCTCTTCCACACAAGCCTACAGGGAAGTTAAAGGCAATAATATCACAAGCTCTATCTCCACAGGAGTCTATGAGTTAATTAATTTCTTAGGAGTTTTTCAAGGCTGTCAGCTTCAGTTTAGATACTTCAAGCATTTATTTTCTCCTGCCTCTAAAACTACTGAATGTGTTGTTTGAAACACCAGCCTTAACTCCTTCCCTACCGCAGCACTGATGTGCTGGCTTTATTCCCTTCAGTTTGCTTGTCCCATATTTTCTAACAACCACTTCCAAAGCAAAGCGGCACTTTCTGGTCCATTTCCCTCTCGCATCTTTGAGTCCCTGTATGCTGCTAGCTCAGGGATGCAGTTTCCAGTGTCCCACCCTTGCTGTGTGACCACTCTGCTTGGAGCTCCTGCAGTCCTAAACACAAACTGGGAGCCGTGCTCAGCCACCCAGCCCTGCCTTCTCCTCCCCAGTGCTGAGGGAGAGCCGGGAGTGTGAGGAGAGGCACAGGGACCACTTCACTGTTCTCCACTGGTACGGGAGGCAAAAAGGCTCTTCCAGCCAGAAAACTGAGCAATCTCACACAGGGATGCTCTCAGGGTGGTACAGGATGGGGATGAGAGTTCCCTCGGTATTCTTCCCCACAGAAGCCTCTTTGGTCAGCCATCCTGATGGCTGAGGAGGCTGGAATTCAGACAATGGACTGATGCACAGACTTTAAAGGACATTTAAGGATAGGCAAAAAAAAAAAAAAAAAAAAAAAGAGAGAGAGAGAGAATAAAACTTTGCTACTCTGAGGCACAACATTAACCACAGAAGACAAGACAAAATAGTTGATTTTCAATTTGGTTGTGCTAAGTCTAAAAAAAGCCAGAGCAAGTGTTCCTTATGATACCATCCTTTTATGCCTTGCCAGCTGCCAAACAAAGCACCACAGATCTTTTTACATTTAAGTACCAGTGGGAGTGGTTTTGCATAGGGAAACACTTAAGAAAATAGATCTTATTTCTGAGATTTCCTGTATTTCCCTTCCCTGCTAAAGTCTGAGGAAACTGATACTCCCACCAACTGGTGGATTCCTTCTACAGTGGTTGTGGTCATGACAGGTACCATACATTGTGCCAATCATTCCATAAGGCACTGAAATTAATTATTTTTAAAACTAATACATGATAAATTGTGTCAAAAGAAATGAAGGAATTAACTTCAGAGTAGTTTTATGAGACTTCTGTAGTTAACTCAGAAGTCAAACTGAGATGTTGTTAGAGTTTATACCTAAAGGGGAATTCTCAGCATGTGTGTGGATCGACACATACAGGTAACCATGGCAACCGCCAAATCACAGGCAAAATGCAGAGAAGTTTTATTTCATTACCTCACTAACAACGCTGGGCGGCAGAGACACACAGGACACAGGCTCAGCCAGGCTCAGCTCATCCCATGGACAGAGACACACAGGACACAGGCTCAGCCAGGCTCAGCTCATCCCATGGACAGAGACACACAGGACACAGGCTCAGCCAGGCTCAGCTCATCCCATGGACAGAGACACACAGGACACAGGCTCAGCCAGGCTCAGCTCATCCCATGGACAGAGACACACAGGACACAGGCTCAGCCAGGCTCAGCTCATCCCATGGGCAGAGACACACAGGACACAGGCTCAGCCAGGCTCAGCTCATCCCATGGACAGAGACACACAGGACACAGGCTCAGCCAGGCTCAGCTCATCCCATGGACAGAGACACACAGGACACAGGCTCAGCCAGGCTCAGCTCATCCCATGGACAGAGACACACAGGACACAGGCTCAGCCAGGCTCAGCTCATCCCATGGACAGAGACACACAGGACACAGGCTCAGCCAGGCTCAGCTCATCCCATGGACAGAGACACACAGGACACAGGCTCAGCCAGGCTCAGCTCATCCCATGGACAGAGACACACAGGACACAGGCTCAGCCAGGCTCAGCTCATCCCATGGACAGAGACACACAGGACACAGGCTCAGCCAGGCTCAGCTCATCCCATGGACAGAGACACACAGGACACAGGCTCAGCCAGGCTCAGCTCATCCCATGGACAGAGACACACAGGACACAGGCTCAGCCAGGCTCAGCTCGTCCCATGGACAGAGACACACAGGACACAGGCTCAGCCAGGCTCAGCTCATCCCATGGACAGAGACAAACAGGACACAGGCTCAGCCAGGCTCAGCTTGTCCCATGGACAGAGACACACAGGACACAGGCTCTGCCATGCTCAGCTTATGCCCAGCAGCAGGAACTGCTGTCTGCCCATGTATTAAATGTGTGAAAGGACTTCACACAGTTTATCACAAGGCTGTACTTCTATGATTTCTTCTCCCAGCAGGAGACAAGCATGCCTGTGAGAATGGTCTCTCTACACAGGTATTTTGCTTCTCAAAACAGGCAGAGGATGAACAACATCAGGTATAATAAGTGGAATTTCCCACACCAACATTCTTAGCATTCCCTGCTGCAACACCACTTTGAGTGAAATTATTCTTTCCTTGCCAAATTATCTGGTTTTAACCCTTTCCTCCCAAAAGCATGCTTTCAAATTCTCATTATTTGTTAGTAACTGAAGCCGAAAAAAATCCCAAACTTTTCCCATTAATGACTTTGGTGTTCTCCATTTGGCAAATTTTGATTTTTTTTCCTTCTTTTCTACAGTGAAGAAAGCAAACTCATGTTACCATTAGTAGAGAAATTCAGCCTAGAGGCCAAACCTCCTGATCCTTCTGAAATTATGTGCAGTCCCCGATCATTGAAACAAAACCTTTCCCATGTGAGCAGCTGGTCACCGGGAGACCTCTGACCTTTTGTCTTTTTTGTGCTGGTTCTTTCTGCCCCGGGGTATGGACAGTGCACCAGCAGTGGGAGGCAGTGTGGGGTCTGCTCCTCCTGCAGCATCCCCGGAAGCCCGGGCAGGCAGACCCCTGGCTGGCACAGGCAGAACACCAGGCCCAGGTGTGCCCAGGTGTGCCCAGGTGTGCCCAGGTGTGCCCAGGTGTGCTGCTTGCGGCGCCTCTCACCTCCCAGTGCTCACACCAAGGGCCACAGCAGTCACCGTTTCAGCGCTGAGCAGGACCAGCTCTTCAGTTGCTGTCCCTGCCCTGTTCTACCCTGTCCCCTGTGCCCCCAGGACTCCCAGAGCACCCAGGGCTCTCCAGGCTCACTGCACCCACACTCCTCACCCTCAGAACGGGGCTGCAGCAGGTGCCCTTCATGCTGCAGGTGTCTAGGACACCAACTAGATCCTAGCTCAAGCCTTGGGTCACAAAGACCTTTATCCACTGCAAATGCTTTTGCTTAGCTTTTCATCTTCACTGGACTAGGTCTGGAGGTTCCTGTTATCCCCATGAATACCTGATCTCCCGTAATTGATGCAGGTTTTGGCCTTATTGACAACTCCCAGAAAATAAGTCTCAGCAGTGAATAGTGTAGAAAATTCCATCCCTGTGTTTGCTTTCCTGAGCTTGCTCCCACCTTTATGCAATGGCAGACCCTCTGTTTTCTGCTCCATGATAAAGGACGTGTGGTCACCTACAATTTAATTTCATAACGCTGTTCATTACTTCTTATATTTATCAGCTCTCCCACTTAATCTTTTCACCCAACAATAAATTCAGGCCATTTCAGCCCTGCAGACCCCATAAATTCTCTCCAAGCACTTAGTCATTTCCAGAACTGATCTCTGGATCCAGCTATTCCATCTACATCCTTTTTGAGCCACACTGACCTGAACAGATTATTTCAGGGGAGTGTGTAACAGTGATTTCTTTGACAGCTTCCTAATACTTGTAGTGTTGATTTATCCTGTTTCCTTTGCATTCCGATGACTCTTGCTCCTTAGAAAGTATCTACATGTTAAGTCTTTGAGCTTTCCCAGTGATACAAAGATTTTTTTTCTGGGTTATTACAGTTAATCTAGAGCCTAGCCAGGCATATAAATTGTTCCAATTAATTCCTCTGTGCAAATTACTTTGCATCTGTCAAAAGTGAATTTTGCTCGTCATTTTGTTCTCCACTCACACCACCATCTTTTTATACCCTTTGAAGATCATCACCTAGTCTTGATTAACCTAAATAATTTTTGTGCAATTTACATCTCTTGCTGCTCCTTATCAATTTTCTCATGCAAATAGGGGTGTGGGTGTGTGGGTGTGGGTGTGGGTGTGCATGCTTTTTGTATATAAATTAAGGATTAAATTCCCTTTTAGAAATTTAGATATGTCACTCCCCAGACTTTCTGCTGTGGCCACAGTTTCCCTGTCCAATTCAAGATCAAGAGTAATTTAGGGACCAGATGTGAAATGGAGGGGAAGATTCAAAATCCACTTTGTCCTGTGTGTTGAGAGGGATTGTGACTTTGCTTCTTATGGCTTTTTTTTTACTTTTCAAAGCTGAAGAAACTCCAAATTTAGCCAGGGAGCTCCTTGACGTATTTCTATCCCTACTCAAGAGTCCTGCTTTCTGAGTCAGGCATTACCACCTGCAGCAGCTCATGGGTCAGGAGTGCCACACCGCAGTCGCCAGCTGTGACCTGTGCTGGGGTTTAGCTCCAGACACGGCTCCTGGGGCTGCATGTGCTGAACTCTGCCAGCCCCAGCCTGGGAGGTGATGTGGTTTCAGCACTGGGATGTTCACCAGGAGCTGGGAGCAGCCCAGGGCTGCTCTCAACCCACCTGTGAGCAGCAGTCCCTGGGTCCCAAGTGCTCCAGGACTCATGTGCTGGGCAGGGCTGGGGGGCAGGTCTGATCTGCAGTGGCAGATCTAACTGCTGTGCACCCTCGGAGTATTGCTGGCAGGACTAGAAACAAGATTTAGTCATAGGCACAGGAGCATGCTCACCCTCTTCCACATGTCCAATTTAATTCCCGCTGGCTCCCAGGGGTTCAGAGCAAGGAGCTGAGATTCTGTGATGCTGCACAAAGCAGCGGGGCATGCACAACATTTCACCCTTAAAGACGAGAACATCCACATACTGAGTGGGTAGGACTGGGACACCCCAACCATCACTTCCTCCCCAAAATGGTCAGTTCTTTCTTTATACAAACCAGTGTAATAGACTGAAAAAATTAGGGTTTTACTTAGATATTTTTTTTATCTTTCCAATAGCTGATTCTTCTTTAATGCTACTGAAATCACAAATTCTGCAGTTCAGTCTGTGACTTATATCTTGAGAGATCTCTAGTTACCACAGTAATGACTTCTTTTAGTTGTGTAACCAACCCTTGCCAGGGGTGAAACAGTCATCACTAGTTTATTGCACTTCATACATGGCATTAATTCATATAAATTAGGATACAACTTTTTGTCCACACACTGACAATTTTTACAAGTCACATAAACATGTTTACTGTGTAAAGATACATAGGCCATCCAAACTTTGCTAATAAGGTTTACTGTTTCAATAAGTGAGACAGCCAGTAGCAATTGCCTAACAGGTGGGATAGAGCATGGTAGATGGTGGAGACAGTGGGCCAGGTCCTAATACTGGGAATGACCCCCCTACCTCAATGCCCCAGAGCACTGAATGAGGTTAATCCAAACTTCATTATGTCCTGGAATTCACATTCCTCAGATATAAATGGTGATGCCTGGTAGAGCTGAATGTTATTTATCTGCAGCTGTTCTTTCCCAAGGCCATTGACAGAAAGATAGATGAAAACCACTTATTCTCTCTGTGGCTTGTATAATTTTCATGTAATGCCATCAGATCCCCCAGCTGTCTGACACTTTGCACTAAGATTGATGTGAAATGCTGAAAGAGGGGAATAAAGCTGATGATAATAACAAACTATCCAGTAATTTTTGCTTGATAGTACCCAAAACTTATTGACATGTTACCTTTCACTCAGTAATGCTGTTCCCTGACACCTGGATTATGCTGCATCACCAGTTCCATGCTATTCAGGCCTGGGTTTTCCTGCCATCTGTACACACAAATAAATATACCTTAGCCAAACACTGGGTTTCAGTCATTTGGCAGCTACTTCTTAGATGGTACCAGTTTAAAAGGGATGATGATGTGGTTAAAATTTATCCATTTCCCTCATGGAAGGGATCCACCTCCTGCAGGACCTGTTGAGGTGATGGGGGATTCCAGGAGAGTGAACCAGGCTGGGCAGATCCTGAGGCAAGTGTCTCCTGGATGTGGGAGAACAGTGAGAAATATATCAAACAAAGGCTCCAAAAGACACCTGTAGATACCCAGGTTCATAAATTGTTATCCAAAATAGCGATACTGGTACAAGAGCTCCATACCTCTGACTGACTGGCTTGCTAATTATTTTCCTTCAGGGTTAAGTAGAAAAGTCATCCTACATTTCCTGGTATCAGAGCAACTGATAAAAATATTTTCCACAATAAAGTTGACATTAATTAGCTTAGCTCCAGTGAGGCTTCACTGCCTGTAAAAGAAATTCCTCAAAATGCTGGAAAAAGCTTCTTTATTAACGTTTTTCAGTGATTACATAATATGTATCTGCACCCATCCTGTATTACTTGAGAAGCAATTATGCTAAAATGACACTTGCTGAGATGGCAATAAAACTGCCATGTAGAGTGCCAGCATAACTGCTCCAATAACTCATATAATATATTTAGCTTTTAAAAAAGTGTCCAGCCTTATCTATATTTTATTAAAACAGGAAGATCGAGTACCAACTGCAAAGGCTGTAATTGTGTGAGAATTCTCTGGAGTAAGAATCACAGAGATCCAAAGTACAGACAAAGAACAGAGGGTGGAGTGCTTCCCTGCAGTGCCCAGCCTGTTAGTTTGGAACATCACAGAGTCTAGATGCACAGAACATTCTGAGGTGGAAGGGACCCACAAGGATCACAGCGTCCAGCTTCCAAGCAAATGGCCCATACAGGGATTGAACACAGCCTTGGTGTCAGGGCTGGGGCACAGGAGGGTCCCTGGGGTGAGGGACCCCCAGCATGGGCACTGGGCACAGGAGGGTCCCTGGGGTGAGGGACCCCCAGCATGGGCACTGGGCACAGGAGGGTCCCTGGGGTAAGGGACCCCCAGCATGGGCACTGGGCACAGGAGGGTCCTGGGGGTGAGGGACCCCCAGCATGGGCACTGGGCACAGGAGGGTCCTGGGGGTGAGGGACCCCCAGCATGGGCACTGGGCACAGGAGGGTCCCAGGGCCCAGGACCCCCAGCATGGGCACTGGGCACAGGAGGGTCCCTGGGCCCAGGACCCCCAGCATGGGCACTGGGCACAGGAGGGTCCTGGGGTGAGGGACCCCCAGCATGGGCAGTGGGCACAGGAGGGTCCCTGGGGTGAGGGACCCCCAGCATGGGCAGTGGGCACAGGAGGGTCCCTGGGGTGAGGGACCCCCAGCATGGGCACTGGGCACAGGAGGGTCCCAGGGGCCAGGACCCCCAGCATGGGCACTGGGCACAGGAGGGTCCTGGGGTGAGGGACCCCCAGCATGGGCACTGGGCTCAGGAGGGTCCCTGGGCCCAGGACCCCCAGCATGGGCACTGGGCACAGGAGGGTCCCTGGGGTGAGGGACCCCCAGCATGGGCACTGGGCACAGGAGGGTCCCTGGGACCAGGACCCCTGGCACTGGTGCTGACAGGGCTGTGCCACACTGCCACACCACCATGTCCTCGGGGAGATGCTGCAGCTCAGCCATGACCTGGAGAGCAAAGGGCACTGCTGCTACCTGCAGTGTGACCTGCAGCTCTTCTGGACATCTTGTACCCATTGCAACATCTCCCAAAGGGCCTCTGAAAAAAGCTTATGGGATCTCTTAAGATACTTCTTGCATTTTCCCACTAATGACATTCATTCTCCACAGCTGAGG
Organism: Anomalospiza imberbis; assembly: GCF_031753505.1. Classification (NCBI taxonomy): domain Eukaryota; kingdom Metazoa; phylum Chordata; class Aves; order Passeriformes; family Viduidae; genus Anomalospiza; species Anomalospiza imberbis. Next base: position 118,390 of record NC_089686.1, on the reverse strand, counting down.
ACAGCCAGACTTTTTGCTATTGGATCTCACAAGTTTACTTTTAATTTCTCATCTGCAGCTCTTTTGCTTATGACATTATGTCAGTCATCCTGAATATGGGGGATGGATGTGGGAAGCCATTAGCATCAGTTTCAAATGCATCAAGTCAAGGTTCTCAGCCTGCATTTGTAGAGCTTTATCTCTATATGCATCCTGTCTGTTGGTATTATGCCACAGAGTAAATTACAGAAAATTTACTAATTTTAATCAAAAAAGTTTTAAATTTTCTGAGTCAAAAAAGAAATAAACGGTTTTACCCTTTATACAGTGTTTATTTTCCTAATTTATTGAAAAATAGGTATTTTTAAAGTTGTTCTCCAGGCCTACTGAATTCCCTTTCCACAATTAAATTTAACAGACTTCCAGATAGTTTCCATTTATCAATATTGCCCATGTTGGTGGGGTAGAGAATGTTCAGAAATTAATAGCATAGGAAACTTGTGATGCTGTAAATGTTAAGTTCAGCCACTGAAATTGCACTTTTAGCAATTTGAGATTAATGACAATTGTCATAAATGTCCTGCTTTTTAAATGTTATGCAAAATATGTTTCCAGGCATACAAAGAAAGAAGGCTGGGAATAAAAGTTTACTTATTTGGCTGTTGTTACTAGATTATGCAACAAGATTGCTTTTACCTTTCCAGTTAAACACCTCTGACTATACAAGATTCCTGTAGATGGTTCCACAAATGGACACACATGTCATACACAGAGCATGTCTTTTATATGCACGTAAAGAACATATAATATTACATCATTATTTAATGAATACATGAAGTATTCATTGTATAGACATGTAAATAGAATTGTCAGTACCAAGAAGTCCCCAAAAGGTGGTTCATGTTGGGAGAGTAAATACATTTGAAATACTAATTACTAGGAAATAATTAAAAGTTAATTAGAGGAGAGCATCAAAACTACACATTTTTAGTAGCACATATAGCCATGCAAAGCAACGAAAGGGATGCTGCATTGAAAAAAATCACAGGCTGATTTTCAGAGCTTACATATTCTACCAGCTATTTGAATAAAGGCTTACTGTGTAAGGACATAGAGGCTTTTAAAAAGCACATTCCACTCATGTTTCCTAAACTAGGCAGGGTAATGCTTTAAGTATAGTTAACCCAAATTATTTCTCCAAAATGAACATCAGCATTTAGGATAAGTATTACTGTGTGCAGTTTGGGGCACCACAATATAAGAAAGATATAAAGCTATTACAGAGCGTCCAAAGGCAGGACACAGAGGTGGTGCAGGGTCTGGAGGGGCCATAGGAGCGGAGGCTGAGGACACTTGGCTTGGTCAGCTGGAGAAGAGGAGACTGAGGTCAGGAGGCTGCAGCTCCTCCCAAGGGACAGCAGAGGGGCAGCTTTACTTGTGTTGTTTTTTGCATGTTTGGTTTGCGGCAGCCAGCTGACACCCTGTGCACACCAAGTGCAGCTTCCCGGCTGCAATTCCTTTCACGGGCTCTTATAAAACGTCAGCACAGCAAAGTGCTCTTTGGGAACCGTGTAAAAAAGGGGTTGTTGTGGCTTTTTATCCTAAAAGTGAATGCAGAAGCCAGCTCTGTTTGGTTTACACAGAAAGAGTCTTCCTTCAGTGCATTGGACAATAAAGTTCAACCACTTTCAAGTTCCACCTCTTCCCTAAGAGCAACTTCTTAGCTGAAGCAATTGTGTGAAAACATTAACAAACTGCTACACTCCCTCAAGAAGCCATTAAACATGGCATGTTAAGTCAGGAATTTGCATATGGTTGATTGTTTTGTAAACAAACTGTCTCCTGAGAGGACTGTAATTAATCTTTTACATCAAATCTGTTGATTAGTCTTTCTGGGAATAATGCTAGACAATACAAGCCAGTGTAAATAATTATATCGCTTTCTTTGAAATTTAGGATAAATATGGCAATAAACACATTTTTTAAGTGCATTTTTTAAGCTTTGGTATCTTTAGTAAAAGATTATTTCTGCTTTTTACACCAAAACTGAAGTTCATGTAACCCTTACCTTTTGGTATTCTTCTAATTAGAAAAAAAAATTAAGAAATCTGAATTTAACTTCAGATTGTTTAACAACCTACAGTCTGTTGTATTTGTTGATGAGTGTAACACTGAAAGTGTAAAATGAGATGTATGTTTAGATGTACATTACTGCCTGTACCAGGTTTGAACTTTTTTTATGCTATTTTTACCAGCACAGCACAAAGGTAGCTGACGTTGACCCTGTGCACTAGGGCTAGTGCAAAGGTCCCCTGCACACCATGGGCACCTTAGTGTACCTGACCTGTCCCTCTTGCACCAGTGGCATCATGTCAGCTGCGGGCCTGAACCCAGGATTTCTCCCAGGGAGGTCATTCAGAAGAGGCAAACTGATAAACCCCTCAGCAGTGCAGGCTGAGACCAGGGCGTGCCGGTGCTCAGTCACTTGGGCAGTCAGCTGTTACCAGAACAGGCGACTGTGGAAACAATCTTGATCTCCCAGGGTCACATCTGGGCTCCTGACATCTCTCACAGGGTCATCGCTGGGCGGCTGACATCCCTGCTAGCCCTGCAGGACTAGCCCACCCCACAGGCAGCTGGGGACCTGCAGGGCTCTGGGCACAGCAGGACAGCTCTCCCTGGCTTGAGCTCCGGCCAGCGCTGGGCCTGGGGTCCCTTATGGCATTTGGCACACATTGCTTTGCCTTGCTTAGAGTGTGTGTCAGCTTCTTTCCCTGGGTCAGTTATATTCAGTGATAACCTGTCAAAGGACAAAATCAGTCAGATTATCACGCTCTTCCTTGCTGTAAGAGTCTTGCTGAATTTCCCTGAGTTGCCCAGAGCTGTATCTGGTGTGGAGAGGGATCAATCCCCTCCTGGCATTGGTGCTGTCCCACTTGACAGACCCCAGCACCCTCCCTGCAGCAGCAGTGCCTGGATCCACACAATGTCCCACTGGGGCTACAAGGTCTTTCACATAAGAACTCCAGATAAGCAAAAGTTTCATTTTTGAATAAAGCACCAGGAGAAGGGCCAATGTTTTTATGACACTTGGTTTATCAGCTGTTAATTTCTATCACTCTTGTTCACCTCTGTTTCCCAGAGGCAAAGTGCAGGACAGCTCTGAGAATCTGCAGAGGGAAAGACAACAAAAATATCAGCTATTGTAACCAAAGTCTTCAAGCAGCTAAGAAAGTCTGGAAGGTAGCATGGAAAGGTTGCTATTTATAGAGACATAGCTGCCAGCTGTCTTAGATTTTAGACTGCAGATATTTATTACAAATTGTTGGGGTGGGTATTTGTGAAAAAAACAAGGTCACCTCAAACCTACCAAAGTAATTTGTTGATTATTTTTTTAAAGTTCTTGAACATTAGGTTAGGAAAGTAAAAAGAAAACAGTGGACTAAAAGCTTTATCATAGTGAAAATATACAAGAGCATTCCTTTTCTCCTAACAATATAGGACAGAAGCGTAAAAGGCTGAGGAATAAGGTGTGTAAAACCACACCATACATCTGTGCCAGAATTGTAAACAAAACAATCACATTGGAGTGAACTGCAAAATTACAGCACAAGGAATCTGTTTTCCCACAATAAGCCTATCACACTTTTCTAAAAGCAGTGCCAGTCAAAGCATATACATTTTCCACATCCCCAGAAAATCCCCAAGATAGCTCTTCTGTGCTCTGTAATTCAGATAGAAGAACAATCAGATAACAGTGCCAGGCTCAGACCAGGCAGTCCTGGCAGCTCTGCAGGCACTCCAGGGGATGTTTCTGGGGCTCGTTGCCTGTGCAGGGCTGGTAAAATCCACCAGCCCGTGAGCAGCAGCAAATCCTTCAGGAAGATGTTCCTATAAAACATGCAGAGATTAATTTATTGCTGCTGTGCATTCTGACCAGGGCATTGAAAGGACAGCAGATTGCAGCCCCACTGGGGCAGAACACAGAGCTGGAGCTGTCAGGGCACCTACAGCCCTTCTCTGGTAGCACAGCCTGCCCTTTTGAGGGCCTAATGACCAATTAGAGCTAATAACATAAAGAGGACTGCTCTTTCAGACAGCCAGCCATAATAGAGCAATGGGCAAGGTGCCTGGGCCAGGCTAGGTTCTGCTGGGGACAGCAGCACGGTCAGCACACCCGGGGCAGGCTAGCCCAGCTCCACCAGAGCTGCCCTCTGCAAGGCTGTGCCAGCTGTCACAGCTAGCCCTTGAGACATTTCTCTGTTTCTGCTTTAATGCTTGTGGCTGCCACAGTCCATCGAGAGCCTTGCCAAGAGAAGTCCTGCACAATCACGAGCACTGTGTGAGAAGAGGCTGCTTTTCCTCTACCTTCCCCACAGAAAGAGGATTGTTTCATGAAGCTGGGTACGATAAGGTGATATGGATTCAAGTCGCCTGTTCCATTCTCTTGGGGGACCAGAGAACAGCAATCACACAAGAAATCCCATGTGAACTATGGATACAGCAGAAAAGAAAAACAATCTGGTGCATCTCTGAAAATGATAGGTAAGGCACAATACTACCAGACAGTGGAGTTCCTACACAGAAAGATTATGTGGACAGTCCTCAATCTCTGGGAGAATTCTCTCAAGAGAAGAAGCCGGTTTTTTCATGATGAAAGGGCAAATAGAACAAAGAAAATGAACTCTTTTCCCATATTTCTGTGAGCTAGCTCCTCCTTTACCTGAGATAAAGGTAGGTGAGTCCCAGTGGTTCAGCCTTGAGGTTGCTAAGTTTAGTCTTGTTTCTGGGCTATGAGGCATCTCAGAAAATAACTGAGAAATACCCCCCACACTTTAGAAGGTGACAAGCTTCTTCCAGAACACCTACCAAATTCTGCTGCTCTGCATGCCATGAGTCCATGAGCCAGTCCGAAAGCTTGACTCAGTGCAGCTCAAGTGGCTCTTTAAAGATCAATGTAAAGGTAAACACAAAATGTGAGCAGTGATCAAACACTTTTTAATGGTGACATTTAATTTCTTATTCGCTGGTCTCAGATCACACACTGATGATCCCTTCTCACTTTCAGCAAGCTCCCATGTGATGGGCAGCTGGAACTGAGCTTTTTCAGGGCAAGCACACGTGTTCCTCTTTCACAGCCTGCGACCACATTCCGTTGAGCCCTGGGAGCCCATTACACTCTGCCATATGCTGCAGCTACGGTACCAGCCTCTCGCCACGCTGCTCCTAGCTGGCTAAACCTGCTGTGCCAGGTCCTCGGATGAGCCGTGCCTTCTGTTTCCCTGAGGAGACACCAGGGGTACATCACCTGCCCAGTACATCACCTGCCTACAGAGCTACTTAGGGTAGTATGTAGAAGTTAAATTTGAGAGTTTTTTAGTTAACTTTGTTTAAAGAAAAAGGCTCAGAAAGCTGGTCAAATCACATTAATATCTTCTGCTGAAAGCAGAATTATAAACAGTGGCTTTAAAGAAAATCTTCTGCCTAATTATTCCTTTCCTATATAAGTAATCTTTCAGGACTATGGGAAAAGTTATCTAGAAAACAGTTTTCTTGTTCTAACTACTTTGGTTTTCACTGAAAAGAAAATATTTCTGCATGTAGCTGGAGAACAAGTTTGGCAGGTATTTCTATGTCATCACTAAAGTATGAATAGTGACATTCTGGACCAGTGGAGGTCAGGAGAAATTTTTGTACTGGTTTTTTCTATACTCCAGAGTTTCCATCTGAGTGAGGCTGTGGAAGCTGAGAGGTCTTGTATGGCATGTCACTGTCTGGCTGCTGAATGCAACCATGGAAGGATGTCTCAAGGGTGCCAACATTGTCTTTCTAAATTTCAACCCTGTTGCATATTTAAAGTTTGGCAATTAGTATAAGGAATCAAAGTAATCTTAATTTAAAGTATTTTAAGTTACCTCATTAGAGTCAATATTAATTTCTTCATCATCTCATCTCAATTACATTTCAATTTCAAATTATTTATCTCTGTTAATTCTAATCAATTTTATATTTTGCTAACAACAAGTATGATCTTGATGGGTGGCTGGAGCACTTGAAGGTCACTGCAGCAGGCAAGTGACCCTGTGACAGACCATCCCACAGTGTGTGCCCCGCACAAGGGAAGTCCCGTGGGAGTGCACGAGCCATCAGCAGATGTGGGTGTTTCTGTTGCTGCACTTTCCTCGGCTCCCAGGTTTGAAACAACTGTCACAAAAGCAAAGGCTTTTCTTGCTGGATCAGGGGCTGAAGATAGCAGTGACTGGCTTGGCACCTTCCCTGGCTTGGCAGGGCTCAGTGTGCAAGGTGGCTCACCTGGCTGCACATGTGCAGTCTCACCTTTAATTCCTTTGCCAGCACAGAAGAGGATCCCTGAGTGCCAGCAAAGCTCGTGCTGTGTAACTCATGACCAAGGCTGGGCCAGCATGAGAACCACCTGCACCAGGGCAGCAGGTGTCCTGAGCTATTGACTGTGCTTGCTGCAGCACCAGAGACCCTGGGGAAATCCACCTCAAATTGTATTTAAAATAATAACCCACTGGGCATACTGTGTCTCAGAAGAACTGCCTTCAGGGGAGGAGGACTGCAAGAGACAACCAAAGCCTGCTGGTTTGAGGACCAGCTGCTTCAGCAGAACCCCTGCAAATTGCAGCTCATTTCTGGTGTCTCCTGCTGTCCCTTATCCTGAGGTTTTCCTTGTGTCACTGACCATCACCTGGCCAAGAGCTATTGTAGGTTTCATTTGCATGCTCAAAGCACATTTAAAGAGATGCTGGCATTTTTCCAAGCAGAGAAAATGATCTGCTAATATACTGGATAATGCGTTACACTGTAACATAATGTCAGAATGAAAACTTGTTCTGAACAATCATTAAAAGGAAAAATTAAACTATAAAGTACAATCAGCCCTTGAATGTAAAATCACAATTTAAACTTGCACTTTATGAAGACATAGGCATAAAGAGAAACAGAAATGTTTAAAATAATTATGTATTTTAACAGAATTTAAAGTATTCTTTGATGTCTAAAGTTTTAACAAGTGAAATAGAAGTACAACACATTATGAGACCACATCTCCAGAAGCTGGGTTTTGAAAAAAAAATTACTATCATGAGATTTCCCATCAGAATTACAAAAATGACAGCACTGAGAGTGCCTGCTTCCAGAACTGAAATATTAGCTTTCTGTGAAAATGGAAAAAAAAAAAAAGAAAAATATCTGTTCTATGTTTCTGATGCATTGATAGGCTCCTTCACTTTCAGCTAGAGCTATCTAGCCAGGAAAGACAAATGAGGAGAATTTTTGTTAGGAAAGATGGATTCAAAGTGCTGTTATTTATAGTTTCTTACTGGCCTACTTATGTTTATATTGTTACAGTTGTGTTGACTGTTAAAAAGTAGTCAATTTTCCTATGAGAATTCCAGAGTGTATTATAAAAAGTAAAAATCCCTAAAATTAGAAATCCCAAATAAGTGAAAAATAAACTTATGAAACCCCATAGGTCTTAGAACTGAAAAACATGACTGAGTTTAAACTTGAACCTTTGAGTGAAATATGCAAAATGTAACATAAGACACTTGAAAAATGATGAATGCCAAAGGATCTGAGTATTGGATCTTTCCTCAAAGAGAATCCTTTTCACTAAAGTCTACATGCCAGGAGCTGCAGTGTAGCACCAGGGAGACAAAGGAACCCACCAGTGCTGAAAAGCTTTTGTTTGCACTCAGTAGTGTTCAAAAAAGTGATCTCAACAACCTGTCTCCAGCGACAGCTGTTTCCTGTCTCAGCACCTGGGGACTGACTTTAAATAACTGATGTGTGAGCAATTTGAACTCCCCTGGTGTGTGAGAAACCTCTCAAAAGCAGCATAATCCTCAAGCCGTGTCTTGCATCCTCCACTGTAGCAGCAAAATATGTTAACAGCAGCAAAAGACAGTCCACATTTTTTTGAATCTTTGAATAACTCTTTTAGAGTCTTTGAAAAAGTTCAGTGTATGAGATGAATCAAAGAACTGATGAACTACATCCAACATTAACTATAGGAACAGTGTATTAAATCCATTTCTTTTCAACTCCCTGATAGAGCAACAAATTAAAGCCTCAAACCTTCCCTCTTGAACTTTAATTTTTAAGACAAAAGGGTAATCCTTTTCTTATCTGTGGAGCACTTATTAGCCTCTGTCTTCAACACGTGTCCCATTTTGACTTCATCACTTGATGGGTCATTTGAGAAATTTACTTCTTCCTGAACCAGTCTACCACTTTTCAGTGTGTCACTATTTCTGAAGGGTTTTATCACTATTTCACAAGTACTTTATAAAGAGCCATAATCACTTGTGACTCTAGTTAAAGAAAGTAAATATACAACCCCTTTTGTTTTCTTCTAGCAGGAGAGATTCTTAATGAGAATGAGACACACTCTAAATAGACTGTCAGTGTATAATTTGCGGGGGCTGAGTGACAGTGTCCACAAGCAGTGAATATTTTTCTAAGAAGTAATGGTGACCAACAAGACTTACTTCTTGTAAGCATCCTTTTGCAGGCTCAGAGCTGGAGTGATGCCAGAAAAACATCTCATGAGGTGGTTAGGCCATGTTTCTCTTCTCTGGCTCTTAGGTACAGACAGGTCCCCTCCATGCACATCCTCTCTTCCAAAGTTGCATTGCAACTCAGCAATAATCAGAAAAAAAAAAAAAAGTTTGGCACTAAGAAGCTTTTCTCCTCACCTTATTTTGTTCTCCGCCTGATTCCTAGGCAGGACCTAAATCTGCAAGGGAAAAAGTCCCATTAAATAGCCTTCCATTCATTTGTTTTTTAAAGAAACTTGGAACAGCCTTGCTTTCTTGAAAATCCATCACTCATAACTACAAAGCAGTTAGCAGTTTTATATCATTAAACATAAAACAAAAATGGAATTAACATCATAAATAGTTTAATTCAGTCTTCCGTGGCAATCTGTTATTCAAATTGATTAGGAGCAATATGAAGCAGGAGAACGTGAACTGTCATTAGCATCCAGCAGGCTGGTTAATTGAAGATCCAGAGCATAGCTGTATATTGCAGCTTATGCTGCTGGAACCATCCCAGTGCCTGAGAGCCAGCAGCCTGAGGTGTGGGGCACTGACAGGGCTCATCCTGGGCTGCCCAGTGTCACATCCGCAGAAATAGGCCTTTCAGTTGCTCTAGCACTGAGAAGTGGAGAGGGCAGGGAGGAATGTCCCCGCACAAGGGACATCAGCCTGTCTGCCGTGTGTCCTGGGACCGCCAGCGCTGCTGCCATACGTGCTCTAAGGGTTTACACACACTAGGACAGTCATTGCCAGGAAAATAAACACCTGGATGTTTCAGACCTAAGGTTTTATCAGCAACTGAATAAGGAGTTCCCAGATTTTGGTTTTGGCTGGAGGAAGCATTGACTAAATGTCACTCCCACTTCAGACTTCTCTATCACCCTTCTGCATCAGCTCCTCAGCCTTTGCTATGCTGAGCGGGGTTACAGCAGCAGCCTCTTCATCCTTCAGCTGCTGTCCTCATCACTGGGACACCTCACTGGGGCTGAGCTGTAGTCCTTCAGCTGCTGTCCTCATCACTGGGACACCTCACTGGACACAGCAGACCAGCAGCCAAATTGAACAGCAGATACAATGGAGTCTGTCAATGGCCAGGACATCAAGAGCACAAGAGGAAAGTGAATCTGGTTCTGGCAGCATCAGCCCTAAAGCAAGGACCAGAGCGAGCCCAAATCCAAGAGGAAGAGTGCACTCTCCACACTCTCTCAGCTTCTCCCACACTGGTTTGTGACCTACTGCTAAAGGTGAAACTGCAAACTAAATTAACTCCTATTACAAAAAACATTATAATAAAGAAATATATAATTTCTTTTTTGTCACTTGTGGCTGGAAAATGACATAGCACAATTAAAATCTTCACTTGTGACAGTGATTCAGCAAGAAGCTTAAGCTGCCAATACTGATGATTAGTGCTAAATTCCCACATTCATTTTAATTTCTGTCACTTCACTAGAAGAACACCTATGCTCTTGCTTTACCACAGTAATTACTTTATCGTATGACAAAGAGTTACAAGGTAAGTATTGCTGACTGTGATGCAGGTGGCAAAAGGTTTGTTCAAAGCACTCCCACAGTAATTCCCTGGACACCTCCAAGCTCCAGAGATGCCTGCTTTCCCAGTGTCTTTTTCTTCCTTACTTGCATTCACACTTGCTTATATTCTCCGTGATGTTTTCTTCAGTTGGGATTTTGAGCTGTGTAAGGCTCCTTGAAGGTGTGAAATAAAGGTTCATCAAATTCTTACTGCTGAAAGTTAAATACCACCCAAAACAGCAAATAGGTTTTGACAGGCTCCAAGCAGCATGTCTTTGCATTACTTGTGATTTCATTTTGGCAGCCTGAGTCTTATAGATACTATCCACTTTTTCAGCCTTTAGTAAAGAATACACTTTGTAGCTGCAGAAATCCACCGGCGTCTGTAGAATCTCAAATTTACACTTGGAAACACTCGTGTGGAAAATGAATGTGGACCCTTGAAAACTATGTAATGCCAGCAGTCTAGCAAGGAAAAGGTGCTTTTGTCAGAAAAACAATCCCAAGTAGCAATCAGCTCTAACCCTGGTTATTTCCAAGGATAAAAACAAATCACTCTTGCAGGAGCTGGCAGTGTTTGGGGCAGCAGGGCTGGGGCCCACCATCCATCACAGGCCACGGCTTCAGCAGCTACAGCCCACCCTGATGTGTTTGAGGGGGGTCATTATCTGGGGGCAGGCAGGTAGTATTTGCTTTTATCATTCTCCACTGTTATTTTGATGAAGTTATTCAGTGCTGCTATGAACTTTCATTCCCCAAAGTTACTGGGGAACTCAAATAAATAAGTGGATTTGTTCAGTGAAAAGGTACCGGAGATATGGAAAGACATTGCATTCAAATTTTGTGTCCTGTCAATCAATCATTTCTAAAATAAGATATTTTAAGATATAAGATATCGTACATCTTTTATATCTTAAGCTATCTTATTCATTTTCCATTGGAAATCTGCAGTTTCACTAGACAATGCAATCCTCTGTGCAAAACAACACAAATCCTGAAGTTTCAAAAGCTAAGGTAAGATTCCTCTTCAAGCAGTGATGCGGCACAGTTAGTCCTGGAGTGAGAGCTCAGGACTGAGCTGGTGCCCTTGGCCCAGTGACGAGGTTCTGCTGCAGGGAGGGCTCGTCCTGGGGCTGCCTGTGCTGGGTGGGTGCCCCTAGCTGGGTGTCACACCCCCTTCTCTGGGCACCCACAGAGAAACAAACTCTGCTCTGCCTCCCCTCTTCGGCTGCATGAGCCAAGAACAAAGTACCAGGGAGCACCAGAGACTGACAGCCTGCTTTGGGATGGCAAAGAATAAGACCTGCAGTAAAAATTAAACCAAACCAGAGATGGGTTGTAAATGGTTCAGACCGGATGTTTAAGAGTGTGCCCATATTTAATACTCCGTGTCCTGCTACTTGTAGCTCCAGCCTTGTGCTCTGATCAGCAGCTCCTTTATGAGGCTTCAGAGTTTCCCACAAGGTTTCTGTGCACTTTAGTCAAGAGCAGCAAGGAAAGAATGATGTTTTTTGTATCTATTTGACACTTCAAGTTCATTTACCGGTGTCTCTTTCTGTTTTTCAAATAACTCCTGAACACTTCTTTCATGGAGTTCTTTAGAGATCAGCCAGAGTGTACTTGCATGCAGTCAATAAAGCTGTGAAGATTTTTGAGCTAACCAATCCTTTCTACAGACACAATTTTGTAAATTGCTCCTGGTATAATTCCTTAGGTTCACTGACTAAAGTTGACAAACCTGTGGTTCTTCACATGGACAGTGTGAAGTCTTGAAGGTACATAAGAAACCCATAATGCCGGAATATATCCCTTTTGACTTTCTTCTAGTTTCATTATCATGTTTTCAATGCAAGAGGAAATTATTCAATTATTCAAAAATTTTATCATATATTATAATTTTCCTAATTAAAAAAACTGAAAAAAATACATTTTTCTCTTCTTTGAGGAACCAGATAATTTTAACTTGTTTAAAAATAAACTTTTAAATATGCAAATAGACTGAGAAGCAGTCTGAATTGGGTAGTGTTATGAAATTTAGCAGGCCAAGCGCTACTCTTCATATTTTCTGTCTACATGAAGTGCTCAAGTTTGCACTGTTAACTTGTTTATGTAATGAGTTGTTCAAGAAGCCACCCTGATTCCATATGATTTTCCTGTGTGACCTCACTGGGCCTATTTGCATGAAATGAATTGTACTATCTCCATTCAGCAATAACAATAACAACAATAACAATAATAACAGCTATTGTTGTTAGTGTTGCTATTGTTATTACTGTCATGGAACATTCTGATTTTTTTAATTAAGTCAGACACTGCCAGAAGATCCCCACTTTAGTTGTCAAAAAGTTTGTACATATTAACTCAAAGGTGAGAGTGTATTTCTAAAGCAGAGGACAAGACTGTATCTTCCCAACATTCTGCACAGAATAACATGGCAGAAAAGGCTTTGTTAAGGTATCAGATGGATGGGGTCTTTTGAAATATCAATGTCAGATTTTTGCTTCTAGTCTTCAGCAGTAGCTAAGTAAGCAGAGATAAGTAAGCTGCTTCTGTATCTGGCTGGGTTCTGTGGGATCAGGAGATTCATGTGGAGAAGGGCCTGGACTCAGTAAAATGACAATTCCTCTCTTGGGAATGGAGCAGGGACTGTGACACACTGGAGCCTGGTTGCATTTGAAATTTTCTCAGCATTCCTATGCATGGGGAGCCCCCTGATTGGCACCAGGGCCACTTTTCAAAATCATACAAGTACATCTCAAAATGCTTCTTGTGGTTTTGGAGACATATAGATGTGATGCAAACTCTGCAGGCCCTTGGGATGCTCTGGTTATTCCTGACACTATGAGCTAGTGTCTGGTAGCTTGGGTTTTGGTAAGGTCACTGCTCTGATGGCTCATAGACAGGCAGTGCTAAGGCAGGTTCCTGCAGAAACCTGCGTGATCTGTATGATGTGATTGATGTGATTGATGTGATGTGAAAGCCCAGATAGGTGTAGAGAGAGCACAACTCTTCAGAGTAGCTGCTCTGACTTGATATAGAGCTCTGCCCTGTAGGAAACTTGGCTCCTCCACCAGAGTTTGAACTGTTATACAGGTTTTCTTTTCTTATCTCATGTGTTCTCTTTGCAACAAAAAGCAAACAGGGCTAGACAGCAGGATGACATACCTCAAAACCTCAAAATACTGACACTGAAATACTTGGCTCAAATCTGACCTATATATTTATTAAAATTATATTATGAATTTTTTTAAAGTCACAAGTAAATTCATAAGATCCACAGAAAATGCCTTGAACTAGCTGATTTATTAAGTTCAGTTCTCTGAGTTTGGTTTAAAACAAACAAAGAAAAAAACAAACCAAACCAAACAAACAAAAACCCAAACAAACAAATGAACTATGAGCATGAAAGTCAGTTATCAAAAAGATCCTACTTGGCAGACTGCAGTTGTTTCTAATGCAGTTCAAAAATTTAGGCAGGATTCTCCAATTGTGGAATTAAGCCAAATACATTTAAATGAGCAGCCAGGCACAACATGAATTAATGTCCTGCAATCTAATCAGATAACTCATCTAATTAGGTGGTGGAGTCAAAAGCTAATTGCTAATTAAGAACACAGTATCTGTGAAAAATGCCCCTTGCCTTCTCTGGCGAGTGTCCCTCCCCTCGCACAGGGCTCACGAGATCTGGGCTCCTGCTCTGCTGACCCACGAGGGATTCCAGCTGGACCAGGGCAGCAGAGCCTCCATCCCAGAGCAGCTCCCTCCCCCGTGGGCTGCCCAGACAAGCTGGGCTGGGCTGAGCCTGTCCTGAGGGGCACGGAGCACGTGTCCAACCCCACACCCCAAAACCCTAGGAGCTCCCTGTTTATGGTAGGCTTACCATCACATACATTTGCAGATGTTTGGTCTCTAGTGTGTGTTCTTTCCTGCCAGTTTGAACAGAATGCAAGAATTTATTTCCCAGTTAACTAAAAATTTGAACCAGAATAACAACAAAAACCCCCAAAGGACTCCAATTTGGGTTTAGAATTAGATAGTTTTCAGATGGATACAACATCTCTGGATAGGAACTTTAAGGTAGCAAATGGAGAATAGGCATAGTCCTCAATTTCCTTTTGATGGACCTCTGCTAGCTGTTATACTGAAAGCATAATACCCTACTACTAAGTAAAAAAACATGCAAATCCCAAACAAAACAAAACAAAACAAAACAAAACAAAACAAAAAAAAAAAAAAAAAAAAAAAAAAAAAAAAAAACACCCCAAAAACAGCCCACCAGAACCACATATAGAACAGATTCTTAGCTTTGTTGAGCATCTCCTCATACCCTACCCACAATAATCAACCTAGTAGTTTGGTTGTTTTTCTTCCTCAAGGGAAGTAATTTGTATATTTACCTTGAATGAAAGACATTATTTTACAGTTTCAATGCAAGTTCACAGGTTCTCATTCTCTATGCAACATTAATTTGTTCATATGCTTATCTTAACAACTACTGCTACAGTGGATATAGCAGTCAAGCAGTAATGTTTAAACGCACACCAAGTAACCCACAGATCAGTGTTAGTGCTCAAACTGCTATTAAGAGGTCAGCTATCCTGACCTCACTAAAGGCCACCAGGCCTTTAGTAACTGGAAAAGAACAAGTGGACCTTAAAAATGATATATCAGTAATGGATATAAAAAGAATGAAAGTGGCCCCTCAGGTGACTGTTGATTCACAGCCAAATAAAGGCTGATACCACATGGAATGAGGCATCAAGGAGAACCCAAGCAGTGCAGAAATGAACACAGCAAAAAGGAGAGGGATAGTGTCATGGGGCAGCCCAGGAGAAGGTCAGCAGGGGATGAGAGAGGATTAAATGGTCCTCAGCTCCTTCAAGGAAGGAACCAGACAAGCAGCTTGTTACAGCTTCTTCATGAAGGCTTGCTCTTTTTTACTTGCCTGTGAGCAATGCCCTTCAGGACATTCTGACAGAAACAAAATTTTATCCTATATGTCATGCATTATGTAGGGGTATGTGGCTACTCTTCTGGGATCCTTTTTATGCCTAATATCTAACCTGTTTACCTTGAAGACACTATGTGTTCACTTCAAGAGGAATACAGTCTTACGTTACTTTTCTAGGCAGAACTAGAGAAGACACAGTGAATTACAAATTACACTTGTGGTGCTGGGTTGGTCAGGTTTTTTTATTAAGACTTCTTTGAACCTCAGAATTACAGGATATGCAGTTGCTTTCTGAACTCAACAAAAGTCCTTCAAAATGAAGAAGACTTTATTATCTGATGAAAAAAAAGTAATTACAATATTAAAATTAGATTAATAGGAACAGTTGTGCCCTGAAGAACACTAGATTGTGATACTGAAAACATGCTTTCCATTTTCTGAGGAAAGTGAATAGAGAGAGAAGGAAGGGACTGAGATAACAAACCACTGGAGAGAGGAATATTACTGTAAGAAAGATGCCACAATAGAAGACATACCACAGCATGTTGTGTTAAACTTTAACCAATGAAAGCTGCAAGTTTAGAATATATTACAAAAACACTTTGACATTGATACTTTGGGGATTATTTTTCATCATATGTCTGCTATTTGGCAATTAGTCAGCAGCTGTACTGCGGCACATCTGGTTCCTCTCTCCACAGCTGAAAGCTCAGAAGCTGAACATTCATCGGTGTCCTGCTTTCAGCTGGGATAGAGTTAATTTTCAGGTCAGCAGCTCATATTTCAGGGCTGTGTTTTGAACTTAAGATGAGAATAATGTTGATAACATGCTGATGTTGATAACATGCTGATGTTTTGGTTGTTGCTCAGCAGTGCTCACCCTGTCAAGGACTTTGCTCTGCTGCTAGGGAGAAGGGGAGCAAGAAGCCAGGAGGGAGCACAGCCAGTGCAGGTGACCCAGACTGGCCACGGGGATGCTCCACACCACAGAAACCACTGCCCAGTATATAAACTGGGGGGAATTGGTGGGGACGGGGCAATCACTGCTGGGGACAGGCTGGGGACGGGTCAGTGAGTGGTGAGCGACTGTACTGGGCATCACTTTTGTGTCTTGGGTTTTATTCCTCTCTCTTTCTCTCTCTCCTTTTCATGGTAATTATTATTTTTGGGTTTATTATTATACTTAGTGTTATCATACAGTGTTTTATTTCAATCATTAAACTGTTACCATCTCAACCCACAAGATTTTCTCTTTCCTCTTTGATTCTCCTCCCCAGTGGGGGTGAGGGGGGAACTCTGTGGTGCTTCACTACTGGCCAGAGCTCAGCCACAACAATCCAGCACAAGACTGCTGCAGACTCTCCCTGAATTTGAGCACTCTCCTGTAAAATACCAAGGAGAAACATTCACTGCTTCTGTCTTTGAACTTGATCCTAATAAAAGCTTGGACCTTGTTTAAGTTCAGCAATACAGAGTTATGTCTGAGATTCAGTAATCCCACACATAAGGGAAGTAACCCCCACACATGGGGCTGGCTGCTAAGAAGGCAGCCCTGCAGAAAAGGATCTGAGGGTCATGGTGTACCAGTCTAGCAGGGGACATCACCGTGCCTTGCAGGAAAAACCAACTATGCCCTGGGCTATGCCAGCAAGAACACAGCCAGCCGAGTGAGAAGCTGATGCTTCTCTCTCCATATGGTCACTGGGTCCAGTCTGGGATTCCCCAGTAGAAGATGGACCTGGGTGTACCAGACTGAGTTCAGTAGATTCCACTAATCTGGCTGGGCTGGAGCCCAGGATCAGAGAGAAGAAGCTGTAAGGAGAGTTGTGTCATGGCACTTCAATATCACAGCCTCACATTCTCATCCTTGCCTTTGTTTTGTTCTCTGTGGTACCAAAGCATGTTGGATAATTTCCCAGTCATGTGCCAGTAAGTGCACTGCGGTGGATCCTGAATGTTGGATCATACCTAAATTCAAGTTGAAGAGTGTGAATCAGTTATTTTTGCTTACAGACCCCTTGTTTTATAATTAAGGAAGGGCATTGTTACTAAGTAGTCTTGAATTGAGGAGTCTACTGAGCAGACCAGTCAGCCCTAGGACTATGATAGTGTACAAGACAAAGGAAGAACAGATCTAAGAAGCAAAGAGATTATTGATTGATTCAGTTAGCCAAAGGAAGAAATGGCCTTTACACTGAGACTGGCTGGTTCTGTGTCAAAGCTGGATTTCCCGTGGGTACCACACATAGCAGTGGCATTTGTTCACGGACAAGTACCAGAACAACCCAAGGCTTACAGATGTCTAAGAGAGAGCAACAGCTATAGAGATAGCCTGTAGAGACATAGACAGGTATTTTCCTGGTTTTGACATAGCAAATTTCAGGAAAACAAACATACTGAAGATTTTATACTTGAGACAGCAGAGATGACAGGAAGCTGGAAATTCCTATTTCTGAGCTTTAGGTTTAAATCTGTTTTGGTGTAAATAAACAGCAAAAATTGAAACCTGTGTTAGCAAAATGCCTATGAACACTATGTGAGGAAATATGAAAGTAGCTTTGTTTGGCTGAGGTTGTTTAGAAGTACTCTGACAGTCTACACTGCAACTGTATTTAGGGAACATTAAAAGACAAGATAAAGCAGGGGAAAATGCTACACAATTGTACAACAAAGTTCAAGAAAAAGTCCCCATTAAATATTCATTTATCTCAAGGTAACATTACTTTCAATAACAGTTTATGCTTTAAAAGTCATTGTGAAAATAAAAACTTTTCTCCCCTGCTTCTTGTATTGAAAAAAAGTAGTAACCAAAGAAAGGAAAATAACCATATCTCTGAGTTTCCTAATAGCAAACCTTCTGTGTAAAGGCAGAAATCTCAGTCCCTGCTTAAAAGGGTGTGTCCTTCACTGAGCCATGACTAGCACAGGTAAGGGAGCTGTAGTTACCAGCTATGGGCCCAGGTATCCCTAGAAATCCATCCAAAGCACAAGGCACATGCTGAGGAAGATATTTCAGCCAAGATTAAGGATGGATTAACAGCTATGAAGTGTACCAGCAGGAACACCAGGGCCGTGTGTTGAACATGGGCCATCTGCTCAGGGGCAGCAAAGGATCAGCGCCTCGCCAGTGCCGACAGCTCATTCCTTGTGCTCACTCCTTGAGTGCTCACTCCTTGTGCTCACTCCTTGTGCTCACTCCTTGCGTGCTCCCTCCTTGTGCTCACTCCTTGTGTGCTCACTCCTTGTGCTCACTCCTTGCGTGCTCACTCCTTGTGTGCTCGCTCCTTGTGTGCTCACTCCTTGTGCTCACTCCTTGCGTGCTCACTCCTTGTGTTCACTCCCTGTGTCCTTACTCCTTGTGCACTCACTCCCTGTGTCCTTACTCCTTGTGTCCTCACTCCTTGTGCTCACTCCTTGTGTGCTTGCTCCTTGTGCTCACTCCTTGTGCTCACTCCTTGTACTCATTCCTTTTGTGCTTCTCTTTGTGCTCACTCCTTGTGTGCTTGCTCCTTGTGCTCACTCCTTGCCCGGGCAGGTCCCCTCTGTGCCAGCTCCTCAAAGCCACGGGCAGCTTCAGCTGGCTCTGGATAGCCCACTTAAACGTGACTGGCACTGTCCTAAACCACCCCTTCTGCAATGCTACTTTTGCCTCTTTCCAGGCCAGCTGCTGCTGATGGTGCCCCTGATCCATCTAATCCCTGAGCCATGCCCAGAAGTTATTTGGAACAATGCTGAATCTCACAGATGACACCTGTGCAAAAGGCCCGTGGCATTATGGCAGTGTGGAGGACTGAGTTCCTGGGAATGTTCCCTGGCACTTTACTTACACAGTCTTCCCTGTGTGGTAGCCTGGCCACCTAGAGGAGCAGGACCTGAAAACTACACCCTCACATCAACAGTATAACTTGCTAATACTGGAAAGGCAGAAAATACTAAAATTACAGTTTACCGCCGCTTTGTCCCTTATTCTAAGAATATACTTCTTGCACATATCTAGGAACAACACTTGAAGATTTTTTTATGCTTTTATCCCTGGACCTTTTTTGCTGAGAAATACTTTACAGAGAAGCACCACAACCTGATCCTACAATCTTGCTGCAGATTATTCATACAAAGAATTGAATTACAAGTGACAGAATGCCTGTCATTTATGTTTCAGTTGAAAAGATTCCCTAATAGAATAACCTGCTTCTTTTGGAGAAATAAAATTTGCAGTATAGTTCTGTCTGTATGGGACCTTAAAATTTCCTGGATTATAGTCCATGGCTTTACAGACAGGGGCCAATTGCTTTCATAATGAGTAATAGAGTTTGCAAAATAATCATTATCAAACTTTCATGCAAACTGATCTTGGTCTATTAGCTCTATTTCAGATAGTGGAGTTTTATAATAGCTTAAAAAATGTGAAGGCCTGTTCTTAAAAAAAAAAAAAAAATTAATCCCACTACTATTGCTGTGGAAATTTACTACTAATTTTGTGGTAATCAAAATCTTTCTGATTATTAAGTTCATAGCGCCATTAAAGAAAATTCAAGCACATAAAGCAGGACTATTGCAAGTTCTGATGATAGCCATTTAGTCATAAAACTATTTTGGTGACATCCTTTTAGTCATAAAACTATTCTGAATTTATTCTTAAATTAATTAGAAAATACAAGTTATGGGTAATGCCAAGAAGCTACAAAACAGAACCTAGAAAATATGCAAGTAGAAAGATGAGCTTCTGCACTTTGTTTCATTGTTGCTTTATGAGATCACTTGTAATGTAACACATACCGGATTTAAAGACTGGTTTTCTAAAACTTTGAATCACTAAGATTATTCATTTTGTTGTGTGTTTTCCTTGATGATCCATCCATTGCATCCCTTCCAGTGCTAAAATTATTGTCATTCTACTGGTACACTGCCAGTATGTCAAATTCAAACCCGTGATATCAGCCCTATTTCCCTCACTGGAAAGGACTTCAGTCACACTGTATAATTTTCTAGGGCAGCAATTTTGACATGGTGCTTTACAGGCTACTTCAACATGTTCTTTGAAAGGTAAATTATGTTTGGAAAATGCTCTCAGATATATGGTGGAATTCTGGGGGTGTCCTGCATAGGCACAAGAGTTGGTCTTGATGCTCCTGATGGTCCCTTCCAACTCAGCATATTCCTTGATTCTGTGATTTGACAGAGAAGCTCTGCTCTTCACTTGAAAGTGCATTGTATTAGTCCATAAATCTGAAGTGATGATGAAGTATCCAAGCAGGGCTCTTGCCCCTCCTTTTCCTCAGTCCGCTTTGTGCCACCCATGCTTGCTTTTTCAGAGTTTGTCCAAAGCAGCTACAAAATGTACTCTGTTCTTTGCTGCCTTGACATTTCCAGTAGATGGTGCTTCTTTTCAGGGCTCTGCCAAGGTACCCACGGAGCAGCACAAACAGCCCAGACCTTTCTCAAACAGCCTTATAGGAAGACTGAGAATTCACAGGTAAGCATGTTGGTTTAGGAGTCAAAGGGACTTGTTTCAGCTGTGTGGAAAGGCTGAAACTCAAAGCACACTAAGCATTCCATTTGGCCATCAGCTCAACAACTCTAAAATTGCTTCAAATAACAGCAAAGAATTTGGAGGTCTGTGAGCAGAAGTTCTTCTTCTGAACAGAAGGGCAACATACATGCAGCCACCCATCTGATATGCTCATACTGCATGTTTTACTTGCAAATATATTTTAAAATTCTCTCTGAACATTGCATACATAAATTTTAAGAAGTCTTCTAATTGCTACTCAGTTCTGAAGAGAAGAATAGAGGGGCAAAACTGGCCTCTTTGATTTAAAATGATCTAAAGATGTTAAACAAATGTGGCTAAGACAGTCTGTAAAAGTCAGGGAACTACTTTTAAAATTTCTGATCTGGTAGTAATTCATCAAACCTAATATGGTCTGCTCTTCCAACACTTGCAAAACAATAGAGTGAGAGTTTAAAATGTGTTTATTGACTATTCTTCTGGTCTGAAGAAGCAAGAAAATGTATAAACTTTCTCACATGAAAGCAACTATTTCTAATGCTATGCAATACTTACAGTGCTTGGACTATCATAGTAATTAAAGTAGATTTTCATGTCAGCCATGTGAGTAATTATTCAAATGCATCACGGTAAGTGATTTGGATTTCTAGGTGTTGAACATGAGTGTTTAACTAGGGTTTTCACTGAATAGTGAAGGCATGTTCCTTTTTTATGTTCTATGGGAATGTAGAGGCAAAAAAAGATGAAAGAATTTGCATGATACACTGTAGTTCCATAATTAAACATTTATTTGCCATTTATTTTTCTCACTTTTTCTTACAATAAAACATTTACTAGCATAAACTTAACCAGTGTAATAATTCTTCATTATTTCTAAATGTCTTCAGTATTTTTCCTTCATCATTAATTTATTGTTGGACTCAGACTGCTGGACCTAAGTAGTCTAGAACAGCACTATCAGAGCAACACTGCTGGTTTTGTGACTTGTCTGAAGGATATTCACAACACACAATGGTTCTGAATGTATATGAAAGCTAGTGACACAGGCCAAATATTCCACCAAAACATTCTGTAGATGACAAGTGACAAGGGGTTTGCCTCCCTCTGTAGCAGCTTGCTGGGACAAGTGACATGTGCAGAGTGGACACTGTGAGAGTTGACAAGCTGAAAGGAGGTGGCAAGACAATCAGTGGCCATCACAACTGAGTTAAGAGCACTCCCCACTAACTATGACCTTGACTGGTGGACACGTAAGAGTGCTGCTGTGTTTCATTCGGTTTTGGGGTACTTTTTGCAACCATTTTAGTACCCACAGAAAAGTTGTGGTTTTAGAAAAGTTTGGGTTGTCTCTTCTAAAACTTGCAGCCTTGTTTTATGCAGATCTTTAGCCTGGGTTAACAGAGAAACACAACTGCTTAGCTTTGTCAGCTTATAAAAATCAACAAATGAATGCCTACTTTGGAGAAAGTTAGTTACTTAGTTCTTGGTTAGTTATGCTTACTTCTCTAGCCAGCTATACAAATCCATCTTTTTAGCCATCTTTAAATATTGTTAAAATGTGTTTTCAGAAAGAGATTAATGCTTTCAGGAATCATTGCTAGAGCTAGTATCAGGTTAAAATCACTATTCCATGATAGATGTAGTCCCCAGCAACCTACAGGGGTGTTCAGAGCATGACACAGAGGCAGCGTACAGACTCAGGAGGTTGCAGTTATATGTCCTTCCTCTGAGCCACACTGGCTGCTGCATGTTGTAGCTTTCCCTCCTTCATGGGAATTTCCACGCCCACCAAAGTATTTCTAATCCAGTTATTTACCTGGATCCTTATACTGCTGTTGTCTCGGACAGAATTGGTTTTCTTCACAGTACCTTGCATGGTGCTTTGGATCTGTGCTGGAAGCAGTGTGGATCCCATGGGGATGTGCCAGTTCCTGCTGAGCAGCCCTTGCACAGTGCCAGGGGCTGCTCTGCTCCTCACCCACCCCACAGCCAGGAGGACACCAGGAGCTGGGGGACACAGCTGGGACAGCTGATCCCAACTGGGACACTGTGCTTAGCATATAAAGCTGGGGAAGAAGTCAGGGGGATGTTTGGAGTGGTGGGGTTTGTCTCCCAAGTCACTGTCATGTGTGCTGGAGGCTGGCTGTCTCAGGGATGGCTGAGCACCTGCCTGGTATGGGAAGCAGGGAATGAATTCCTTGGTTTGCTCTGCTGGGAAGTGAAATTTTTGCTTGACATACTAAACTGTCTTTATCTCAGCCCATGAGTTTTCCCACTTGTACCTATCGCTGGCCGGGGGACTACGTACAAATCACGAACGGGACGGGACTGCTAAGGAACGCATCTTGAGCTGTTTATTCTCTAGCATCAGTTTCATTACATGGTTATGACAATGGGAAGATGCCCAAAACCTTCTAATTTTAATGATTCCCACAGTACCCTCCCAGTTCTCACATTGAAGGCTCGCCTGCCATTTTGCTCATCTCCCCTACTGGCTGAGGGATTCTGCACAAGCAGAATCATAAAGCAAGTATCATGGCCTATATACTCATTCTACAGTCACAAGATTCTTCTTTCTAACTTCATCAGAAGGGAAGAATTAGCAGAAAAAAAGCTTCTTACTGGTTCATTAAAATGTGATTTATTTTGAAACCAACTAATTTTTGAATTCTCTTTTACTTATGTAATCTGTAGACTAATTAGTATCCATTAACAACGAAATGGTACAAATATCTGAACATCAGATTTAAGTGCAAGGCAGCTACCAGACTAGTGTGAAGCTGACTGACTTTTATGCCTGTACACAAAAGAATTTCCAGACAGCTTTTAGGAGCATAGAGCCTGGAGCTTATTTTTATGAGACACATTGCTTCTCTAGAGATATTAAACCACTGACTTCAGACAACAGGTAGTAGCACATTTCCTCTTTTCCAGAGGCTGATCATTGCTTTGAGAGAGCTAATGGCAAGGCAGTGAAGTTTTCTGTTTCTGTCTAGTCACTTAGGTGATGCCCTGTGTGCCTAAACATCCTCGGATAGTTGAACTCAGGGCCCAGTTTCAGGAGAAAACACGGAAAAGGAAAGGACCCCCTATTCTGCTCTGGTAACAATAATGAAAGTGGGTTTGGTTCTGGTTCCACCTAGTGGAGCCAGAGTGGTGTCTGCTTCTCCAGTGCCCCATGTCTCACCGTGGCTGCATCTGGGGACTTCCTCAGAGGAGGCTTCAGCCTTTATCTTGGCCCCTATGCTGTGTCTGAGCTCCCTTTTTCTCCAGCTCCTGGGTCTTGTGAAGCACAGAAGAACTTAATGGGCATGAGCATAAGAGTTTCAGCTCTACACTGAGGCAATGGCTGCAGCTTCAAGTCAAATTTGTCACTTCAGCTGGACAACTGCAATGCTTAGGTGCCCATGTTCCTTTGATGTACAATTAGCCAAGCAATTAAGGTAGGAAGAGAGAAGAAAGACCTAATTCCTTCTGCAGCACAGACATTTTCAGTACTTGGCTGCAGTGGGTGATGAGGTGTTAATGACGAGTATTTGTCCTGTGTGGTGTGAAGATCCCTCTTTTTCTCTCTGTCTGCTGTGCACCTGGAGCTGTAAAGGAAGGGAGCCCCTGCAAAACCCCATCCCTAACCCTAGTCTGTTTGACAGGCATCTTTGGGATTATCACTTGCTCACTTATACAGTTCAGCAGCAAGGACTACTCAAGCCTTCACTTAATTTATTCCACAGCATTTTCAGAGGCTTCAGAATTGCTGGAATTGAAACCTTCCCTGATTTCAGTGGGCTTCCATCTAGTGTCCCAAAGTCTGAAATGCTTTAGCCCAGTAAAGATTTCTGAGATATAAGGCACTAACTTTAGGATTTCATGTGCTGTGATTTATGATGGCAAAATAATTCAGTTTTGCCATCCGGCCTTCATTTATGAACTGTGTTAACTTCTTTAACTTATCTTCATCTCCTAAAAAAGGTTATGGCCTGACATAAAAAAAAGAATATACTTACCAACATTTTTACAAATGTTTGATCATATTTTAAAATACGCTTTATAGTAGTAAATCACATTTTGAATGCTGTAAGTTGCTTGACCTCCAGAACTTCCTACAGCTGCAATTTCCTCAGTCTAATCGTACATTGCATAATGAAGTCCCTTGCGTTCATTTCAAACTCTTGCCTTTGTTCAGCAAGTGTCCTTCATCTTCCTGGCAGGTGATGCAGAGAATATATATTTCGTCATTATTACCCCCAAGTGACCATTTTATGAATAACTACCACTTCTTCCTATTTCTGTTCCTCAGTAGTTCCCATCCCATAATCAAAGTCAGCATAGGCCATGTGCCCCAAGAGATTTATGGCAGAGACAGATGGCACCAGTGTGAGTTTGGGATCCAGCCCTACTTTTACCCTGTTTTCTTTCTGCATGCACAGATCATATGTTCTTCCTTTCTCTTGCAAGAGAGACAGGTCTGCAATCCAAGGCAGCTGAAGATGTTAGAATCAAAGAAAGCATTAAGGAATGCAAACCATCAGTTTTATCTGTGTACTAAAGGAAAGCACTGTTCCTAGGGTAACAGTTTCCGTCTCCCTGAGCTTTAATCATCTCAACTTTCACTGCTAGTTTCAAGTGAACTGCCCCCTAAAATGCAATGAGCATACTACTTCTGCAGGGAGTATAATTTCTTTGAAAAAAGAGATTCTGGACAGAGAAATGCTTCCCTTGCAACCAGTTCCCCTATTAGGATAAAAAGATCCATGTTTATTTTGTGGTCCAAAGTACTCCAAGGGGCCTGTGGCTTTGGGTTTTTTTGATGTGTATTTTCCATTATTTTTCAGGTGCCTTTCAATAGTGGCCAGTATAATTTTCTCCATAAATTTCCAGGGAATTGAGGTTAGATTGACATGTCTGTAGTGTCATGGTTTGACACTGGCGCCATGCCAGCGCCCCCATGAAAATGCACTTTTCCAAATAATTGCTGTGAGATGTGATCAGGAACACAGCAGAGCAGGCCCAAGCTTAATAACAAAGAAAAAACTTTATTAAACTACTACTACTATAAAACACAGACACTAAATCCAGGAGGAAGACCTTCTAAAACACTCCTCCTCCTCCCACCTAATTTCCAAACAAACCCATAGTGAGACACCACCCAGGATCCTGATCAAGTTGCCACCCTTCAGATAATCAGTACTCAGTCCATCAAGGGAGACAGGAGTCTCTCCTGTGCCACAGACTCCCCAGGAAACACAATTGCCACCCTTGTGTTTCCATGTCACACATGGCAACTGCCCACAGAAAATCTGCCATGGTGACACTCTCCTTTCCATGTCACAGTGCTCTCACCACCGTGCATGGACAGACTGCTCATAGGGCTCCTTTAAGGACGCTTTGCCAAGGACCAAAAGAAACAGCAGTTCAGTTTCTCATTTTGGGTCTACAGTCCCCCCCATTTCCCCCTGGGGCCGAGGGTCCAAGAACAGAGATCTTCTTCTTCCCTTCTTCTTCTCTGAAGACAGAGGGCCTCTCCACACCCTCTTCAATTTTCCTCTGTTCTCTCCATTCCTCTGTTGGTGGTCACTGAAACAGGTCTCTTGGCCCAACACCGCATCACCCTAAATGCAGTCTCTGTCGCAGGAGAATTTGGTTCAGTCTATGGCTAACAAGAAAAGTCCAGCCACAAGCCACTCCATCATCTCCTCCCACTCAAAAATTTCCTCTTCCAACATCTCAGACCCCAGACTGTCTCTCTTCTACTTCAAATCAAGGAGGAGAAATATTTTACAAAGCCTTCATTTCTCAGGAAAGGGTTAAAAGCTCAGACTCCCTGGACGGCTGATATCTCTGTCCAGCAGTCGATTCCCAAGGCCAAGGCTGGGCACCTTTTCCCCCCTTCCTTCTCCTCCGCGCCGGCAAAGTTACAGGTGCCGTCCGGACTCTCTGTCTCTTCCCTCTGGTGGGGGGGAAATGACAAAGACATCTCCGCTTCTCTCCACCCTTCCGTCCACAGGAGCCGGCTCGGTTCCAGTCCTTCAGCCCCCTCGGCTCACCTCGACCAGGCCACATGGCTCCCCCTCCCTTACCCAGCCCCATGGCTGGGCAGGGGAGATCTGCACTGCACCCTGACCGGAACCAAAGAGAGCGAGCTCTTGGGAGTTCCTGCTTTTAACCTCCTGTGTTCTTAGAGGCATATCCATACCTTCAGTGGTCACTTCAGGTGCCACTATCCAAACCTCACCACTGATTGGTTTGACCCAACTTCCTGAAAAAATTCACTTCCATGTCAAACCACGACATGTAGTTTCCTGGGACCTGCTTCAAGCCCTTCTTGTAAACTGAAATAACATTGGCTAGCTTTCAGTCAGCAGGAATCTCCCCTTACTCCCAAGACCCGTGGTAGATGAATTTATCCATTCCTGTTTGTAACTTGGTTTTTTGTTTTTTTTTTTTTTAATGCAGGAGATTTTTCAGAGAAAAAAAAATAATTCTTTCAATGTGGTTTATTCCAGAATCCTTCTACATTCAAGATGCTTCTTCTTTTATTCACCCTCATGGTTGCTTTTGGAAGTAGTGTTTTCAATTGTCTCATATCACCACACACAAACTCACTTGAAATGTTAGGATCATGTTTGAAGATTCTTTCTGAAACTTGGGATTATATATTGGTCAGGGAAATGTGGGGGGTTTTGTTTGTTTTAATTCATTTGAAGGAAACAAACTAATGTTTTCTTTCATTTTGTAATATCATATTTTATCAGAACCTTTATGTATTTGCCAGTACATGGAGTCTGGGCCCAAGATGGCAGAGAAACACACAATATTACTTCAGCATTTTCTCCTCCTCAGATGTGTAAGCAAAGGATCCATTTTTAAAGTGGTCTAATCTCTTTTGTCAGATAGACCCATTAGAGGGTTTAGCCCCCATCCTGACATCATTCTCGTAACAATTCCTCCCCTAACCTCTTGGTGACTCGATCCTTGAAATTGTTTAAAATCCTCTTTCCAGTCAGATTGTGTTTATGGTCTAAACAGGGTCTCTGTTCCCAAGACCAGGTGTGTTCAGGGAGTGAAGGAAAGAATCATCTAGGATTCATTAATTTTTGAATGTTTAATCTGAAAACTTCTTCTCAAGGCTGAATAGAGCACTTGTGCAAATCCGCTCCAGAAGGTAATTTGCTGTCTGAAAACTGGTGTGAAAGGAAGAAATCATGTCGATTGACACAAAAAAGAAATCACTGCCCAAGTTTGCAGGCCCAGCATCAGCCAGGATGTGGCTTATACATCACGGCTCATTCGTGCACAATTTTCTCTCTCAGACAGCTGCAGTTAATGAGCTGAATACAAGAGACAGCAGCTCATAGCTTGTCTCTAGGTAATGTGAAAATTCCCATATTTTCTGTTATTTCTTTCATCTTTGTGGTTATTTATTCACAGTTACCTATATTGTGTGCAGAACAGTCTATTATTATTGCTGCCAGCTCTAATTGTGTGATATCCAGAAAATTCAGGCATGAATTACAGCCCTGTTCTTCTACTTGCTGCACAAGTACAGACCAGAAAGGATTCTGCTCAGAAACATCAGTACAGATGTTCACTATGAGACTAAGGCAAGTGGAGCAGACAGACAAACAAGGGGAAACAAGGAAACAATGAGTCAGTAAAAGGGGGAGTTTATGTCTTTTTGATACTGTGCTGAGTGCCTATCTAGGTCACAGAATATTACCTCACTTTCAAGTACCTGTAGGCTTAGTTTGATTCATTAGCAGCCTTGTCACCCACTAATCAAACCCAGCTCCCTCCATTGCCCTTCACATTCCATATGTTCAGCCCCACCTTGAATCCCATTTATTACACTCTCCCCAGTTCCTTGGTAAGTTTTTCATACTGGAATCCACACACCTGTGGATGCACATGAGATGCAGTGCTGGACAGAAGGGTGTGCTGCCTGCCTTGGACTTGCTGACAGTACTGCTGCTAAAGCAGCCTGGGCTGTGGGGGCAGTCCATCCAGAGCTCCAGGTCTGTGAAAAATGACACAGACAAACGGTGACTTAGAAAAATTGTTGTCACAGCTCAACTGGATAAGAAGGAGCTGCAAGCAGTTCACTCCCAGTTTGGCAGAAAAGGTGTGACGAGGCCTGGCAAACAGCACAGAGCTCAGGGCATGTTATTAGCAAAAGCAATACCATGTTACAGGGCTACATGGTTATAATATGACACACATGTTGGTATGAAATTTCCTTTCTTCCTTCCCATCCATCTCCACCTTTCTCAGTCCTATGACTCTCCCCCAGTTGGATATTTTTCGAGGGAAAGATGTTAGAAAATGTTTAGACAAATGTTTCAGAGGGAAAGCTGTATGCGTTTTCGTGAAGTTGATTTTCTTTCTGTTTGCTACCTGAACCAAAGTGAAAGTATGGGTGTAATGGGCACTAGGCAAAGCCTTTAGTCAGCAGGGTCTGACAGGTGACCTGGTCACTCACAAAATGTGTCCTTTGTCATGTATTCAAAACACCTTTAACATTAATGACCCTGCAACACAGTAAATCTGGACATTTGTTTTACAAAAGTAAATAACAGCTATGAATCATGTCTCCAGCATGTTTTACTGAAGCCATAAATGCTGCAACACAGTCTGCTTCAGAGCAAACGCGAGGTAACACCAAATACCCTTTACACCGCAGAGCCCGATCCCTGAGCACCACCGTGCCAGGCAGCCACAGCGCAGGATTGCCATCTGCAGGGCAGCCTGGCATCGGGCTCTCTGGAGGCTGGCAGCCTCCAGATCCCCACGGATCTCAGGAACATTTATCTTACTCTTGCAGTGTCTAGGTGTTCAGATGCCTGGAGGGATTCCCAGGTTTTTTGCCTGTACTGTTCCTATAAAAATACTTGTTGTCTTTTACTTCCCTGGAGCTGCAAGTGACATAAAATCAAAGAGTTGTTTGTGTGGGAAGGGACATTCCAGACGACCTAGTTCCAATCCCTCTGCCATGGGCAGGGGTCCCACTGTCCCAGGCTGCTCCAAGCCCCATCCAGCCTGGCCTTGGACACTTCCAGGGATGGGACAGTCACAGCTTCTCTGGGCAACCTATGCCAGAGCCTCCCCACCCTCACAGGGAAGAATTCCGCCCCACTATCTCATAGGCCACATGCAAAAACACACATAGACTTTACAGCCATAGATGTACATGACAGTATTAGCATATCTAGCATGGAAAACAGACTTCTTATTTTTTGAGGTTTCAGTGACTCTTATTTGAGTGCACAGACTTGTTTCAGTTGAAAATGCATGCAAGAGAAGCATTAGAAGAAGACAGCAAATGCAGAGGAATCTGCAAAATCATGAATGATCTGAAGAGCTGATGTTCTCATTGTTGAAAAATAGATTGAGATAATGAGAAATTATTATGAGATTATTATAGGCCATTTTCCCCACTTGGTCTTTTCCATTAAATACACTTACATGAGCACACCCAGCATCACAGACCCACACTGGTGAGAGACCAGCTGTCAGGCAACACAAAACCTCACAGAGGTGTTCCAGTTCCTCTCTGATGAAGTCAACAAGGAAAAGAACATGACATCAGTGGGGTTTGAAGTTTCTTTTACATTTACTTTTTATTAGCACCTGCAACGTGAAGCAAGATGAGAAAAATGGGGACAGAATTTTTCAACGCTGGAAGGAGAAGATGAAAGTAAAAATCACTGCATGAAGAAATAAAGAGAAGAGCAGGAAGTGCTGGAATGGAGGACAAAAATTAAACAAGCAGTAGTTGAACTTGAGAGGTGGCAAAAATGACTGCGCATATGGTGTGCTGTCTTCACACGGAGGTCAGCATTCCACAATCTATTAATGCAGAAGCCAAATTCAGGAACATGTTACTTAGAAGCAATTGCACATCCCTACAGAAAAACACACCCATGCAAACTCGTGAGTAACAATAGCAGGGACTGGCAGTGATTTTACGTTGCACCTCTCAACCCATGAACTTCTCTGTTTTGTTCTAGATTTTTCAATATGAAGGTGCTGATCATATGATTGCTCTGTAGTGCACCTATGTCCATCACATGCAGAAAGCCCAGCTTCACACAGTGAGATGGTCAAAAGCCACTGTGGTTGTCCAGCACCAACTACCATAGGCTGCTCCTTTGCAATCATGAGTCAATTACTCCCCACTCAGGTAGACCTCACCCCCTGCTTCAGCCTCATCATTTTCACTCCATCTTTGTTACCCCGTTTTTCCATGTGAAGAAGCCAGCTGTGACCAGTTCCTCAGGGCAGATTCCTGTGTGGTCTCAGTCAGAGCTGGCAGGCTGATGTCTGAGCAATCTGCTGAGAGGGACAGTGGAAGCTGCCTCCTGTCAGCATGGGTGCCCAGCAGCCCTGCATCATTTTGCTCATGTACTGACAACCCAGGGCATACCACAAAACAGGAGACATTTCTCAAGAGACAACAGAAGTAGGCTAGAAGCAGAGCAAGGAACCTGACTGCAGTTCTTCAAGTCAGTGATAGCCATGGCACAGATCAGGCAAACTCGACAGGCAGAGCGCACAAACTGGAAAGCCCAAAGTGCTGTAGTGCACTGCATGGCCGGACATTCCTTTGCTGTCAGATCATGTCAGAGCAGAGGCAAACTCCCCCTGATGACTACAAAAATGCTTCTCATCTTTTCCCAGTCCATTTCTTGAAAGGAGGAGCATCAAATCCGCACAGTCTGAGCCTACTTAATCTTGCAGCATGCCATTGTACTGCATGTCTTAGGCACCTGTCTCAGCAAAATCCTGCCAGTGCTCTGCATCCTATGGAAGCTGGACCGTGCTGAAGACAAGTTACAGGTGGCATCAGGTTATGTTGTGTCACCTCACACTCTCTTCCCCACTTGGACTGCTTTCCTAATGTCTTGTGACTCAGAGTTGCTCAGCCTTATTAAATCACAGACAATTGAAGATATTTATAAACTGACCAACCTCATTGCAAAGCGAATATTGGCCATATATTATCCTGCACACCCTCAGCTAAACTGCATGCAAAACCTCAAAATGAATTTTACAGTTGCAAGTGCTGGAAAATATCCACATCCTTCTTGTGCAGAGGTCCCAAAGCTGGATGCAGGACTCCAGGTAGGATCTCACCTGAACAGAGGAGAGCAGTAGAACCCCCCCATCACCTGCCCATGTGTGGGGCCCACGTCACAATTGGTTTCTGGGCTGCCAACACACACAGCTGGGACATAACCACCCTCAAGCCCACCATCAACCTTCAAGTCATTCTCCTCCTCTGCAAACTTCTGTGGCAGCAATCTGCGTTACTCAGCACCTGGCTTCCTCCAGCACTACACAAGCTGGCTGAGCACCGAGCCACATCCTGGGAGCAAAGCAGCACATCCTACTGCAGCTGAGCCTCTGCTCCCCGCAGCGTCCAGAGGCTGCTGCAGGGGCTCTCTCTGCACACTCGTGGGGTTTGGCTGGATCTGCAGGAAGGACAGCAGGGCTACACAATGCCCATGAGGCTGTGGGAAACCTGGCTCTGGCTCTGGTTATCTCCTGCTGACCGTGTCAGTCCTTGACTCTGAGTTGCAAGGAGTTGAAACATCGAGGACTGTGATTCTGGTGAACTGCTCTGCATTCTTTATTGCTTTCATCTTAATGAATACTGTTTCTCTTTTCCCTATTTTGTACAGAGGGTAAAAAAAGTTAATACTAGTAATAATATATACAACATTATATTTATGAATATATGAATTATGAAAAATCATTCATTTTTTCAGCCAATGTTAACTGAACAAGAATTATAAATATAGATATGTAGTTGAATAATTTAGAAATGGTTGCCATTGTCACTGGTGCCAATCAAGGTGTGTGTCTATGAATATTCATATGGTATTGAGATAAAATGATGAATAATTAAAATGTTACACTTTGAATGTTAATGACGGAGTCTAATTCTTAGTTTCTAAGGCCTTTATAACTGTGTTGTTAGCCTGGAAATGTCATCATATCTATAGTGCTTAATCTGATAATGCATATTTTTATTTTTACAATGTAATATTGGTCATAAGGTAGAACTTTCCAGTGATTTTATTGTCTTTATTAAAGGATTAAAGTACAGAGATGATTGTTTAAATGCTGACTTTTGGAATGCATAAATTCTTAATATTTCTGTAAGATAAATTTATCATAACATGTTCAAAAATAAATATTTTGTATTTTAATTCTATTCAATCTAGATAAATTTAATATACCTTTTTCTCATCTCTTTGTCACAAGGGATAATGAAATATTAACTTTGTACATTTTTTGCTCCTTTTTATGAGCTAAAGTATTTGTCTTCTCTGGTATAAAGGAGGCTAAGAGGCAACCTCATGGATCCCTACAGCTTCCTGAGAGGGACACATGGAGAGAGAGGGGCTGAGCTCTTCCCTCTGCAATTCAGGGACTGCATGCCTGGGAATGGCTCAAAACTGCATGAAGGGACAGTCAGACCAGACATTAGAAAGCATTTCTTTACCGGGAGAGTGGGTCAAACACTGGAACAGGCTTCCTGGAGAGGCAGTTGATGTTCCAAGCCTGCCCATGCTGAAGAAGCATTTGGACAATATCCTTAACAGCATCCTTAACTTTTGGTCTGCCCTAAAGTGATCAGGCAGTTGGGCCAGATGATCATGGTAGGTTCCTTTCAACTGACCTATCCTATCCTATCCTACCCTATCCTACCCTATCCTATCCTGTCCTGTCCTGTCCTGTCCTGTCCTGTCCTGTCCTATCCTATCCTATCCTACCCTATCCTATCCTGTCCTGTCCTGTCCTGTCCTATCCTATCCTATCCTACCCTATCCTACCCTATCCTATCCTGTCCTGTCCTGTCCTGTCCTGTCCTATCCTACCCTACCCTATCCTATCCTATCCTGTCCTGTCCTATCCTATCCTGTCCTATCCTGTCCTGTCCTGTCCTATCCTGTCCTGTCCTATCCTATCCTGTCCTGTCCTATCCTATCCTATCCTGTCCTGTCCTATCCTATCCTGTCCTATCCTATCCTATCCTATCCTGTCCTGTCCTGTCCTATCCTATCCTATCCCATCCTATCCTGTCCTATCCTATCCTGTCCTATCCTGTCCTGTCCTGTCCTGTCCTATCCTGTCCTGTGCTGTCCTGTCCTATCCTGTCCTGTCCTATCCTGTCCTGTCCTGTCCTGTCCTGTCCTATCCTACCCTACCCTATCCTATCCTATCCTGTCCTGTCCTATCCTATCCTGTCCTATCCTGTCCTGTCCTGTCCTATCCTGTCCTGTCCTATCCTATCCTGTCCTATCCTATCCTATCCTATCCTGTCCTGTCCTGTCCTGTCCTGTCCTATCCTATCCTATCCTATCCTATCCTATCCTATCCTACCCTGTCCTGTCCTGTCCTGTCCTGTCCTGTCCTATCCTGTCCTGTCCTGTCCTATCCTGTCCTGTCCTATCCTATCCTGTCCTATCCTATCCTATCCTATCCTGTCCTGTCCTGTCCTGTCCTGTCCTATCCTATCCTATCCTATCCTATCCTATCCTACCCTGTCCTGTCCTGTCCTGTCCTGTCCTGTCCTATCCTGTCCTGTCCTGTCCTATCCTGTCCTGTCCTATCCTATCCTATCCTATCCTGTTCTAACAAGGTACACTTTTCTGTCTACACAGGGGAACAGTGGTGGTTGTTCAGCTGGACTTCAGCAAAACATTCAACACCATTTCCCACAGACAGCTCCTGGACAAACGGACAAGACATAGGTTGCATGGTTGGTCTCTCAGATGGGTGAGAAATTGTCAAATAGTCTGCACCCAGAGCACTGACCAGTTTGTTTTACTCAGGATGGCAGCCTGTCAGAGGTGAGCTCCCCCAGGGACTGATTTTGGGTCCCACATAGCTCAACATCTTCATAAATTATTTGGGATGGAAAACACTCTCACCAAGTGTGCTGACACTACACTGTTTGGTGAGGAAGACACATGAGAAGGCAGAGCAGCTCACGCAGAGACCTGGACAGGCTGGAACACTGGGCTAGCAAGAACTGTGTGAGGTCTAACAAAGTCAGGTGCAAAATTCTGCACCTGGGATGGAATAACGTCAGAGCCCAGTATAGATGAAGGCCTGGGAGGAATCTTGCTGAAAGGCATGGTGAGAAAAATCATTCACTGGAACAACCTCCCCAGGGACAGGTGAGTCCCCATTGTTGGAGGGTTCAACATGCAGCTGGACAGGGTATGGGAAAATGTTTCCAGGCTCCCTTTCCTCAAAAGGCTGGAGCAAATGATCTTTCAATGTCCTTTCCAACCCAGGCTGCTCTGTGATTCTGCAGTGCTAAAGTCTTGAATCCCTTCCCTGTTTTTCCAGGAAAATGATGGTAAAGCTTAAAGAGCCCTAAAGCTGAAAGATGGGCACAGAGAGCCCAATGGCCATGGTTCTTTACATTGTGGTTCTTTACCATAATCCAGTATTTTTTAACCTTTTAACAGCCCTCGCTAGTAGAAATTAAACCATTAAAGACATCTTACCTTTCTTGCATACTTTCTTTTATCAGTGCTAAGTTGTAATTAATGAATTTTTACTAAAAGGTAATTTGGGGTTTAATTCTTCAATGTACTGAATGATGGTTTTCTATCTAAAGTGGACAGTGGCACCACTTCCTTTCTAGTAAGACTTTGAGACTACAGCTTCTGGAATTTCTAGTATTCTTGAAGTTTGGCTTCCACTTAGGATAAACATATATAAAAAAACACATGAGTCACAGCAAATCTGCTCTTTGAGTTTATGTATTTGAGAGCAGGAAAATGGTTTCACATGAGGTTAAGTGTAGCATCCCATAATAAGCCAAAACACAAGTCAAGGCAACAAGCCAGAAGTTGATTAATTTGTCATCTGGCACAATAGTCCAAAGCTTAAGCACTCCTTCATTTAGAGGGAAAAACACAGATGTCTTCCTGAAGTTTAGTGATTTCAAACTGAGTCTTGTCCCTTAAGTGAGGAGTAACAATATCAAATTATTTGTTTCAGTGATGAAAGGTTACTGAGGAATCCAATCAGAGATCTTTTCAGCAGAAGATCCTGAATTAATTCAAAAGAAAACATGTCAGCTTGTCCCCCTGCTGCATTTTTCAACATCCCTATTAGAATTTGAAGGACATGTAGAAGTTGTTCTCTCTGCAGCTGTCCCTGAAACAACTGGAGTTCACTTTCAACCACAAACACGGTTTTCACATGTCAGGAAGCAGTTTTTACACTTTTTGCAGCTTCATATTAAGTTCACCCAAATGAAGCAAGAAATAATCCAAAAATGCTCTGAAATTTTTGGTGTTTTATTAGTTCAGAGTGTTCTCTGTTTGCCTTTAATAAATAGTTGTATGCATTTAACAGTTTTTAAAATAAGCCAAATTTTTAATGACATAAGAGCTGTCAGACACTGAGTGCAGTGAAATACCACTTCACAAGAGCTTTTTGATAAGGTTTTCAGGTGGTCTGTGCATGCATATGAACACACCTAACAACTTCTTGGACAATTTTTCTAATGCAGTCTGTACTCACCTGTTTCCATATTATCAACACACAATCTAATAGTGCAGTCAAGTATCCAAAATTCAAGAAAACAAGGGTCAGCTGTACAAAATTCCACATTTTCACAACCACTTGGATATAGTGCAGCCCCTGGCCCTGGACAACCCTGAGACATGCTGTTGGTCCTGCTCAGGAGCAGGATGCAAGTGTTTTCTGTGGAGACCAAACATTATTTGCCCTGCAGCCACAACAGTTAGTGGAGGTTTAGTCCTTCATTTTCTTTGTCAGTCTTGTGCAACTTTGCAAGAAAAGGAGGTTCTTTGTAAGCAGGTGTTTCTGTTTGCCACTTTCAAAACAAGTAATCATATCTAATTTATATATACTGTTGGAGGGAGAGAGTGTAGACATGTTCTGGCCCTGAAGGATGCTCAAGAACACAAAGACATTAAGCATTTCCAGTGTGGTTACAAGAGTAATATTTTGTATCATCTTGAGCAATGGAATTTCCAAGTAAGATAGTATTTATGCTTTGGAATTTTTAAAATCCTGGTGCAACTGACCATAAAGAATAGAATAAAATGTCTGTTTTTTTAAATGAAAACAGTAGTAGAGTATGAGGGAGCCTGGTAGAAGAATGCCAACCTACCTTGATTGTAACTCATGCCCCGGGGCCATTGGACAAAGCACTTCTCACAAAACCAGGCACCACTGAGGAAGGTGAGGCTGCATTCTGCTGCTACTGGAGTCACAGTGGAGTCACAGTGGGAGGGAAAACTCACACGGAGGAAGGTCCCATATTTGGGAAATTCAAGAATATGCAGGAGTGGGAAGAAGATTCTTTGGGTGGTGCAGTGTTAGGGTTAATGCAATGTTGGCAATCATTAAAATCAAGCATCCTCCCCTGAGCAACGACTGACACTTGCTAGTAATGCAAACCTACTTGGACTGGCTTGCAGGTAAATACAGGAAGCTATTCCACTCTAGCTGGGCATCTTACTCGCCACGAAAACTTACCTATTGTTTGTTAACCAGTCAGATAACTCAAGCAGGACAAGTTGTCTTGTAGTGAGTCCCTTTGGCACCATTTTGGCACCAGGGTTGACACTGGTCTGGCATCTCTCAACTAGCAAAAAACATCTTACTTTGAAGTGAGATCTGGAAGATAAGTTCAATTTCTGAGTGATAGCCATTTACTTTACAGCTATAAAAGCCACAGCACACTTCCACAAAGCAGAAATCTTCCATACATTTTCCTGGAAACCCGTGGAGTTTCTTCCATGAGTAGGGACAATCGTTTCACAGTTACTCACCAGGGGCTGAGTGAAGGAATCAGTGCACATCATAGCCATTTTGGCAGGAAGTTACATTCCACTCCT
Source organism: Anomalospiza imberbis (assembly GCF_031753505.1). NCBI lineage: Eukaryota > Metazoa > Chordata > Aves > Passeriformes > Viduidae > Anomalospiza > Anomalospiza imberbis. The sequence continues at coordinate 80,956 of NC_089686.1, read as the reverse complement.
AATCAGTATTACTTTTTTTCCTAGCTTTAATATGGGTACCTTGATACAGTGCACTGTTCTAAGTGATGCTATGATCTACTAGTAGTTATTTTAGTTTTATACTGTAATATATATAGTAATTTTGATTAAGATCTTCTGTCTGTTTTGTTTTTAATTTGTCTAAATAAATAATTCATTTTTATATCAATATATCTGATTTGGCATCATTAGAACTTGTGAGATAAAGTGTTTCCTTAAATTTAAACTGTTGCCAAAATCTGAGGTTAAGGAAGGATTTACCTTCATTTAAACCCTTTTTAGTGAAGGAGGTTAAATACACAAAGGAGTTCTTTCTGCCCCTCAGACAAACTCCTCAGACAGCCAAGCTTCTCTAGTAAATTGTGTCTGCAGCTCGCACTCTCCCTTTGACATGCACTATTTCAAGTTTTCACATTTGCAGTATTCATCGAGATACAGTGTGGAAATAAGTCAAATATTCTCTCCACCCCATCAGTAAACTGTTCTGCATTGAATTTCTGAAGACCTGCATAATTGCAATTAATATGACACAAAATATTCTAGCATAAACAATGCACCTCTGAGATAGTCACAACTTGTTCTCAGAGCACCAGTCAGAGAAAAAAAAAGCTCATGCAAAATATGCAAAATGAATTGAATATGCAAAATTAACAGAAATGTCACTGGAGTCTGGTCAGGATAAATCAAGGAATCTTAGTTTTGTTTTTCATCACATTTTGTTAAATGGGGATATATAAACAAAATCAGTGTTTGTGTGTGCTATATAAATAAAGCTGATAAGGTGGTCTTAGTACACTCCATAATCCTGTTTGAACTACCTCATTTTATATTACTTTAAATTCTATTACTTTTCAAAGGAATACAGGAGACCTAGCTCTAATATTTAATAACTGCACTAATATTTGAAACTAGCACTAATATTTAATGACACTTTGAGTATAACATTACCCAGTGGGAAGCATTTTTGTCACCCGGATTACTCAACAGAACAAGTAACACAGGTCTTCAATTAATCACTGCTGAGTTGTTACCTAACAGTTTCTCAGTGAGATATTTATACTCTGCTTGTTACACTGAAATTGTTATGCAAATTTCTCCATTTGTAAGAGTAAAATGAACACTAGCAGCACTATCTGCTGCCAGCAGAAGCTTTAAATAGAATTTAGCAAGGCCACTCATGTTTCAGATTGACTTCTTTACCAATAGTCACTGTATGAGCATTTCACACTATTAGGAATTTATTTTATTATACAGGTTATTATTACACATAATACATACAGATTGTACATAATGTACATATAAATAATGTCTGTAATATATGATAAAATATAATTAACATTATAATAATGCAATCATATTTTTAATGGATTAAATACACGATAGATACTAATTCTCATTATTTATGATTCAAATACAGTTAAACCATATGCTCTCTGGATCTTTGCTGGGTAAGGGTTTATACTCAGCAGACCAAGACTACAGTGGGCTCATTGATTTCCAGGAATCTCTCCAGCCCTTTTTTGTTTTTTTCCTCCCTAGAATTCTCTAATCTCTTCCTTTCACATGGTCCTGTAAAGCTTATGGTGTTTCTCTTTTGGCTACAACCATATTATTCATTTCTAAATTAACAAACGACAGGAGTTATCACTGTATATTAAATTAAGATATAAGAAAACAAATTACATCATATTTTATTTCCTTGGTTTTTTTCCCTTAGTAAGTTATCTCCTATTTATTTCCAGTTTCTGCTCTTCTCTTTTTGATGTTACAGATCTGGTTTTAATTCTAGCAAGGTCTGTAGCATGAAAACCAGTCCAAAATAGAGGCGCTTACATTGCAAATTACCAGAATCTGTGAGTTATCCAAGGCGAGTCGTGCCTGAGCAGTCTGACTGCTCTCTGTGCTGAGGTCCCTGGCTCTGTGCTGAGCAGTGGATTTTACTAATTTTGATCTTAGCAAGTCATCTGACATAGCCTCCCATGAAATCCAAATGGTCAAACTGAAAAGAAATGGAAACATTGAACTAGGAAAATGGAAACATGAACTAGGGAAGCACAAATTTAGAGCCAGAATGCTGAGAATAAAGAACATTTCAGATTCATCAACTGTACTAATCTAGGAAGGATAGCTCTATGTCAGTTTGCAGAGCTGCCATATGACTAGTTACTATATAGTACCTGCTTAAAGATGCAGATGCAGAAAGAGGAATTAAGGACCAAAATGTCTGTTATAAAATGCTGGGATACAATTTCCTACAGAGAAGAGGGCAGGGTCCCAATAAAATACTGAAATGAAAAGTCTTTGCATTTCCCCTCCCTGCTTTGTCTCATATTCCTGACTGCTGATGGGGTGTGCTGGCATTAGTGCGTGCAGCATTTATTTCTTTTACATTAAATATGATAAAGGAAAAATTTATAGAATGCTTTATTAAGACTGAAAAGGCTGTCTAAGTTTATGTGCAGACTGACAGAAAGAAACCTAATAAAATGTAGTTTGGCTTTGAAGTAAGGTCTGTAGATCAGCCTGCACATTTCTGTGCCAGAGTTTCATTATTTATTACTGCTGACTGTTACAAAATATTGAGAGAGATACAGAATTACATGAATGAAGATTTTTTTCTTCAGGTCTCTGTTGAAATAAAATGAGTTGAACATAGACTTTGAAAGGAGTACTGAAAAGCAAATTATATATTTAGGGATTAAGATATTTTAAGTAGGTGGCAAGTCAACAGCAAGTCACCAAAGCAACATGTTGGACACCTGGCAAGAGAGCACTAGCCCCAAATTCCAGGTTTGCTGCAAGGCTGTTGTCACCACAAGCAGCAGAAATACCTGCAAATGGCTGGTAGCCTTTGACTAAATCTACTTTATGACTGATAGGGATCAGACACAGAAGGCAATCAAACGTTAGGATTCCTTCTGTGAGTTACCTGGGTTCTAAAAGTTTGACTTTGTGAGAATTTACATTTTCTGCAAACTGCTTTTTAACAGACATGGATTACTGTTCCAGCACTGACTTCATTTCATGTGGATTTGTGAAGTATTTTCATATAAATACTGGAATTCCCACAAGAATCCAAATGCAAGTTACAGACTTTAAAGTAAGTAAAGTTACACTTTTATCAATGACTGTTCAGGTTTTTTCCCTTCTTGGGCTTTTGTTTTCCATCAGTCTACCACCAGTCTCCCAAGGTCCTTTTGTTTCTTATGAAGTTCCTCCTGTTTGAACGTTCAGGATTTTGAAGTGCAACATCAAATGAAGCTGCTTTTTTCCTAGGCGTCAGCTCTTTCCCCAGACTGTAACAGAATTGTGAGACATAGTTTCTCACTAAAGGAAGCTTTGCTGCCTCCACTGCTTTATAGTCTGTTCATCCTTAGGTGGTTCCATTATTTATTATAATCCCTCTTTACATGGAAGTTAGACTGTCAGGCTTTGACCCTGTCTGTTAAAAAAGAGTTTGCAGAAAATGTAAATTCTCACAAAGTCAAATATTTTTAAAACCCAGGAAACTCACAGAAGAAATCCTAATGTTTGATTGCCTTCCCCTCTCCTTTCATAATGTGACTAGGCTGCATTTTAGAAATTAGAGGCAATTTGTGTCAAAGTGAATAGTACAAAACAGTGCATCTAGAGAAGGGCAAGACAAATTTCAATTTCTTCAATGCTTTGCAATCAAGTTACCTTCCTGTAGCCTAGCCAGGAGATACTAAATGGTCTAACACAAACCATAAAGTCTGAGGCATTTTGCCACCAGTTTCCCTACAAACTGCACTAAGTTCATGCAAAATACACCAAGTTCTTAAACTTCTGTGCTAAGGGCAGGCTATCATTTTACAGTGTTGGTTTTTCTGTTATATTGGTTGCCAAAAGCATTTGTTCATGAAGAAAAAAAATCTGCTCAAGAGAAAGAACTAGATCTTTATATTGTCCTGCCAAGTATTTGTGATGAGTTTTAAAAGTATTCAGAGTTTAAAGTAATTAGAACAAATCTTTTAAACTGTCAAAAGGAAGAGCTGGAAGAAGAAGGTAAGAGAGGAGGAGAAGGCTGAGGATGGCCAATGCTTCTAGATATAGGGTTTCACTTCTGGGTTGCCCTCTACGGAGTCAGGAGCAGGACCCCACGATCCTCACGAGTCCTTCCCAACTTGGGATATTCTGTGATGTAAAATGGGATATTCTGTGATGTAAAATAGCAGCTCACCTGGTAGTTCCCATGACTGCATCCTCCAACAAGTACAGTGGGGAAAAGGGAAAGCCAAAGGTCACTTAAGCCAGAAGAGTAGTTGAGCGTACGTCTTGACCCAGCCATTCCTTGGATTGTGTATCACCTGAGACACTGCTGGAACCCAGGAGTGGCAGCTATATTTGTACCTTTCTGTATCTTTTCTCTCCTTCTCTCTCTTCTAATTACCTCTTCTCAGAGTTATGAGTAACTTAGAATAGGCTTGGAGCTTGCTAAGTTGAATGGACTAAATTAAAGCTCCATTAAGTGTTTTATGTTGATTGAATGCTACTCTAAACCTTTTGTCAAAGTTGGCTGGTTTTCTGAAGTTGCCAGTAAAGTTTTTTGCTGATTGACTCCTTGAGAATACCTTGTCAGTATTTTTCCTGTGTGTCTAACTCAGAGTATATTTTTTAAAAAGCCATAAGCCCTTTAAAGAGGCTCTTCGAGCCATGTTTTGGTTTTGGGGCCTTACACGCTCCAGGTCCCTTTGTTGGACATCTTTGAGGCATATGTCAAAGCATCAGGGGAGGCTGAAGTGGACAGGGCTTGGACACAAGAAAAAGCTGTGAAAGAGGTGATGAATGAAAATGAAAAGTGATCTCCCTTGTCTAAAAAACAGTTCTTTGGCCAGAGATTGCTCTTTGGAAGGGCAATCACACTCCATATTTGTCTGCTCTGGGATGACCAGAGAAGGATAAGGTACCAGATCGAACGGGACACGCCTGGCCTTCCCAAAGCACCAGTGGTGCTCTCTGCTCCTGCAAGCACAAAGCCATCAAGAGGTTGCATTCAGAACCATCCTGCACAACGTGCACAACGTGCATGCAAAGCTTCAGGAGAGCGTCAGCTGCACGACAGCAGCAGCTGCACTGTTCATAGCAGGATGCTGAGCAGCCACCCTGGGATGTCAAGGCTGAATTTAGGCAGTGTTTGAGATGTGTGTTTGGGGCAGTTTGAATAAATGGGATCTATTTTCCAGGAAAAACAAGGCAACCATCATATCTCTTAACAGAATGACAATCTCAAAAGCAGCAGAAGGAAAAACTTCACAGAGCTTCAAGAGCCTTATCAAAATGTGAGTGGTGGCATGTTGAAGCATCACAAAACACAATATGAAAACCCTTTTAATCTTTCTCCCTGTTTGCATGGACAAAAGAAACACTGTTTGTCTAATAGTTTCTAAGCTTATACACTTATGGTTTCACCTGCATTAGATAAAAACATTTTTAGAAATAGCATCTCTTTTTGTGAAATGCACCAAAATTGAGCAAGGCAATTGGTAAGATCTCAGCCATTGTTTTGTATTTATTATGTGCATAAAACATTGTAAGCCTAATTTTATACATGACTTTCTCTGCTTTCTCTCAAATACCTTGATCACGAAAATAAAATGTTTTTGAAAAATGTTAGTTATTTGAAATAATTGCTTTTTAAGGGCAACAACCTAATTTCCATTCACTCTTTAATGTATTTAGAAATCCTCATGTTCTGATGGTAGATAAGAAGTTATACAAGCTCTCTAAAATGCATTTCAATATTAATTTGAAAAAGTAGTTTATACAACTGAAGTGTACACTTTAGATTTATCTATCACTGAAAGATAAAAAGCAATCTCTTTTATCTCACCCAATCCAACAAAATAATATGTAAACTCTGCTTTCCCCTATTTTTTAAAACCAAAAGTAACCTCTTTAGTGACTTCTTTTGGTGGGACAAAAAAAGAGAGGAAGACAAATCAGTTTAAGCAATGCAGTAAATGCAGGCAAATCTACTGCAAAAAGCAAGCAAACGATCCAGATATGCAAACGAAAAATACAAAATGAAGGTAGGTTACTTAAGAAAAATTGTTTGGTCTTGTAACATTATAGTAATTCAATACAGTTTGCACTATTTAGAGTTTGACACATGCTTTTGCAATTATGTACTTTGAGCCACAATGTTTGTATTCATTTTACTCAAGGTAGTCTCATTTAAACTGTAAAATCCCTCACTGCCTTTACAATAACATTAAAACAGGGTGTCCCAAGTTGGATTTGCTGCCATACAGAACCTGGTAGGTTACTGCAGACCTTGGAAAGGTGGTGTCTGCACCTGACTCAGAAGGACCCTGGATCAGCACGTATCTCATCTGCAGAAGGCTCTTGCACATTTGCTGCAATACTTTCTGCCAGGCTGCTTGGACAAAGTGGGATGTGTGGGGGAGGAGATGGGAGAAGGTGCCATTTCAACTCACAACCCACAGGGACAGGGTTGGATGCTAAAGCCTCTCTGATGACCAGTTCACAGTTATTTCTGGCACTCTGCTGTGTCAGACGCCTGCAGGCACTGGGACCCCTTTTTAGTGTACAGAGGGAATCGGGCATCACACCAAAGGGCACCTGAGCAAAAGTGTTGAACCAGGTAGCAGGAATTTGCACAGTGAGTTGGAGAGGATTCACTAAGCTGGACAGAAGGTGTAAGAGGAAAACCAGCTGAGAGCTCTAGTGGATATTACCTTAAATAGTGCCAAGATAGTTTAGGAATTTATCAAACAACCCAGAAGAGGGTTTTGCAGTATGGAATTGTTACCAAGGATGGCAATTCTTACAAGGCTGAGACAGACAGACAAATACAGCATGGGTCAAGGAGGGATAGAGCTGCAAACAACATCCTTCCCTTTCCAGAACTACCAAAATGTAAGCACTTGGTATCTAGCCCAGATTTTGTTCAGGGAGGTTATAGATTTTTCACAATTCATCGTAATACTTCTTTTTAAATGCTGTGGATTTTCAGAGAGCAAATAGGACTTAGGACTCAAAAGGCTTGACTGTGTCTCGTCAGCTGGATATGCATTGAAAGATCTGTTGATCAGTCCCTACGAAATTCATGAAAACTGCATGAAAGTTTAATGAAGCAAAATCCAATTTCCACAGATTAACTGTAAGCAGCTGATATAAAAGTTGTTATAGAAATAACACAGTGCTTACAAATACACTTACTTTTGATCTATAATGAGTCTCTGACAGCATTTTTAAAGAAGCAGAAAATCTAAATTAATGCTGCTTATATTGGCTTAGAATGCACTGTGTAAAAATCACAACAGAATTTTAAAATCTCAGGGGAAAACATACTCTTGCTAATCTCCCATTTAATTAAACTGATCCTTTAGGTTGCAATTGGATCTAGCAGTCAGAAGCCAATTAGCCATGGTTTAGGCTGCACAGGGTGCTCAGGAGGACATGATGTAGCCCTGTAGCTCTCTCAGCCCTATTATATAATTAGATTTGTGAAAAAAAAGTGAAGCTGACAACAGTACCCAGAACAGCCTTCTGTTTCTCTTCTCCAGAGAACAAGTATCCACCATAAGGATAAGCAGATGTGATGGGAGCTATGCCATAAGGGAAAGGCAGTGGCTCAAGGTGCTCAAACTATGGATCTCTCCTTTGATTCCTTGCTGGAGTCAAATAACTCACACTAGAAATTTACAAACCCTGTCAGGAAAAGTCTAGATACATTTGATTCTCAGATAATAAAGGCTGCTGTAGATGGTATCTTACCATCTTTTTTAGCTTAAGTGAAAACTAGGCCTACTATAAAGGTAAAAGGACTATATTGTTTTTTAGAAACAAGCTAAATTGTTTTTAAATCTTTCCTTTAAACTATAAGCTATTAGAAAACTTAACCACAGAACAAGAAATCTCAGATGCAAAACAGAATTATGCAATGCTGAAGCACAAGTCCTTTAATTTAATTTAATAATAGTCCTCTTGGGAATGAGAATCTGAACATTTTCTTGATGGTTAAGTAATCCTATCAGGGAGCTGAGGTTGTCAAAAACTATTTTTCTTTGACCAGTTGGTCACAGTGGGACCACACTTGCTCTCCCTAAGACCTTGCCTTATCTTTAGCTTGCATTTCCAGTACAATGGTACTTCTTTCTCTTCAAAGTATGGGAATGAAAAGTTTTGCATGGTGATCCTAGGTTTAGGGTCTACTTTACTTAGCTGATGAATTAATAGCTTCAAATCTATTTTACTACTACACAGAAACCCATCCCTACCACCACCAACATAAAAGCATCTGTAACATTTTGTCTCAAAGCTTCATCCCATGTATCTCTGGCAGGGACTTAAGTTCTGTCTTACCAGGAATTTAGAAAGCATGGTAATATATGCCTTTCCTAAGTACTTTCACAGCTTTCAGCAATTTGTAGCACAGATACTTCTGAGATAGGTTTGGTTAAATATATTACTCAGGGTAAAATTAAATCGCCCAGACTGACAAAGTTGGTTGCTGTTATAACAGCCCTTATTTGTAACATCTCTATCCAAAGACATGTCACAGGGCACCCTGTTACCACTCAGATATGAATATGCTGGTGGATTTACTGCATATTGGGGAAAGCTTGACTATATCTCCTCCAGAAGCCATCGTCATGCTCCTCCACCACATCCTGTCCCACCTCAGTCACGGCAATAGTGGAAGCAGACTCCTTCCCCTTCAAACACCTGAGCTCCTGCAGAACACTGAGTAGGACTTGTCTGAACCCTTGTGATACAAAAAAATTCTATTTGTCCCTTTTCGTTGTGTAGCAGTTGTATAGATATGCTTTTAGAAACCCTGGTTATGCCACAACAAATATTTTTATCCTTCTCTAAAGCCTTGATATACACATAAAAAGACAAGAGCAAATGCTGCACTCAGACTAATGTTATGTCAACTTGATCAATCAGGATGCAATATTTTTTGCAATACAACCAATTCTTTTTCTGAGGATCTTACCAGGAGGTGGCTCTTTTTCCTAGTTCTGGTGAAATCAGCTCACACCACCTCCTTGTTCCAACTGCTTCTTTATGCTGTAGTCAGAACTATCTCCTTAAATACAAAGAAAAAGGTTGGTTCCCTTTGTAGAAACAGGGCCATAATACAAACAGGAATCATCATTCCAGTTATTTTTAGATAGGTTTCATAGAAGGAACTTCCTGTTCTGTTTGCAAGGGTTCAACATTCAGTCTGAATTCACAGAAATATTTCCATCATGACCTGTCCTAGGAGTTTTAAAATGTAGGTAAATGATGCAGGTATGAAAGGTGCAATATCCAGCACACAGCACTGAACTGTGCTCTGCACCAGACAGCCGATGGTTCCTGGCCTATTCCTGGTGGTTCCTGGCCTCTCAGAGCAGAATTATAACTGGCACAGTTTGTACTATGTTCCTTCAGTGCCTGGTCTTTGGTAGGGAGGACAGGGCAGCATAAAATCATATTGCTCCAACTCATGTTTATGCTTTCTTTTAATATTTTTACCATTCTCAAATAAAAGCAAAACAAGGATTAATGTGTGTGCATTTTCTCACTTAGCCAGGCATTAACAACAAGGGTCTATCAACAGAACATGGTTTTGAAGCACTGCTCAATTCCTGAGCATCCATGTCAGATGCTCTGAGCCACAGAGGAGAACTGAAACAGCTGACTCAGATGGGACGACTCAGAGGAATGGAGGGTCACCCCAATTTGCCATTAGCATGAGAACTTACTTTTATTTGAGTTGAGTCCTGTCTGCAGGGCTGGATCTGCCTGGAAGAAGAAAAGAGCTTGAAGATACAAATCGCTGACTGTCGGTACACAAATAGGTTTTGCTTGCACAATAAAGATAATAGAACATCTGAGAAATAGAACAGATAAATGTTACAAACATCTGGCAAGCACTGGAACCTCAGGCTTTCAGCTGAAAAGTTTTGTGCTTTTAGCAAGCAAGTGACTAGAAGGGTGAAAAACACATGAAGCAAATCCCTCTGTCTCTTGCAGGGCAGATGGTAGCCTGGGGAACAGCTGACTTCAGTTTTTCCATCTAATTGAATTCTGGTCTGCCTAGTGCTACTCATTTGTGCTCAAACTAGTGTTTCTCTCCTCTCTCCACCATGCAGCTGCAAGTTGGCATTGCCAGCCTGTAGCAACCACTCGAGTTATTTCACCACTGTTTGTCTGGAATGCAGTAAATGGTGACCAACTCCAGCTGCTCTGGAGATTGAAGATTCCTCCTCCTGCTATCCCTTTCCCCTGTCTTCTCACAGAGGACTTCAAGCCCGCCTGAGGTCTCCAGGGCATGGCTCGCTGAGGTGTCCTGCACCTGCCACAATTGGGGTGGTTTGCCATTTCTAAGGAACACAAAAGGTACTATTCTTAACAAGGATTGGTTTACAACAATTTTTTTTTGCTATGTAGTTACAGAGGTATTCAAATTGCAGTAATTTTCCACCTTACTGAGGTAATTTTAGAATAATTGAAAATATTGAAGTCATAAAGCCTTTCATGAAAATTCTTGCTTCCTCATGTTTCCTAAACAATACTTTCACAATATTCAGTTGCATTTTGGGTCCTAACTTGGAACCAAGAGGTAGACATGGCCAGCAGTTATTCATCCCAAGGAACATACTAGACTCTCTAGAGTCCTCAATCCATATAATCTTTGACAATGTGCTGCCACTTCCATCCCAACAGAATCAAAAGTTTACTTTTCCTCAGTTCTTTTTCCATTGTATCTTTTATCTCCATTTATCTCAACATTCCTTTACAAATTTATTTTAACTAACTCCACCACTTATCTTAGTTTTTATTCTGGTTTTGATCAAGAAGAAAAAAAAAAGGAAAAAAAAACCCACAGATAAAAGTAACAATTTTTGAAGATATAAGCCTGTAAAAGAAAGGTTAGAAAATAGAAGGTCATGATAGCTGGTTAGAATGCTTATCACTAAGTGAACCATTTTTCCCCTAGTGGCCTGAAGAAGGTACCAGTAACTTACTGATAATTTCATATAACTTACTGATAACAATCTATTTTTTAAAAAATTACTCCAATATGCAAATAGAATTATTCCAATAATAATCCAGTCAATATCAGGATAAGACTTAAAGACAAACAAGAATTCTTTCAATAATTTAATTCTTTTCCATCCTTATGACAAGAGTCTTCAGCATTTTATGAATAAGGTGAATGGAGTAACTGAAGTTTTTTAATCAATGCTTTGATTACCTTTAGTGGAAAGGATGATTGTGCACTGTACTCACAGCTGAGGGCACAGGAAACTGCAAACACTCATTCCTCCAGGGAAGCACTAGAATAAGCAATACACAGCTCCATGGCAGTGAGAAGATCCCTGCTCAAAGGTGCAGATGTAGACTGGATCTGTCTCAGACTGTAGAAGGCACCTGAATTAAAAAAAAAAATTAATAATAATAATAAAAAATAATATATCCTGTGGTAGTTAGAGAATCATTCTCATTCATTGCTAAAAACCTGCACTACACTGTCCAGCCCTGCACACAGTCACTGGCTACAGCTTCCATTTGTTCTATGCTGCCAGCAACATAATATCCGCACCAAGAGTCCCACTACAGTCCATTGCACCTGTGCAGATGCTCGTGGCACCCCTCAGTGCTTCTGGGCTGTGGAAAGCACCTTTCAGACTCTCAGGTCTCTCCCTGGGCCTGTGGCTCATCCGGTGCTGCTTCTCCAACAGCAACAGAGCAACTGCTGCGGCGAGCCCTTTGTGCTGTGCCTGCCTTCCTGCACGTTCCACGTGCTCCCAGGAGCTGCTGGAGAGCAGGGAGGTACAGCCATCCCTGGCTCAGCAACCGGGCAACCCAACTTCCTTCTGCCTTGCCCGTGTAGATCAGCGCACACAGATCAGCGTGCACAGAAAGCAGTCAGTAACCACACAAGAACTGTCAGACATCCAGCACGGCTGTGTTCCCTCAGACCATATCCCTCCCGCTACCCCGGCACGGCGTTTTACACACTGACCGCTTCGCTAAGGGTTTCACAAAACACCACGCAAACACTCCTGGCTCCCTGGAGAAACAGGACAACCATGTGATTCAAATCAAGTTGTACTTTATAAGGCACAGCATGAGAATAATTTAAATGATGTCCAGGTTTTGTTCTTTATCAACTGTAGTTCAGTTGGTTAGAGCAAGGTGCTGAGAATGCCTAGGTCATGGGTTCAGTCCACGTGTGGGTAATTCACTTCAGAGCTGGACTTTGATGATCCTTGTTGGTCCATTCCAACTCAAGATATTCCATGAATACATGAATCAGGTTCTAAAGTTTTCCTGTTAATGGAAAGAATATTCATCAGCAAAATTAAGCAAGCTTTTTTTGGCAAATGATACTCACCTACTGAGTTAAGCTTGAAGGAAGTAAAACAAGAGGCATTGAGATGGCCTAGGTTTATTATCAGTAAAACTGATGATGCCTTGCACATCTTGAAACAGGATTTTTTTTTAATTTTCAACTGAATTTAGCAGGTCCTTTTTCCCTCCTTTTGTTCTTTCACTCATTGCTCCATCCTAAGACTTTTCTTAAAGCTTGTACAAAAGAGTGTGAAGACCTTTTAGACACTCATTTTTTATTAGGCGAATCAAACAACCTGGAGCAGAATATTTTCACTCATATGCAAGAATTCCAAGCTGGTTTTAGTAAACAAATAGCCAAAATATTATTAGCTTAAAAAACATTTTTAATCTGTAACATTAAACTCAAGTACATGTTTTTATTGTAGTTATGTTTGTATTTTACTGGAAGTTCTTCTCAGCAGTATAAGTAAAGGCCTGAAGAGGTTGCCTCTAGCATCTTTGAAGTCTGCAACAGAGTTTAGTGTGAGCTGGCTCAAGAATACTCATATTTTATTTAATTTTATTTCTTTTTAAGTCTGACTTTTAAATGCAACTTTTTAAGTTACTTTTTTTAAAGTACTTTTGCTTCTTTTTTCAATTTTCTGCTTCTGTTCTAAAACTTTCACACTGACAAGCCCTCCCAAGACACCATGTCGATTCACTTTCGAGCAACAGTTTTCCTGGGAACTGAAGTTCACAGGTCCGTATTTCCACAGCTCTGTATTTCAGCAATTTAGAGTGGCAGCAAAGTTAGCTATGGAAATGAGCCAGAATAAAAATACATTGAGTTTCATGTCAGACCATTCTTAAACTCACTTTCACAGTCATTACCTAAACAAACAAACAAACAAAAACAAGAAAACTAAACAAAAACAAACAAACAATACCAGATAGAGGAAGACACGCTACATTGAATACTCTCCTTGGAAGGAAAGACAGACAAATCAGGGAAAGCATCCTGTGCATCTCCATAAACAAAGTAAAATAAGAATCTGTCTGGTTTTCTGAACAGCAGAACATTTAGGGGAAGGAAAAGAAAAAGATGCTGGAGAGAGGAAAGAAAAGGTTCTATTAGACCTTTCTGGTTTCAACTAAAAAGAAACATGCTGTCCTGAAACGCCACCGTGGATGTTTCTTGCTCAGTTGCCTGGATTACAATAAACAATTGCAAATGGGTACTGATAAACTTGTCATTACTGAACCGTGGCCTGGGAGCCAGCCATGTTTTGAGGACCCACAGCACTTACCAGGAAGTACAAAACATTTTATAGTGCTCAAATAAATGCTTGATGAAAGCAGCACATGCTATTCCACGAGACCCTGAGCATGCTCCTAATGTCCCCTTCCCATTCCACAAAGGAATTCAGCTGAAGTTTGGAGCCAGGCACTCCTCCCATCTGTCCGTGTTCATCCCTTTCAACTTCAGTTTTGCTGAGACAGTCCCAGAGGTTCTCTGACGATGACACCTGGCCTATGCCTGTGCTAGGCTGGACAGACGGCGGCAGCACATGCAGAGCTGTGCAGGGCTGTGTGCATGGTCCCAGACATTCAGGAAAGGAAAAGTACTGGTTTTCCTTTAAAATGGGTCCTCTCATGCAACGAGGCCACTATTCCTTCTGTGCTGTGCTGCACACAGGGCATCAAGACAGCCAGGCCCTACCAGGACAGTGATAGTCTTGGTGCTCAGGGTAGTATGCCCCTGACCCTGACAAGGACCCAGGAAGTCAGAAAGCTTTGCTCTGATCCTCAATCTGTATTTTATTAACAATGAATTCTTTACACCATCCATGGGAAAAAAGAAAACAAAATTCAGTTTTGTTGAATGCCTGTTTTCAAAAAGAGCGATGGGAGTTTTGTTCATTTTTTCTTTAAATCAGTCAGCAGTAACTTCAACACGGGCTCTGTGTGCACACCAGGCCTCTCCTGGGGTGCAGCCAGAGAACTTGGGGCCCGTGTCTGCAGTCGGTGTGTACCTGAGGCTAGAAAGCGTGGAAGTCACGTGTGACAACACACAACATGTAGATCCAGCTGTGGCACAGCAGCTGCCAGTCCTGGGGGCCAGTACAAAACTGCCACTACGTAGTGACAGTGCTTGTGACAGCAGGGATGACTGCAGACACACTGATCACATTGGCCTTTACACCAGAGGCCAGTTCTCTATGAGAGAACCACATTGACTGCCCACTGCTAACTGTCACTTAATTGCAAGAGCCACATTAACCTTCTCCAGGTGCTGGGGATGTGAGATCGGGATGCATGTGAGCCATGGCAGTTGCCACTGTCACCTAAGGTCGTCCTCCCAAAGCAAGGACAAGCAGCTGGCACAAGAGGAAGGGTGACAGCATTGCAGGACTCATCAGTCAACCCCAGAACAAAAACAGTTTTGACAGGTACCTATTTCCAGTAAGAAAACTTATCAGACTCTGCCCACGTGCTTTTCTTTGCTGTTCATGACTACTGCTGTGAATAAGACTCATGCACTTTTTGGCCAATATTCCAGAATACTTACCTTTAGCACCCAGTATCCAAATATAAATGTAATCAGTAGCCTTTCTATTGTTCTATTTACATGTTTCCTGCGCCATACTCAAGCAAAAAAGAGCTCATTAATAACTGAAATAAATCATCAGCAAGAATACTAAATAGTAAGAACCAAACTCATCACACAGACACTAACATTTATTCTTGCAAATTGTTTGTATAATATCTAAATAGATATATTTGTTTGCTTATTAATAGCCAGAAAACTGACAAAAATGTTAAGCAACTATTTATTCACTATAAAATATGTACAGTACATTGTTTCCAGGCAATTCCCTAAATGGGAATGACATAGCTTAGAAGCACCATTAATATCTTCTGCAGTTACAACCAGAGAGGAAATTTTATTTAGAAATAACAGCCTACACTTCTCAGAATGCATATCTATCATGAACCAAACAAACCAAACCAAAATACTCAGCCATGTAAACTCTGAGATTAATTTTCACATTGATGGGTGATTCCATTTCCCATTAATCTACATGGTTTGCCTGGCCTCTAATAAATGCATCTTTCCATCTTCCCATAGAGAAGTTGACTTTACACTTAAGGACTGACTACATGAAAGACGAGGCAAGTATTAGAGAGGAAACAACCTCTCCTGGCAGGGGAAGGAAGCAAAGCAGAACTACTCCTCTATTAGATTCCCGAGAGTGCTTTCTATTACGTTACAGCTGCATTTGATGGGCATTATTCACTTTAAGTGACTGAGAGTGTAAGCATGACTCAGATGAAGCAAGAAGGACTGACATCGATAAAGGCAGATCACAGGCATGCTGCCCAGGCAAAGCCAGCAGCAGGGCACTACATTTCCCAGTATTATCTCTATGCTGGCATGCATTTGGATTTAAACCCTACCCTGCGGCGGCTGAAACATCAAAGCGTTGTGCTGGTAACGCTGCCCAGCAGCCACACACGAGTGAGATCTTAAAAAAAAAAAAAAAAAACACAAAACTCTCACACTGCAGCAAACCATAAATGCGAGAGCAGCCCAATTTTCCGTGCCAAGGCTCGGGAAAACGCAAGGAGGATCGCTCCGGAGTGCCCGGAGCGGGGCTTTCCGCCCTCCCTTCCCGGCAGCTCCCCGCCCTCCGGAGCGGACACGCACGGCCCGCTCCGGCCTCTCCCGGCCCCGCCGCGCCGCGGGGCTCCCGGGGCCGGGCCGCCGCATTCCCGCACAGCGCGGCGGGGCGGCCTGGCAGCGCCCGCCCCATCCCGCCTGCCGCCCGAGCCCGGCCGGGCCCCGCCGCGCCCCGGGCTGGCCCACCGGTACCGCCGTGCTGGCGGGATCCCCCGGCGTCTCCCGGCATCTCCCGGGATCCGCTTCCTCCCGGCCCCGCGTCCTTCCGCACTGCGCCGCCCGCCCCGGAGGGGAGGTGCCGGGGGGCGGGCGCTGGGCCGAGGTGGGACGGAGCTGCGCTTTAAACAGACCGAGCCGTGTGCTGGGCGCAGCCAGGCCCGGGTGCCGCTGCGGGACAGAGCCCAAGACACTGGCTCAGGAACAGCCGTGCGGACTGAGCCACCCCTGAGCCGCCTCGCTGGGCAAAGGGCTGCGATACCCACAGCCCTCGGGTCGGGGGGGAGCCCTCTGAAGCCCGCCTGTCGCTAACTGCAGTCATGGAATAGAGCCGTGGAATATCCCGAGCTGGAAGGGACCCACAAGGATCACTGGGTCCAGCCCCTGTCGCTGCACAGACACCCCAGCAATCCCACCCTGTGCATCTCTGACATCGCTGTCCAAATGCTCCTGGAGCTCTGGCAGCCTCGGAGTCGTGCCCCTTCCCTGGGGAGCCTGGGCAGTGCCCAGCATCCTCCGGGAGAATAACTTCTCCTGACACTCAGCCTGACCCTCCCTTGACAGAGCTCCAGCCGTTCCCTGGGTCCTGTCACTGCTCGAAGAGAGCAGAGGTCAGAGCTGGCCCTGATCTGCAGAGCCCTGAAGAGTTCTCAGCTCAATCTCTTCTCCAGCTGAACAAGCCCACCACCTTCAGCCGCTCGTGTGGCTCGACAGGGTCTTAGCGAAGAGTGCTCAGTTTCGGAGGCAGACTTCACAGCTGCCCGAGCCAAGGGGGTTTTCTCCGTTCCTGGCGCAGCTGCCGCTGGCACGGCAGGACCAGGGCGGCCGAAGAGAGCGACCCCCGCTATCTGCGGGGACACGGGGGTGGGCAGGGGCGGAATCGCAGCCCGCGGTGCCGCGGCTGTCCCGGGGCCCGGCCCGGCGGGTACCGCCCGCAGCTCCCGCTCCATCGTCCCCGCAACCCGCGCTCCCCGCAACCCGGTGACGTGCCTCGGATTTCCCGGGGAGTCCTCGGCAGGAGCCGCGCGGCCGGGACAGAGCCGGGCCCGCCGCTGCCGCCCGCGCCACTCCCGCCAGCCCCCGGTGCCTCTGACCCCACCACCCACCCGTGTGCACACACCGGGAAACGCCGCGGGAAATCGCGCTGAAACCGCGGGGCCGGGGCCGGGGTCGGCGTCGGAGTCGGGTTCGGGCAGACGGGAAGACTGCGGAGTGAGGAGTGGGGTCCCGCCGAGGGACCTCGGCCTGACCTGCGCCACAGTGGTCCTGGTCCTGCCCGTGGGGTTAATCAGAGGGACACAGGGCTCCTCTTATCCTCTCTGCTGGGTTTGACTCCCTAGGGTTCACTGAGGGATTGCATTCAGAGCATCTTGAGGCTCCTGCTCCATTGCTCAGGGCAGTGGTGTTTAGCGTACAGAAAGCATCCCAGGCTGTCCACCTCAGATTTGGATGTCCTTTTGCGCAGTTCCTCTGAGTGGGAAAAGGCCAAGAGGCTGGTGGGAAGGGCTTTCTCCCAGGCCTAGGCATCCTCAAGACACCTCAAGGATGTATTTTACATGTTGGTTGTCTTTTGTTTCCCAGCCCAGGGCTAAGCTAGAGAAAAGGTGGAGAGAGTAGCAAGTGGGACTCCCATGTTTAGATCCATCCTTGGATTCCAGGTTCACCCAGTGGGTCTGTGCTGCCCAAAGGAAGGAGATGTTGAGAGTACCTGTTTCTTCACCTGTTGAGCTTGGAAGAGACACTAAGCATGAAATTGCAGGGAAGCTGCACTTGTGTAGTGACTGGAGGAGAAGCATTTTGCCCATCTTCTCCCCACCGGCATGTGCCATGGTCGTTTTCCCTCCGGGTCCTTGTTTCCCTCTGTGTCTCTGTATTCCTCTGTCCTTGCCGTGTGTTTGCCACTCTGTCTTTTTCTCTATCCTTCTCCATGCCTCACTCGTGTTCCTTTTTATTTTTGATGGCTCTGTGGTGCTCCCCTGTTGCACTGATTTCTTAGGATTTTCTAAAGCCTTCTGAGTTTACATTCTTGTAGAGAACTTTCTCACACAACTTTCTGTAAACAATCTATTATTTTGCATTCTTTCACAGAGGCGAAGAAATTTGATAGACTGGTAGTTTGTCCAGTGTCGTTGGAGAGGTGGCACGTTCACCCTCCAATCCACTGGCACCTTTTGAGAACTATAGATGGAGTCAGAAGAAATAAATTAGTCTCTTCATCGTGACCAAAGCTGTGGTGTATTGTTTTTCCTTGTGTCCTCTGGTGACACTCCACGTGCCATTGTTCCTTGCTAGATGCTTGTGTCCTGTTCCCTGTTCTTCTCTGTCATGCTGCCAGGCCCAGCTTTTTCTTTTCTTTTCTTATTTCTTTTCTTTTTTCTTTTCTCTTTTCTTTTCTCTTTTCTTTTCTTTTCTTTTCTTTTCTTTTCTTTCTTTTCTTTTCTTTTCTTTTCTTTTCTTTTCTTTTCTTTTCTTTTCTTTTCTTTTCTTTTCTTTTCTTTTCTTTTCTTTTCTTTTCTTTTCTTTTCTTTTCTTTTCTTTTCTTTTCTTTTCTTTTCTTTTCTTTTCTTCAATTTCATCCGGCACCCCATTCTTCCTTTTCTTCCTGTCTCCTCTCTGTTCCACTCCCTCTTTCTGCCCCTCGCCTGTGACAGCGAGGCTGGGCAGGAGCTTCAACCCTTCGGGGGGCTTTCTTGTTGCGGCAGAGTCCCTTTCGGGGGGGATGGACACGTGGAGAGGGATTGAAGGAAGTGCTGGGCTGCTCTGCAGGGCAGTTGGACTCGTTCTGTGCCTTCTTTGGGGGCCAGGAAAAGGGGGCGAAGACGCGGGGCTCTGATGTCCTTTGGGGCGCCCCAAGGTCCCTCGGAGAGGGAGGCACACTGCGGTGGAGGAGCAGGTGGGTGGCGAACGAGGGGGGGTCACGCTGGGTGCCGTCCCCCAGAGGGACCCAAAGCTGCCCCAAAATGCACGGGGAGGGGTGTGTGTAGAATACTAAATCCCGTCAAGTGTTTCGTTTTTGTAGCTATTGGTAAGAATAGGAATTTGTCTCTGAAGTCATTTGGAAAGAAACCCCGAGCAGCCCCAGGTGTGAGCTGTGAGGATGAGGAGGGGCCGGCTCCTGCCGGGGGCTCTTTTAAGGGGGTTTGCCTCAGCTCACTTTGGCATGGAGCTGCCGGAGAAGAGGAGCTTTTGGGGGGCTCCCGGGGCTGTCCTTGGAAGGACGGTGAGAGCTTGAGACAGCAGGGTCTGGGGGGTCACTTGGATACCTGGAGCATTGCTCCAAGGAGGTGCCGAGGGACAAACCTTTGTGCCGGGAAGAAGCAGCAGCCAAACAGGTGAGCCCATGTGTATTTGTAGCGGGGACATTTCTCCTTTCCCTTTTAAATTTCATTTTGCCAATCCCTCCACGGTGCTCCCAGGGAAAAAAAAAAAAAAAAAAAAAAAAAAAAAGGATTTTGAGGCCAAAAGCAATTCAAATTGAAGGTAGCGACTTCTTTTCCATTATTGACCCTGTCTGAACAGGTGGGCAATCCCTCTTCGCTTGTGGTTTTGAGGGTATTGGCTGAAGGCAAACCTGCCTTTTCCAGGGTGTTAGGGGTATCCCAGGGGTGGCAGGGAACCCCTGGGTTCTATTTTAAATGGAAGGGGGAAAATATTGTTGTCGTTTGATGGGTTCGATTTGAGGTTAACCCCCCCCTCCATTTTCATCACCCTTAGGTTTAAATGGAGGGGGCAGCCCTGTTGTCCCTCCTTTTAAAGGGTTTGGCTTGAGGTAAAATCCCCCTTTCCCATCATTTGTCTCGCCGGCCGGGGGTCTATGTAGAAATCACGAACGGGGCGGGACTGCTGAGGAAGGCGTCTCGAGCTGTTTAATTTTCTCGCATCACTCTCATGACATGCTTATGACAGTGGGAAGATGCCAGCAGCTCACATCCCCGCCAGCAGACCAAGAACCTAATGTTAGAATTTACTGGAAAGTTTTTGGACCGGTCACACGAAGCACAAGCATATTGACAGTAGTTCTGTCTAACCCCTGTAAGCACACGTACCTTTGCTTTTTAAAACAATGCTCGCTTATTTCGAGTGCAATACCTGCTTGTAAGCCTTAAAACACAATGCACGGGGCTCCATTCTCAAGCTTAGAACTTCCTAGTGTCTCGCTAGATGTACTTTTCTGTAGCTTAGGGAGTTGTTCTAGAGGGGCGTTAATACACAGACCATTGCTCTAGTTGTAGTTAACTGCTACTTCTTGTATAATTTGTCTGCTGACAAATCTGATGTCTAGTGCTTAGCTCTACCGGCAGTTGTGCTGTTTGTGAGGCCTGCCTTTTTTTTGCAGCTTTCCCCAAACCCTCTGATTTTAAAGATTCCCATAATCTGAGGGATTTCATTTGAGGAAAGCCCCTTCTTTTCTGCTCTTCTAGGGGACGAAATGGAAGGGGAGAACACATTTATTTGCCCTCGAGGAAGTGAGGCGAGCACCTGAGTGTGGCGTCGGTTTCGGGGGTTGAACTGAAGGAAGCTGCAGCTCTCGCAGCGTTTGAAGGGTTGAAATCGGGGTGTGCCGCTGCCTTGGAGGGCGCTTCTTCTGCCCCTGGGCCGGCACCAAAGGTTCTGTGGCGGGCGCTGCTGGCATGGCCCGGGGAGCTGCTGAGGGGGAAGGGGAGTTTGGCGCGGCCGGGCTGCCGCGGGACCGCCAGAGCCGCGCCGCTGCGAGGCGTGCGGAGCCGAGGGGAGCTTTGCCGGGCCGGCGGGCGGGAGAGGCGGCGCGGCGCCGCGCCGGTGCCGGCCGGTGCCGGCCGCTCCGTCCGCTCCGGGCGCGGGGCTCGGGCGCCGCCGGGGCGCCCCGGGCCCGGTGCCGGCCCCGCCGGGCAGAGGGGGCAGCGGGCGGGGGTCTCCCGGCGCGGCGCCGCCTCTGCCTGCCGGAGGAGCCGCTTTCGTGCCGGGAGCGCGGCTTTCAATGTTCCCAAGTTCCTTGATGGGGCGGTTTTGAGGTGGTTTTTAGGAATTGATTGTATCGTTTCGTTTGGTTCGTAGTAGGTGTATGCTAATGGACACGGTGTACTTCTCGAATGTCATGGTTCTTGGTTCAGGTGCTGATGACAAGGGGTTTTTTCGATTGAGCTTTGTTGTTGGGTTTTTTTTTTTTTTTTTTTTTTTGTGGGATTTTGGTTGGGGTTTTTTTTTGTTTGTTTGGTTGGTTGGTTGGTTGGATAAAAATTATAATTTAAAATTATATTTTTTAAGGTTTACAGTGGTTTTTATGGGTCGTAGCATGAAGTAGAGGGTAGGTTTTTAATTCGGTTGTGGTGACTTTTTTTGCCGTAGAGGCTGTAGTGTTTGTTTTGGTGGGTTTGAGGTAGTGTCCTGTAGTTCATTAGTGAGGTTTTTATAATATTGATGATTGCATTACTGTTTAGTGTATTATAGAGGTTTTATTCATTTGGTTTTTTGATTGTCGTGTATGTTTTATTGTTGCAGAGAATTTGGGAGATATTGTTTATGGTTACGCTTATCTTTTGGCTTCGTGTTTATTTCTAGGTAGTATTTTGGTTTTGATGGTTTGAGGCGTCATGGGTTTATTGAGTTAGGAATACTTTTGTTGTTGTTAATTTAAGATTTTTTTGGTTTTGTTTGTCTGTTTGTTTCTGTTTTTTTTTTTTTTTTAGTTTGTTGTATTTCGTTGCTGTTTTTATTCGTTTTGTTTTTGGGAACTTGGGTATTTATATGCTAGATTTTTTTAAGGCAGTTATTTTATTTGGGTGGTGATTTGTTTGTTTCTCTGTGGTTTAGATTTTTTTATATCGGAAATGAGTTTGGTGGGTTTTTTTAGTTAATTTTATAGAGTATTGGGTTCTCTTTATGAGTTAGCGTAGAGGTAGAGTTTTGGTTCTATTTTTGGGTTTTAGTAACGTTCAGGGTCTGTTGTAGGGTTGGGGGTTTAGTATGTTAGTTGGTTTTTTCTTTTCTTTTTGGTGGTTTTTGTGATTTGCTGTGTGGGTTTCTATAGGGGTTTTAAATTTTTTTTTGTTTGTTTGTTTCATTTGTGTGATGTGATAAGAATTGTTAGCGAAAAGAGTGTAGTGTGGGGTTTTTTTGCTGGTGGTTGGTTGGCCGGTGGAGCCGTTCTAGCATTTTTGGACGGCATTGGTGGGAATTGGATGCTGTTTGTATTGGCATTTTAGTTTCAGGAATTGGATTTTAAATGCAAAATTATAACTATAATGAAAGAAAACAAATCCAGAAATATAAAAATGGGAATATAAAATTCCAGTTTTAAATACCAAGAGAATACGTATCAAGAGAACATGTAACATAAATAATCTCTTACCACAAGATGTTATAATGTTTGATAGAGAGTGTTTTATATGTTTATGTAAATACATGTAAACATAGATGATAGATATAAACTAAATTTTATATTACAACTATAAATTGTATATTTACAATTACAACTACATATTGTATATGTACAAACTACAACTATACTACTACATATTGTATATGTACAAACTACAACTATATATTGTATATAATATTGTCATATAATATACACGCTCTTATAAACATAAATATCAAAACCATAAATATTGAAATATTCAAATATAGTTTAAAATAATTTTTTTTATTTGGTAGTAGGCAGGGGTTTTGTTACAAAAATTATAAAATAAAGCTAGAAGTCTATGTATAGAAATACATCATACATACGTTAAGATCTATATAAAAATTAAAAAGTAAGTAAATATATGTATCGGCGTATATATGACGTAAAATAGAAATAATAATTTATCTATCTTGTTGCATTATTATATAGATTACATCTTTTTAATATAATACGTCAATATACACTCTAAATGCAAATGTGAATACAATTATGAAAATATGTAAATATTTAAAGATCGTTTGAAGAAAGGGCTTTTTTAAGGTTTTGTTTGCTTAAAGGCAGGAATTTTCTTGAAAAGAAAAAGATGTATATACATTTTATTTTGATATAATTCTAAATACAGATAATATATAATCGATGTATAAAGATATATGTAAAATATAATATAGAAATAAAAATAAGTAACAGGAAGAAATAGAATATAAGTAATACCATACATCAATCTACATGTAAAATGTAAAATTTAATATAAGTGCCAAAACTATATAAACCTTTCAGAAATATCAACCTGAATATAGTAACATCTAATCCATGTATTTAGATATGTATAAAAATATAAAATAAATTATAAGTAATAGGAATAAATGTAAGAAAACATAAGTAATTATGATTATACATCAATATACTTTCTCAATCAAAACGTGAATATAAATATGAAACGCATAAAAATAAAGTAGATTGAAATATAGTTTACAAGAGAAGGTTTTTTATTTTTTAATTTGGGTTCTTATTGGGTTAAAGGCAGGGGGTTTTTGTTGGTGAGGTTTTTTTTTGGTTTTTTTTTGTTTTGTTTTTTGTTTTTTGTTTTTTTTCTCTCCCGTGCGGCCCCAAGGCGAGCGGCAGCCCCCCGCTGAGGCGGGCCGCGGTGCCCCCGCCTTGTGACCAGAGCGCGGTGCTGCAGCCCCCCGCGGAGGTGCTGCAGCGGCCGCCATCTTGGGAGCGGCTCGGCCGGAGTGTCGCGGACTCACTTGACCTTCTCATGATGGCGGCAAAAACGGCGGGAAAAACCAGGATCCCGCTCTGCCTCCTGCTCCCCACCCTGACGCCGGCGCCGCCCGCGCGGGATTTTTTACGGTGTTGCCCGTGCCGTGGCCACGGGCTGTGGGCTCAGCGGCTCCGCGGGCGGTCAGGTTTTGGGCGGGCGCCGACAGGCAGCGGCAAAAACGGAGGGGTTTTATTTGGGTAGCGGCAGTGGGTTTTAGCTTGTGTGCGGGCTTTTTGGGGCCATTTATTTTTTGAGGATTTTTCCCAGGGCATCGCCCCTGTCCTTTTCTGCCTCCCTTCTCTCCGGGCGAGCGGCTTGTGGACAGAGAGCGGTACTGCAGACCCCCCCCCCCCCCCCCCCCCCGGCCCTCAGCCAGCGCCCTGCCCCTCGCCGCTGGGTGCCGGGGGGGAAGGACGGCTGCCGAGGGGCGGGAGCGAGCGGCGAGCGGGGCGGTGTCTGTAAATAGAGGGGAGGGGGAAAGGAGATTCGGGAGCGCAAAGAGACGCGATGGCTGAGAAGAACGGCAGCGGCGAGGGCGGCTCGGCGGCGCCGGTTTCGGCCGGCGGCGGGGGCGCGGTCGCGGCGCTCACGGGCCGGGGGCGGCGGGCGAGCGGCGTCGGAACAGGGCTGCGCCCCCCCTTCCCCGACCCCCGCGCGCGTCCCTCTCGAGACGCTGGAAGCGACCGCGTGCCGGAAAATCCCGCCGGGGCGGCGTGCAGGCGGCGCCGTCGGCGGAGCGGGGCCCCGGCTTTCCCCGCCCTTCCTGCCGCCATCTTTGCAAGGTCGAGCGAGTCGTCCCTGTCTCGTCCCGCCGCCTCGCCGTGCTTCCCCGCACTTCCCCGCCCTCTCCACTCGCACACAATCCGCTCCCCTCCGGTGCAGGGAAATGCAGGAGAACTCGAAAGCATCGGGGCAGAACAGCCGCTGCAGGTGCCCGAGCCGTCTGTCTCCGTGCCCGCCGGGCCGGACTTGCCCACCGCCGGGAGCCCACAGGTACGCAGGATGGGCGGCTCCGGCACGCTTTGCCTCGCTGTGTTCCGGTGCCGTGCTGCTGCGGGAGGAGAGGGCGACAGCTCCAAAGCCCAGAGCAGAGCGCTGGGGCGTGGGAGGCGGGGAGGCTTGGGCTAAGGATGGGCTGGAACTGGGCTGCCTCTTAGTGCGCAAAGAGACGATTGTCGTCCACGCTGCCAAAAGGAGCGCCTGGTACGCCCTAGGTCTGCCACGGTGTTTCACGTGCTTTCGTTTCCTGTTTATGTCATCCCAAAGAGCAAGGACGGAGCAAATGGGACTGCTGGTTCCCGCTATTGCCGTGTGAAGGCTTTTTTTAGAGGCTGCTGTATTGATGTCATCTTTTTTTTCACCCCAAGCTTGGCTTTTCCCATCCTTTTCCCGTGCCTGCTGCACTGGGAGGAGGGCTGGGTTCCTCAGCAGGGGTCTTAGGAGTTGCTGTGAATTCTGATTTTTCTGAAGGCGTATGGAAGTGTGCTAGCAAATCAGCTCTCTTCTCTCCTGGAAAGCTTTCCATCTATGACCATCTATGCGTCTCAGTGTTTTAATCGTGTAGCCAGACGCACTCAAGTTTTTACTTTCTAAGCCAAAAGCTGAAGCAGATGACTGTTTGCTTTGTGTGTGTGAGAAGTGGCATTTGCGCTGGAGTGTTGCGATTGGGAAGAAAAGATGGACTAAACGTGCTCTGGGGATGCGCACGGGAGGAAGCGCTTGCACAGAAAGGCAAGGCAGTGACGATTGCGGAGGAGAAACGAGAGGTGGTTGCTTCCGATCCGTGGGGACTTTCCTTTGGGATGATCGATCAGAGAGCGTATGGAAGCAGAGAGCATCTTCTGGCTGTTTCTGCTCTGTAAACTTCTCTCTGGCTTCGCAGGTCCGTGCTGGAGAGTGGGAGAAGGGTCCCTGCTGGCTGCCGTGTCCTCGGTGGGCAGAGAGCTCTGACCTTGGCCAGATGGGCTGGTGAGTAGTGAATCAATCCCTGCCTCCTCGTGAGCAAGTTGCTGGAAGGAGTCATCGGCACAGGGACGGCTTTTAGCCGGCTTCCGTTCCGTTTCTTTCTCGCAGGTTTCTGGGTGTTTTGATCCGGACGGCGCCCCCAGGCTGCTCTGCCCGCTGGGAGCCCTGCACGCTCGCTGCAGCTTCCACAAATTGTCGCCCGTGCTTGTGGATTGGGAGCACTGTCCTCCTCCACGGTGCCAGCTTTTTCTCTTTACAGAGGAGCACATGTACATGAAGGTGAAGAGATTCCTTCTGTCACACCAGTATTTGGACCTGAGCCGGAATACCGGCTTTCCTCCAGCTTTTCTCCAGTTTTGGTTTAGAGGTAAGAGTCCCATTTTAGGTATCCAGGAATTCTTCAGAAGCGTGTTAAAAGCAGCCGTACAAATACAATGAAACCTCATTCTCCCACAGGCAGTTAATTAGAAGCACCTTTCTTATGTTTCATATTGCAATTAAAAATGTCATTTCTCTGGGTTTTTGTTGCTTTCTCCATACTAAGGCGCAACGAGCTGTGCTGTGTATGCTCTGTGAGCACAAGAAAAGACTGTTCTGCCCCGGCTAGCTACAGTTCCTCTTCGAGTTTAGATTAGTAGCTTTGAGTTCAACTGAAGTATTTTAGAAACAGCAACTTCTAAAACTCCATTTCCACTGCATGTTTGGGCTGCAGACTGACTGTTCCTACATCAGCAATTAAATTTGATAGGAATGAAAATGGAGAAGTCCAGAACCAGCTCGGGGAAGCCCTGAGCTGGCAGTCAGAGGGAACCGGGGTTTTGTTGCTCTTATTCTGGTATTCTTTGGGAAATGGGCTGGTATTCTTTGGAAATGTCTGAATGTCTGACGGCGGTATTTTTCTTTGTGGCTTCCAGTACACTCCCTGCAGCTTCCACAAATTGTCACCCGTGCTTGTGGATTGGGAGCACTGTCCTCCTCCACGGTGCCCGCTTTTTCTCTTTACAGAGGAACGCGTGTACATAAAAGGTAAAGAGATTCCTTCTGTCACACCAGTATTTGGACCTGCAGTTGTGACAGGTTAAGGTTCAGGGATTGTTGGTAATGGTATCTGTCAGTGATAGTATTTGACTGCAAAAACTTACTTAAAGCAATATACAGACAAGCTGTAGTCCCCAGTAAAAATATTCAGCAGGCAGAGTGCATTTCTAACCCAACAGGCATTCCTGTGGGGGAGACGACAGGTTCAGCCCGTTGACTGATCCCAGCAGTTGTGATGGAGCCTTCACTAACTTTTTCTCCATTCTTGGCTTACTTTTATACTATTTCTTTACATTTAGGTGAAGCTTGAATGACTCTAGTCATGTATATATTTGCTACTGATTGGTGTAAAATCCTCTCACTTCACTTTCAAAGATACAGTCAAAGAAATGTATAGAGCTCATGCCCAGCGAGAGGTTGTCGTAACTTGGAGGCAGGTAGCTTTGAGATGGAGGTGTGCATTAATATTACAATTAGGCTATAATGAACCACGTTCATCCCAGGAAGGTGATTTTGCCACAGTTGCTGGTTCGGCAGCAAGACATCTCCTCTCTCACAGCTGCTATGCAGTTAGTCAGCTTCATAGTACCATCAAGTTGCTGCCCCTGCAAGGATTTTGGCAGAGCCTGGTCGTGGTGTCTCCATTCCACTCCACCCCCCTTAGCAGGTGCTTATGGTTGTATGGGGAATCATCGTGGAGCACACCAACCCAGTTCCATCCTGGGAACGGCACCTCTATTTTACCCTAAAATTTCTGTCCCGTTATAACTCCTGTTAGGATATAAGTGTCACTTCTCAGTTTCCTCTGATTTTACTCCCAGTCATCTTTCTATACAAAATTGCTCCACTCTCCAGAAGATTACTGTGAGCAGATGTGAGCTCTGCGGTCCCTTTGGACTGAGAAAGACAGAGGTTTTTTCCCCAAGTTCCTTTTGAACCCGTCCTGCACCTGTTACAAGTCCTCAAGTCTCCTGCAGTTTTGTGGGTCAGGCACACGTAAAACAGCACAGCTGGCTGGCATGCTCTGCTCGTGAGGGGAGAGGAGAAGAATCCCTCTGCTCACACCAGACCTGCAGCTGCCAAACCCCACCAGAGCACCCGAGGAGCACCCAGGGAGGTGATGGAGGACAGCACAGTAGGCAGCCTGCCCTCCATCTGGCTGTGAGGAAGGCAGGGCTGGGAACTGTCAGCAGCATCCCACCAGGTCTGGCTCATGGTGCCACCCCGAGGGTTTCCCCTACCTTTGCACAGACCCAGCTGCTGCAGCTCACTTGACAGAGACTCGCTGTCTGTACTGTGCTTGGCTGCACTGCAGAGGATGAAGCCCAGGACAGCAATGGTTGCCTTCACAGCCCGTGACTGCAGATGGGAGGGAGGGTGAGCTCTGTCATCTTGGGAAGGCATCCGCAGACTCACTGCTGCCCATCTCTGGAGCATGGCTCCGTCGGGGGATCATGGTAAGGACAGCAGTGCTCACCTAACTTTGCACGTGAGGTCAGCTTCAGGATCTTGTCATACTGTGGGAGAGCAGAGCTTCACAGTAAACACCAGCTAACACACTCATTACCAGTGTTAACACTAACAATTCTTACCTAAATACTAATGCTAATAACGCTTACTATGCATATTAATAATGCTAGTAGAGGCCAGTAGCATTCGTAGCTGAGGCTTGCATGAGGAACACAAAATTAATTAATGTTGCTGATTATGCCATTGTAGTGTTGAAATACTTGGCCTTCACTGCAATGGCCCCACACTTACCTCAGTGGCCTCCCCCAGCAGGTCCCACAGCACCTGGATGCAGATCAGCTTCAGCTTCACTGATGTGATAAACAGAGCTCACTCTTTAGAATTTTTTTAAGTTTAATAAAGGATAAAAGGACAAAATAATCCAGAACTGAGGTGCTTTTGGCACACGGCCAAAGAGCACAGAAGTAGCTTAAAATCACGTTCACGATATACGGTTACATTGCTGGGGTGACATGCATATTCATTAGCTTATTCATTATTCAAATATTCCTTGGAGTTTTTGATGTTCCAGGAAACCTCTTGTTTGGTTTTAAGTTCGGACTTGTCTGCAGAATATTCTGTAAATTAGGTCTACATGTTTTATTTCTTCCTGTAGTTTTATCCTGTTGTTTCACACTCCCTGATCGTGCCGATAGAGTCAATAAATCCTTCATGATGCTTATGTTCTGTTCTTGTCACTGTTATCACTTGGAGAGGCCAGTCCACAGATAAAATAAACAGATTAATTGCTTTACACCAATCTCTGAGTTAGTTACATACAAGTATTTTAGTCTCTATTTTAACATTTTGCTAAAGCCTATCAGATAATATATTTATCCCGCTACCATTCATATGAAATATACAGTGCAAACATAAACTGGCATGTTATACTATGCAAAGCAGTTAAAAGTAAGTAAGTTGTACCATAGCAAAATACTTGTGATGCAAACAGCTAATCCATGAATGCGAAAGCCAATATTATTTTGTCTTCTATAACATCCGACGACTGGGGGGGGAGAAGGAGGGTGAGCAGCCGGCCCGCAACAGGCGGAGGGCGGGCAGGGGGACGCGGGCACTTAACTCTTTTGGCCAAGGGTGCTGATCTCGGCCAGTCGGGGCAGGCCAAGTCCCCGCGGAAGCGGAAACACTGCGGGGGAAGAGGCCGAGACCTGGGCACGAGAAAGGGGCGCGGGGGCCTCGCGAGCGGGACCCAGGGCGCCCGCGGGCCCTTCGAGCAGCCCGGGCTCCGCCCCACGCTCCCACGGCCGCGGCCGCACAGCTCCCAGACCCAGCCAATCCCGGCCCGCCTTTCTCCGCCCTGTCCAATCACAGCTGCCCTTGCAATCCGGGCGTGCTTCCTCCAAGTCCAGCCCGCTCAGTCGCGGCCCGGCTCCGCGGCCTGGCCCCACTCCCCACCCGCCGTGCGCCCGAGGCGCCGCTCCCGCCGCCGCCGCCGCTTTGGGAGCCGGCGGAGCCCTATCCCTGCTGCCGCAGCCTCGGCAGGCGCTGTTGGGGCCGGGGAGGGCGGGCGGGAGCTTCCCGTTCAGGTCCCGGCCGGGATTTCTCCCAGGGAAACAGACTGAGGGCGGGCAGCGGGCGCACCCGGCCCCTGCAATGGCGGCGGCGGGAGCGGGGCTTGAGGGGACCGCGGGGCGGTCGCGGAGCCGAGCGCAGCAGGAATGGGCGGGCTCGGATTGGCGGGGCCGGCGCTGCCTCGGGTTGTGATTGGCTGGCTGGCCCGGCCCTGGGGCATAAATAGCGTGCGTCTGCTGGGCGCTGGCGTCAGTTCGGCGGCGGGGCTGGAGGCGGCGGGAGGTGCTGGAGGCTGCGGCAGCTGCGGCGGCGGCGGGAGCCGCGGCGGCGGCGGCGGCGGGAGCCGCGGCGACGTGTTCCGAGGAGCGCCGCTACGCCACGACAGGGCCCCCGCGGCTGCCGAGGAGCGCCGGTGAGCTTGGATGCGAGTGCCGCTCTGCGTGCGCCCATGTCTGGGGGCCGGCGGTGTGCGGTCCTTCCCGCCGCGCCCTACCCGGCTTGGGCGGCCCGAGGCTGGTGCGGGGCTGGAGTAGTGCAGGGGGGAGCAGCTGTTGTTATTGGGGAGTGGCCATTTCGCGGTTTGTGGATTTAAAGTAACATTCAGAATACCTGCAATAAAGTTGGTTCTTTGTATTTTTATTCTTTTCTTTTGATTTGCTTTATAGCAATAGTGGTTTTTTTTTTCCTTACTGCATTATTTCATTGTTTTGCTGGTTTTATTAAATTCATTTTGGTTTGTTTTTGTCTTCTTTATCTGATGTTAATTCGGTAAGGCTTGTGGGCCTGGGGCTGAACGACCGACCGCTTCTGAGGTCGCTAGAGACATAAAGCCCCAGGGTGTGGAATAAGGACTTTGCCACCAATCGGGCCCAAAACAGCCTGGGGGGCTGGAAAAGGTGGGGGCTGGAACTCCATAAATGCCATGACAGAAAGGCATGGAGCTGCACTGCAGGGCCTGCAGGAGATGCCTGGGGCTTCCCAGCCCCTGCCCCTTGCTACCAAGTACAGGCTGAGGGCATGCAGCCTCACAGGGTTCCAGGGCCCATCTACCAGCCCAAGGGCACCTTTTGCAATGTGGGGGCAGGGGCCCTGTGGCTATTCCTAGTCCCTGGGGCTGCCTGGGGAAGTGAGGGGGCCTTTGGGCAGCTGCTGGGCTCACACCCAGGGGGAGGGTCAAGGTAGGTCTTTGGCTTCAGGCCTAACTGATTTGTGCTCTCGTCAACAGCTCCAAACTGCACTGAGAAACACCAGCAGCTTCTAGCTGCAGGCAGTAGCAAGCTGACCACCTGGAGCAGAGCCTACACAGCTGGATGAGACAGAAAGGTGGTATGCTTGGGGGAAAAACCCTGCGGACCTGGGATAGGGAATATGGAGCTGGGGTGTGAACTGCATGGTTGCAAAGGATGACAGACAGTGGGGTTCTTGCGCTGAAATCACTGTAGGCCTGTGACATGGATGCTGGGGCTGGCTATTGGGACTGAAACTAGAACAGGGTGTGTAGTGTGGGAATTTGGGCTCTAACCGTGCGCCTCTAAAACCCGGCGGTGCAGGGATACTGCCTTGGTCTGTCATGGCACCTCGAGAGCTGGAGCTGAAATCACGGTGGGGCTGGGAAATGGACTGCGGGGCTGGGATCACGTGTAAAAATGGAAATCAAACTGTAGTATTGAGAACGGGGCTGTGCACATCGAGTCGAAATTATGGAGAAGGTGGCATAGTGACTGGGCATTATTGGGCAGGAGCTGTAATCACTGCAGGGCTGGGAAAGGGACTGCACAGGGCATAGGAACCAAAGGGCTGGCAAATACACTGTGGGGTTTGTGTGCTGAAATCACTGTAGGCCTGTGACTTGGATGCTGGGGCTGGCTGTTGGGACTGAAACTAGAACAGGATGTGTAGTGCAAAAATTTGGGCTCTAGTGTGGAAATTTGGGCTCTAACCGTGCGCCTCTAAAACCCGGCGATGCAGGGATACTGCCTTGGTCTGTCATGGCACCCCTGGGGCTGGAGCCGAAATCACGGTGGGGCTGGGAAATGGACTGCGGGGCTGGGATCACGTGTAAAAATGGAAATGAAACTGTAGTATTGAGAACAGGGCTGTGCACATCGAGTCGAAATTATGGAGAAGGTGGCATAGTGACTGGGCATTATTGGGCAGGAGGTGTAATCACTGCAGGGCTGGGAAAGGGACTGCACAGGGCATTGTAACCAAAGAGCTGGCAAATACACTGTGGGGTTTGTGTGCTGAAATCACTGTAGGCCTGTGACTTGGATGCTGGGGCTGGCTATTGGGACTGAAACTAGAACAGGATGTGTAGTGCAAATATTTGGGCTCTAACCGTGCGCCTGTACAACCCGGCAATGCAGGGATACTGCCTTGGTCTGTGTTGGCACCCCTGGGGCTGGAGCTGAAATCACGGTGGGGCTGGGAAATGGACTGCGGGGCTGGGAGCACGTGTAAAAATGGAAATGAAACTCTGTTGCTGAGGAGGGGGCTGTGCACATCAAACTCACATGTTGCAGGGTCTGGCACAGTGACTGGGGACTCCAGGGTGGGAGCTGAAATCTTTGCAGGGCTGGGATATTGATGGATGCATGGGCTTGGGGACCCTCGGGTGGGAGCTGAACTGTTGCAGAGCTGGAGCCAAGACCAAGATCCTGCCCTCTGAAGCCGGAGAAGCATGCAGCTGGAGCTGGAAGAGCAGAGCTGGCCGTGAAATAAAGCTTGTGGGACCAGAGCTGGAATCACTGGGGCTGGGCAAGGGGTTTTGGAGGGCTGCAGCTGTAATCACGGTGGGGCTGGGAAAGGGACTGCACAGGGCATAGGAACCAAAGAGCTGGCAAATACACTGTGGGGTTCGTGTGCTGAGATCACTGTAGGCCTGTGACTTGGATGCTGGGGCTGGCTATTGGGACTGAAACTAGAACAGGATGTGTAGTGCAAAAATTTGGGCTCTAATCGTGCGCCTGTAAAACCCGGCGGTGCAGGGATGGTACCTTGGTTTGTGATGGCACCCCTGGGGCTGGAGTCGAAATCACGGTGGGGCTGGGAAATGGACTGCGGGGCTGGGGTCCTGAGTGAAAATGGAAATCAAACTGTAGTATTGAGAACGGGGCTGTGCACATCAAGTCGAAATTATGGAGAAGGTGGCATAGTGACTGGGCATTATTGGGCAGGAGCTGTAATCACTGCAGGGCTGGGAAAGGGACTGCACAGGGCATTGTAACCAAAGAGCTGGCAAATACACTGTGGGGTTCGTGTGCTGAAATCACTGTTGGCCTGTGACATGGATGCTGGGGCTGGCTATTTGGACTGAAACTAGAACAGGATGTGTAGTGTAAAAATTTGGGCTCTAGTGTGGAAATTTAGGCTCTAAGCGTGCGTCTTTAAAATCCGGCGATGCAGGGATACTGCCTTGGTCTATCATGGTCCCTCTAGGGCTGGAGCCGAAATCACGGTGGGGCTGGGAAATGGACTGCGGGGCTGGGGTCCTGAGTGAAAATGGAAATGAAACTATTGCTGAGGAGTGGGCTGTGCACATCAAACTCACATGATGCAGGGTCTGGCACAGTGACTGGGGACTCCAGGGTGGGAGCTGAAATCTTTGCAGGGCTGGGATATTGATGGATGCATGGGCTTGGGGACCCTCGGGTGGGAGCTGAACTGTTGCAGAGCTGGAGCCAAGACCAAGATCCTGCCCTCTGAAGCCGGAGAAGCATGCAGCTGGAGCTGGAAGAGCAGAGCTGGCCGTGAAATAAAGCTTGTGGGACCAGAGCTGGAATCTCTGGGGCTGGGCAAGGGGTTTTGGAGGGCTGCAGCTGTAATCACGGTGGGGCTGGGAAAGGGACTGCACAGGGCATAGGAACCAAAGAGCTGGCAAATACACTGTGGGGTTTGTGCGCTGAAATCACTGTAGGCCTGTGACATGGATGCTGGGGCTGGCTATTTGGACTGAAACTAGAACAGGATGTGTAGTGCAAAAATTTGGGCTCTAATCGTGCACCTGTAAAACCCGGCGGTGCAGGGATGGTACCTTGGTTTGTGATGGCACCCCTGGGGCTGGAGCCGAAATCACGGTGGGGCTGGGAAATGGACTGCGGGGCTGGGGTCCTGAGTGAAAATGGAAATCAAACTGTAGTATTGAGAACGGGGCTGTGCACATCGAGTCGAAATTATGGAGAAGGTGGCATAGTGACTGGGCATTATTGGGCAGGAGCTGTAATCACTGCAGGGCTGGGAAAGGGACTGCACAGGGCATTGTAACCAAAGAGCTGGCAAATACACTGTGGGGTTCGTGTGCTGAAATCACTGTAGGCCTGTGACTTGGATGCTGGGGCTGGCTATTTGGACTGAAACTAGAACAGGATGTGTAGTGCAAAAATTTGGGCTCTAGTGTGGAAATTTAGGCTCTAACCGCGCGTCTTTAAAATCCGGCGATGCAGGGATACTGCCTTGGTCTGTGTTGGCACCCCTGGGGCTGGAGCCGAAATCACGGTGGGGCTGGGAAATGGACTGCGGGGCTGGGAGCACGTGTAAAAATGGAAATGAAACTCTGTTGCTGAGGAGGGGGCTGTGCACATCAAACTCACATGATGCAGGGTCTGGCACAGTGACTGGGGACTCCAGGGTGGGAGCTGAAATCTTTGCAGGGCTGGGATATTGATGGATGCATGGGCTTGGGGACCCTCGGGTGGGAGCTGAACTGTTGTAGAGCTGGAGCCAAGACCAAGATCCTGCCCTCTGAAGCCGGAGAAGCATGCAGCTGGAGCTGGAAGAGCAGAGCTGGCCGTGAAATAAAGCTTGTGGGACCAGAGCTGGAATCACTGGGGCTGGGCAAGGGGTTTTGGAGGGCTGCAGCTGTAATCACGGTGGGGCTGGGAAAGGGACTGCACAGGGCATAGGAACCAAAGGGCTGGCAAATACACTGTGGGGTTTGTGCGCTGAAATCACTGTAGGCCTGTGACATGGATGCTGGGGCTGGCTATTTGGACTGAAACTAGAACAGGATGTGTAGTGCAAAAATTTGGGCTCTAATCGTGCGCCTGTAAAACCCGGCGGTGCAGGGATGGTACCTTGGTTTGTGATGGCACCCCTGGGGCTGGAGCCGAAATCACGGTGGGGCTGGGAAATGGACTGCGGGGCTGGGGTCCTGAGTGAAAATGGAAATCAAACTGTAGTATTGAGAACGGGGCTGTGCACATCGAGTCGAAATTATGGAGAAGGTGGCATAGTGACTGGGCATTATTGGGCAGGAGCTGTAATCACTGCAGGGCTGGGAAAGGGACTGCACAGGGCATAGGAACCAAAGAGCTGGCAAATACACTGTGGGGTTTGTGTGCTGAAATCACTGTAGGCCTGTGACATGGATGCTGGGGCTGGCTGTTGGGACTGAAAGTAGAACAGGATGTGTAGTGTGGGAATTTGGGCTCTAACCGTGCGCCTCTAAAACCCGGCGATGCAGGGATACTGCCTTGGTCTGTCATGGCACCTCGAGGGCTGGAGCTGAAATCACGGTTGGGCTGGGAAATGGAGTGCGGGGCTGGGAGCATGTGTAAAAATGGAAATGAAACTCTGTTGCTGAGGAGGGGGCTGTGCACATCAAACTCACATGATGCAGGGTCTGGCACAGTGACTGGGGACTCCAGGGTGGGAGCTGAAATCTTTGCAGGGCTGGGATATTGATGGATGCATGGGCTTGGGGACCCTCGGGCGGGAGCTGAGCTGTTGCAGAGCTGGAGCCAAGACCAAGATCCTGCCCTCTGAAGCCGGAGAAGCATGCAGCTGGAGCTGGAAGAGCAGAGCTGGCCGTGAAATAAAGCTTGTGGGACCAGAGCTGGAATCACTGGGGCTGGGCAAGGGGTTTTGGAGGGCTGCAGCTGTAATCACGGTGGGGCTGGGAAAGGGACTGCACAGGGCATAGGAACCAAAGGGCTGACAAATACACTGTGGGGTTTGTGCGCTGAAATCACTGTAGGCCTGTGACATGGATGCTGGGGCTGGCTATTTGGACTGAAACTAGAACAGGATGTGTAGTGCAAAAATTTGGGCTCTAATCGTGCGCCTGTAAAACCCGGCGGTGCAGGGATGGTACCTTGGTTTGTGATGGCACCCCTGGGGCTGGAGCCGAAATCACGGTGGGGCTGGGAAATGGACTGCGGGGCTGGGGTCCTGAGTGAAAATGGAAATCAAACTGTAGTATTGAGAACGGGGCTGTGCACATCGAGTCGAAATTATGGAGAAGGTGGCATAGTGACTGGGCATTATTGGGCAGGAGCTGTAATCACTGCAGGGCTGGGAAAGGGACTGCACAGGGCATTGTAACCAAAGAGCTGGCAAATACACTGTGGGGTTTGTGTGCTGAAATCACTGTAGGCCTGTGACATGGATGCTGGGGCTGGCTATTGGGACTGAAACTAGAACAGGATGTGTAGTGCAAATATTTGGGCTCTAACCGCGCGCCTGTACAACCCGGCGATGCAGGGATACTGCCTTGGTCTGTGTTGGCACCCCTGGGGCTGGAGCCGAAATCACGGTGGGGCTGGGAAATGGACTGCGGGGCTGGGAGCACGTGTAAAAATGGAAATGAAACTCTGTTGCTGAGGAGGGGGCTGTGCACATCAAACTCACATGATGCAGGGTCTGGCACAGTGACTGGGGACTCCAGGGTGGGAGCTGAAATCTTTGCAGGGCTGGGATATTGATGGATGCATGGGCTTGGGGACCCTCAGGTGGGAGCTGAACTGTTGCAGAGCTGGAGCCAAGACCAAGATCCTGCCCTCTGAAGCCGGAGAAGCATGCAGCTGGAGCTGGAAGAGCAGAGCTGGCCGTGAAATAAAGCTTGTGGGACCAGAGCTGGAATCACTGGGGCTGGGCAAGGGGTTTTGGAGGGCTGCAGCTGTAATCACGGTGGGGCTGGGAAAGGGACTGCACAGGGCATAGGAACCAAAGGGCTGGCAAATACACTGTGGGGTTTGTGCGCTGAAATCACTGTAGGCCTGTGACATGGATGCTGGGGCTGGCTATTTGGACTGAAACTAGAACAGGATGTGTAGTGTGGAAATTTAGGCTCTAACCGTGCGTCTTTAAAATCCGGCGATGCAGGGATACTGCCTTGGTCTGTGTTGGCACCCCTGGGGCTGGAGCCGAAATCACGGTGGGGCTGGGAAATGGACTGCGGGGCTGGGAGCACGTGTAAAAATGGAAATCAAACTGTAGTATTGAGAACGGGGCTGTGCACATCGAGTCGAAATTATGGAGAAGGAGGCATAGTGACTGGGCATTATTGGGCAGGAGCTGTAATCACTGCAGGGCTGGGAAAGGGACTGCACAGGGCATAGGAACCAAAGAGCTGGCAAATACACTGTGGGGTTCGTGTGCTGAGATCACTGTAGGCCTGTGACTTGGATGCTGGGGCTGGCTATTGGGACTGAAACTAGAACAGGATGTGTAGTGCAAAAATTTGGGCTCTAATCGTGCGCCTGTAAAACCCGGCGGTGCAGGGATGGTACCTTGGTTTGTGATGGCACCCCTGAGGCTGGAGTCGAAATCACGGTGGGGCTGGGAAATGGACTGCGGGGCTGGGGTCCTGAGTGAAAATGGAAATCAAACTGTAGTATTGAGAACGGGGCTGTGCACATCGAGTCGAAATTATGGAGAAGGTGGCATAGTGACTGGGCATTATTGGGCAGGAGCTGTAATCACTGCAGGGCTGGGAAAGGGACTGCACAGGGCATTGTAACCAAAGAGCTGGCAAATACACTGTGGGGTTCGTGCGCTGAAATCACTGTAGGCCTGTGACAAGGATGCTGGGGCTGGCTATTTGGACTGAAACTAGAACAGGATGTGTAGTGCATAAATTTGGGCTCTAGTGTGGAAATTTAGGCTCTAAGCGTGCGTCTTTAAAATCCGGCGATGCAGGGATACTGCCTTGGTCTGTCATGGTCCCTCTAGGGCTGGAGCCGAAATCACGGTGGGGCTGGGAAATGGACTGCGGGGCTGGGGTCCTGAGTGAAAATGGAAATCAAACTGTAGTATTGAGAACGGGGCTGTGCACATCGAGTCGAAATTATGGAGAAGGTGGCATAGTGACTGGGCATTATTGGGCAGGAGCTGTAATCACTGCAGGGCTGGGAAAGGGACTGCACAGGGCATTGTAACCAAAGAGCTGGCAAATACACTGTGGGGTTTGTGTGCTGAAATCACTGTAGGCCTGTGACATGGATGCTGGGGCTGGCTATTGGGACTGAAACTAGAACAGGATGTGTAGTGCAAATATTTGGGCTCTAACCGCGCGCCTGTACAACCCGGCGATGCAGGGATACTGCCTTGGTCTGTGTTGGCACCCCTGGGGCTGGAGCCGAAATCACGGTGGGGCTGGGAAATGGACTGCGGGGCTGGGAGCACGTGTAAAAATGGAAATGAAACTCTGTTGCTGAGGAGGGGGCTGTGCACATCAAACTCACATGATGCAGGGTCTGGCACAGTGACTGGGGACTCCAGGGTGGGAGCTGAAATCTTTGCAGGGCTGGGATATTGATGGATGCATGGGCTTGGGGACCCTCAGGTGGGAGCTGAACTGTTGCAGAGCTGGAGCCAAGACCAAGATCCTGCCCTCTGAAGCCGGAGAAGCATGCAGCTGGAGCTGGAAGAGCAGAGCTGGCCGTGAAATAAAGCTTGTGGGACCAGAGCTGGAATCACTGGGGCTGGGCAAGGGGTTTTGGAGGGCTGCAGCTGTAATCACGGTGGGGCTGGGAAAGGGACTGCACAGGGCATAGGAACCAAAGGGCTGGCAAATACACTGTGGGGTTTGTGCGCTGAAATCACTGTAGGCCTGTGACATGGATGCTGGGGCTGGCTATTTGGACTGAAACTAGAACAGGATGTGTAGTGTGGAAATTTAGGCTCTAACCGTGCGTCTTTAAAATCCGGCGATGCAGGGATACTGCCTTGGTCTGTGTTGGCACCCCTGGGGCTGGAGCCGAAATCACGGTGGGGCTGGGAAATGGACTGCGGGGCTGGGAGCACGTGTAAAAATGGAAATCAAACTGTAGTATTGAGAACGGGGCTGTGCACATCGAGTCGAAATTATGGAGAAGGAGGCATAGTGACTGGGCATTATTGGGCAGGAGCTGTAATCACTGCAGGGCTGGGAAAGGGACTGCACAGGGCATAGGAACCAAAGGGCTGGCAAATACACTGTGGGGTTCGTGTGCTGAGATCACTGTAGGCCTGTGACTTGGATGCTGGGGCTGGCTATTGGGACTGAAACTAGAACAGGATGTGTAGTGCAAAAATTTGGGCTCTAATCGTGCGCCTGTAAAACCCGGCGGTGCAGGGATGGTACCTTGGTTTGTGATGGCACCCCTGGGGCTGGAGTCGAAATCACGGTGGGGCTGGGAAATGGACTGCGGGGCTGGGGTCCTGAGTGAAAATGGAAATCAAACTGTAGTATTGAGAACGGGGCTGTGCACATCGAGTCGAAATTATGGAGAAGGTGGCATAGTGACTGGGCATTATTGGGCAGGAGCTGTAATCACTGCAGGGCTGGGAAAGGGACTGCACAGGGCATTGTAACCAAAGAGCTGGCAAATACACTGTGGGGTTCGTGCGCTGAAATCACTGTAGGCCTGTGACAAGGATGCTGGGGCTGGCTATTTGGACTGAAACTAGAACAGGATGTGTAGTGCATAAATTTGGGCTCTAGTGTGGAAATTTAGGCTCTAAGCGTGCGTCTTTAAAATCCGGCGATGCAGGGATACTGCCTTGGTCTGTCATGGTCCCTCTAGGGCTGGAGCCGAAATCACGGTGGGGCTGGGAAATGGACTGCGGGGCTGGGGTCCTGAGTGAAAATGGAAATCAAACTGTAGTATTGAGAACGGGGCTGTGCACATCGAGTCGAAATTATGGAGAAGGTGGCATAGTGACTGGGCATTATTGGGCAGGAGCTGTAATCACTGCAGGGCTGGGAAAGGGACTGCACAGGGCATTGTAACCAAAGAGCTGGCAAATACATTGTGGGGTTTGTGTGCTGAAATCACTGTAGGCCTGTGACATGGATGCTGGGGCTGGCTGTTGGGACTGAAACTAGAACAGGGTGTGTAGTGTGGGAATTTGGGCTCTAACCGTGCGCCTCTAAAACCCGGCGATGCAGGGATACTGCCTTGGTCTGTCATGGCACCTCGAGGGCTGGAGCTGAAATCACGGTTGGGCTGGGAAATGGAGTGCGGGGCTGGGAGCGCGTGTAAAAATGGAAATGAAACTCTGTTGCTGAGGAGGGGGCTGTGCACATCAAACTCACATGATGCAGGGTCTGGCACAGTGACTGGGGACTCCAGGGTGGGAGCTGAAATCTTTGCAGGGCTGGGATATTGATGGATGCATGGGCTTGGGGACCCTCGGGCAGGAGCTGAGCTGTTGCAGAGCTGGAGCCAAGACCAAGATCCTGCCCTCTGAAGCCGGAGAAGCATGCAGCTGGAGCTGGAAGAGCAGAGCTGGCCGTGAAATAAAGCTTGTGGGACCAGAGCTGGAATCACTGGGGCTGGGCAAGGGGTTTTGGAGGGCTGCAGCTGTAATCACGGTGGGACTGGGAAAGGGACTGCACAGGGCATAGGAACCAAAGGGCTGGCAAATACACTGTGGGGTTTGTGCGCTGAAATCACTGTAGGCCTGTGACATGGATGCTGGGGCTGGCTATTGGGACTGAAACTAGAACAGGATGTGTAGTGCAAAAATTTGGGCTCTAATCGTGCACCTGTAAAACCCGGCGGTGCAGGGATGGTACCTTGGTTTGTGATGGCACCCCTGGGGCTGGAGCCGAAATCACGGTGGGGCTGGGAAATGGACTGCGGGGCTGGGATCACGTGTAAAAATGGAAATCAAACTGTAGTATTGAGAACAGGGCTGTGCACATCGAGTCGAAATTATGGAGAAGGTGGCATAGTGACTGGGCATTATTGGGCAGGAGGTGTAATCACTGCAGGGCTGGGAAAGGGACTGCACAGGGCATTGTAACCAAAGAGCTGGCAAATACACTGTGGGGTTTGTGTGCTGAAATCACTGTAGGCCTGTGACTTGGATGCTGGGGCTGGCTATTGGGACTGAAACTAGAACAGGATGTGTAGTGCAAATATTTGGGCTCTAACCGTGCGCCTGTACAACCCGGCAATGCAGGGATACTGCCTTGGTCTGTGTTGGCACCCCTGGGGCTGGAGCTGAAATCACGGTGGGGCTGGGAAATGGACTGCGGGGCTGGGAGCACGTGTAAAAATGGAAATGAAACTCTGTTGCTGAGGAGGGGGCTGTGCACATCAAACTCACATGTTGCAGGGTCTGGCACAGTGACTGGGGACTCCAGGGTGGGAGCTGAAATCTTTGCAGGGCTGGGATATTGATGGATGCATGGGCTTGGGGACCCTCGGGTGGGAGCTGAACTGTTGCAGAGCTGGAGCCAAGACCAAGATCCTGCCCTCTGAAGCCGGAGAAGCATGCAGCTGGAGCTGGAAGAGCAGAGCTGGCCGTGAAATAAAGCTTGTGGGACCAGAGCTGGAATCACTGGGGCTGGGCAAGGGGTTTTGGAGGGCTGCAGCTGTAATCACGGTGGGGCTGGGAAAGGGACTGCACAGGGCATAGGAACCAAAGAGCTGGCAAATACACTGTGGGGTTTGTGCGCTGAAATCACTGTAGGCCTGTGACATGGATGCTGGGGCTGGCTATTTGGACTGAAACTAGAACAGGATGTGTAGTGCAAAAATTTGGGCTCTAATCGTGCGCCTGTAAAACCCGGCGGTGCAGGGATGGTACCTTGGTTTGTGATGGCACCCCTGGGGCTGGAGCCGAAATCACGGTGGGGCTGGGAAATGGACTGCGGGGCTGGGGTCCTGAGTGAAAATGGAAATCAAACTGTAGTATTGAGAACGGGGCTGTGCACATCGAGTCGAAATTATGGAGAAGGAGGCATAGTGACTGGGCATTATTGGGCAGGAGCTGTAATCACTGCAGGGCTGGGAAAGGGACTGCACAGGGCATTGTAACCAAAGAGCTGGCAAATACACTGTGGGGTTCGTGTGCTGAGATCACTGTAGGCCTGTGACTTGGATGCTGGGGCTGGCTATTGGGACTGAAACTAGAACAGGATGTGTAGTGCAAATATTTGGGCTCTAACCGCGCGCCTGTACAACCCGGCGATGCAGGGATACTGCCTTGGTCTGTGTTGGCACCCCTGGGGCTGGAGCCGAAATCACGGTGGGGCTGGGAAATGGACTGCGGGGCTGGGAGCACGTGTAAAAATGGAAATGAAACTCTGTTGCTGAGGAGGGGGCTGTGCACATCAAACTCACATGATGCAGGGTCTGGCACAGTGACTGGGGACTCCAGGGTGGGAGCTGAAATCTTTGCAGGGCTGGGATATTGATGGATGCATGGGCTTGGGGACCCTCAGGTGGGAGCTGAACTGTTGCAGAGCTGGAGCCAAGACCAAGATCCTGCCCTCTGAAGCCGGAGAAGCATGCAGCTGGAGCTGGAAGAGCAGAGCTGGCCGTGAAATAAAGCTTGTGGGACCAGAGCTGGAATCACTGGGGCTGGGCAAGGGGTTTTGGAGGGCTGCAGCTGTAATCACGGTGGGACTGGGAAAGGGACTGCACAGGGCATAGGAACCAAAGGGCTGGCAAATACACTGTGGGGTTTGTGCGCTGAAATCACTGTAGGCCTGTGACATGGATGCTGGGGCTGGCTATTGGGACTGAAACTAGAACAGGATGTGTAGTGCAAAAATTTGGGCTCTAATCGTGCGCCTGTAAAACCCGGCGGTGCAGGGATGGTACCTTGGTTTGTGATGGCACCCCTGGGGCTGGAGCCGAAATCACGGTGGGGCTGGGAAATGGACTGCGGGGCTGGGGTCCTGAGTGAAAATGGAAATCAAACTGTAGTATTGAGAACGGGGCTGTGCACATCGAGTCGAAATTATGGAGAAGGTGGCATAGTGACTGGGCATTATTGGGCAGGAGCTGTAATCACTGCAGGGCTGGGAAAGGGACTGCACAGGGCATTGTAACCAAAGAGCTGGCAAATACACTGTGGGGTTTGTGTGCTGAAATCACTGTAGGCCTGTGACATGGATGCTGGGGCTGGCTATTGGGACTGAAACTAGAACAGGATGTGTAGTGCAAATATTTGGGCTCTAACCGCGCGCCTGTACAACCCGGCGATGCAGGGATACTGCCTTGGTCTGTGTTGGAACCCCTGGGGCTGGAGCCGAAATCACGGTGGGGCTGGGAAATGGACTGCGGGGCTGGGAGCACGTGTAAAAATGGAAATGAAACTCTGTTGCTGAGGAGGGGGCTGTGCACATCAAACTCACATGATGCAGGGTCTGGCACAGTGACTGGGGACTCCAGGGTGGGAGCTGAAATCTTTGCAGGGCTGGGATATTGATGGATGCATGGGCTTGGGGACCCTCAGGTGGGAGCTGAACTGTTGCAGAGCTGGAGCCAAGACCAAGATCCTGCCCTCTGAAGCCGGAGAAGCATGCAGCTGGAGCTGGAAGAGCAGAGCTGGCCGTGAAATAAAGCTTGTGGGACCAGAGCTGGAATCACTGGGGCTGGGCAAGGGGTTTTGGAGGGCTGCAGCTGTAATCACGGTGGGGCTGGGAAAGGGACTGCACAGGGCATAGGAACCAAAGGGCTGGCAAATACACTGTGGGGTTTGTGCGCTGAAATCACTGTAGGCCTGTGACATGGATGCTGGGGCTGGCTATTTGGACTGAAACTAGAACAGGATGTGTAGTGTGGAAATTTAGGCTCTAACCGTGCGTCTTTAAAATCCGGCGATGCAGGGATACTGCCTTGGTCTGTGTTGGCACCCCTGGGGCTGGAGCCGAAATCACGGTGGGGCTGGGAAATGGACTGCGGGGCTGGGAGCACGTGTAAAAATGGAAATCAAACTGTAGTATTGAGAACGGGGCTGTGCACATCGAGTCGAAATTATGGAGAAGGAGGCATAGTGACTGGGCATTATTGGGCAGGAGCTGTAATCACTGCAGGGCTGGGAAAGGGACTGCACAGGGCATAGGAACCAAAGAGCTGGCAAATACACTGTGGGGTTCGTGTGCTGAGATCACTGTAGGCCTGTGACTTGGATGCTGGGGCTGGCTATTGGGACTGAAACTAGAACAGGATGTGTAGTGCAAAAATTTGGGCTCTAATCGTGCGCCTGTAAAACCCGGCGGTGCAGGGATGGTACCTTGGTTTGTGATGGCACCCCTGGGGCTGGAGTCGAAATCACGGTGGGGCTGGGAAATGGACTGCGGGGCTGGGGTCCTGAGTGAAAATGGAAATCAAACTGTAGTATTGAGAACGGGGCTGTGCACATCGAGTCGAAATTATGGAGAAGGTGGCATAGTGACTGGGCATTATTGGGCAGGAGCTGTAATCACTGCAGGGCTGGGAAAGGGACTGCACAGGGCATTGTAACCAAAGAGCTGGCAAATACACTGTGGGGTTCGTGCGCTGAAATCACTGTAGGCCTGTGACAAGGATGCTGGGGCTGGCTATTTGGACTGAAACTAGAACAGGATGTGTAGTGCATAAATTTGGGCTCTAGTGTGGAAATTTAGGCTCTAAGCGTGCGTCTTTAAAATCCGGCGATGCAGGGATACTGCCTTGGTCTGTCATGGTCCCTCTAGGGCTGGAGCCGAAATCACGGTGGGGCTGGGAAATGGACTGCGGGGCTGGGGTCCTGAGTGAAAATGGAAATCAAACTGTAGTATTGAGAACGGGGCTGTGCACATCGAGTCGAAATTATGGAGAAGGTGG
Source organism: Anomalospiza imberbis (assembly GCF_031753505.1). NCBI lineage: Eukaryota > Metazoa > Chordata > Aves > Passeriformes > Viduidae > Anomalospiza > Anomalospiza imberbis. The sequence goes on along the minus strand of NC_089686.1, from coordinate 36,224 downwards.
CATAGTGACTGGGCATTATTGGGCAGGAGCTGTAATCACTGCAGGGCTGGGAAAGGGACTGCACAGGGCATTGTAACCAAAGAGCTGGCAAATACACTGTGGGGTTTGTGTGCTGAAATCACTGTAGGCCTGTGACATGGATGCTGGGGCTGGCTATTGGGACTGAAACTAGAACAGGATGTGTAGTGCAAATATTTGGGCTCTAACCGCGCGCCTGTACAACCCGGCGATGCAGGGATACTGCCTTGGTCTGTGTTGGCACCCCTGGGGCTGGAGCCGAAATCACGGTGGGGCTGGGAAATGGACTGCGGGGCTGGGAGCACGTGTAAAAATGGAAATGAAACTCTGTTGCTGAGGAGGGGGCTGTGCACATCAAACTCACATGATGCAGGGTCTGGCACAGTGACTGGGGACTCCAGGGTGGGAGCTGAAATCTTTGCAGGGCTGGGATATTGATGGATGCATGGGCTTGGGGACCCTCAGGTGGGAGCTGAACTGTTGCAGAGCTGGAGCCAAGACCAAGATCCTGCCCTCTGAAGCCGGAGAAGCATGCAGCTGGAGCTGGAAGAGCAGAGCTGGCCGTGAAATAAAGCTTGTGGGACCAGAGCTGGAATCACTGGGGCTGGGCAAGGGGTTTTGGAGGGCTGCAGCTGTAATCACGGTGGGGCTGGGAAAGGGACTGCACAGGGCATAGGAACCAAAGGGCTGGCAAATACACTGTGGGGTTTGTGCGCTGAAATCACTGTAGGCCTGTGACATGGATGCTGGGGCTGGCTATTTGGACTGAAACTAGAACAGGATGTGTAGTGTGGAAATTTAGGCTCTAACCGTGCGTCTTTAAAATCCGGCGATGCAGGGATACTGCCTTGGTCTGTGTTGGCACCCCTGGGGCTGGAGCCGAAATCACGGTGGGGCTGGGAAATGGACTGCGGGGCTGGGAGCACGTGTAAAAATGGAAATCAAACTGTAGTATTGAGAACGGGGCTGTGCACATCGAGTCGAAATTATGGAGAAGGAGGCATAGTGACTGGGCATTATTGGGCAGGAGCTGTAATCACTGCAGGGCTGGGAAAGGGACTGCACAGGGCATAGGAACCAAAGGGCTGGCAAATACACTGTGGGGTTCGTGTGCTGAGATCACTGTAGGCCTGTGACTTGGATGCTGGGGCTGGCTATTGGGACTGAAACTAGAACAGGATGTGTAGTGCAAAAATTTGGGCTCTAATCGTGCGCCTGTAAAACCCGGCGGTGCAGGGATGGTACCTTGGTTTGTGATGGCACCCCTGGGGCTGGAGTCGAAATCACGGTGGGGCTGGGAAATGGACTGCGGGGCTGGGGTCCTGAGTGAAAATGGAAATCAAACTGTAGTATTGAGAATGGGGCTGTGCACATCGAGTCGAAATTATGGAGAAGGTGGCATAGTGACTGGGCATTATTGGGCAGGAGCTGTAATCACTGCAGGGCTGGGAAAGGGACTGCACAGGGCATTGTAACCAAAGAGCTGGCAAATACACTGTGGGGTTCGTGCGCTGAAATCACTGTAGGCCTGTGACAAGGATGCTGGGGCTGGCTATTTGGACTGAAACTAGAACAGGATGTGTAGTGCATAAATTTGGGCTCTAGTGTGGAAATTTAGGCTCTAAGCGTGCGTCTTTAAAATCCGGCGATGCAGGAATACTGCCTTGGTCTGTCATGGTCCCTCTAGGGCTGGAGCCGAAATCACGGTGGGGCTGGGAAATGGACTGCGGGGCTGGGGTCCTGAGTGAAAATGGAAATCAAACTGTAGTATTGAGAACGGGGCTGTGCACATCGAGTCGAAATTATGGAGAAGGTGGCATAGTGACTGGGCATTATTGGGCAGGAGCTGTAATCACTGCAGGGCTGGGAAAGGGACTGCACAGGGCATTGTAACCAAAGAGCTGGCAAATACACTGTGGGGTTTGTGTGCTGAAATCACTGTAGGCCTGTGACATGGATGCTGGGGCTGGCTGTTGGGACTGAAACTAGAACAGGGTGTGTAGTGTGGGAATTTGGGCTCTAACCGTGCGCCTCTAAAACCCGGCGATGCAGGGATACTGCCTTGGTCTGTCATGGCACCTCGAGGGCTGGAGCTGAAATCACGGTTGGGCTGGGAAATGGACTGCGGGGCTGGGAGCGCGTGTAAAAATGGAAATGAAACTCTGTTGCTGAGGAGGGGGCTGTGCACATCAAACTCACATGATGCAGGGTCTGGCACAGTGACTGGGGACTCCAGGGTGGGAGCTGAAATCTTTGCAGGGCTGGGATATTGATGGATGCATGGGCTTGGGGACCCTCGGGCGGGAGCTGAGCTGTTGCAGAGCTGGAGCCAAGACCAAGATCCTGCCCTCTGAAGCCGGAGAAGCATGCAGCTGGAGCTGGAAGAGCAGAGCTGGCCGTGAAATAAAGCTTGTGGGACCAGAGCTGGAATCACTGGGGCTGGGCAAGGGGTTTTGGAGGGCTGCAGCTGTAATCACGGTGGGACTGGGAAAGGGACTGCACAGGGCATAGGAACCAAAGGGCTGGCAAATACACTGTGGGGTTTGTGCGCTGAAATCACTGTAGGCCTGTGACATGGATGCTGGGGCTGGCTATTGGGACTGAAACTAGAACAGGATGTGTAGTGCAAAAATTTGGGCTCTAATCGTGCACCTGTAAAACCCGGCGGTGCAGGGATGGTACCTTGGTTTGTGATGGCACCCCTGGGGCTGGAGCCGAAATCACGGTGGGGCTGGGAAATGGACTGCGGGGCTGGGATCACGTGTAAAAATGGAAATCAAACTGTAGTATTGAGAACGGGGCTGTGCACATCGAGTCGAAATTATGGAGAAGGTGGCATAGTGACTGGGCATTATTGGGCAGGAGCTGTAATCACTGCAGGGCTGGGAAAGGGACTGCACAGGGCATTGTAACCAAAGAGCTGGCAAATACACTGTGGGGTTTGTGTGCTGAAATCACTGTAGGCCTGTGACATGGATGCTGGGGCTGGCTGTTGGGACTGAAACTAGAACAGGATGTGTAGTGTGGGAATTGGGGCTCTAACCGTGCGCCTCTAAAACCCGGCGATGCAGGGATACTGCCTTGGTCTGTCATGGCACCTCGAGGGCTGGAGCTGAAATCACGGTTGGGCTGGGAAATGGAGTGCGGGGCTGGGAGCGCGTGTAAAAATGGAAATGAAACTCTGTTGCTGAGGAGGGGGCTGTGCACATCAAACTCACATGATGCAGGGTCTGGCACAGTGACTGGGGACTCCAGGGTGGGAGCTGAAATCTTTGCAGGGCTGGGATATTGATGGATGCATGGGCTTGGGGACCCTCGGGTGGGAGCTGAACTGTTGCAGAGCTGGAGCCAAGACCAAGATCCTGCCCTCTGAAGCCGGAGAAGCATGCAGCTGGAGCTGGAAGAGCAGAGCTGGCCGTGAAATAAAGCTTGTGGGACCAGAGCTGGAATCACTGGGGCTGGGCAAGGGGTTTTGGAGGGCTGCAGCTGTAATCACGGTGGGGCTGGGAAAGGGACTGCACAGGGCATAGGAACCAAAGAGCTGGCAAATACACTGTGGGGTTTGTGCGCTGAAATCACTGTAGGCCTGTGACATGGATGCTGGGGCTGGCTATTTGGACTGAAACTAGAACAGGATGTGTAGTGCAAAAATTTGGGCTCTAATCGTGCGCCTGTAAAACCCGGCGGTGCAGGGATGGTACCTTGGTTTGTGATGGCACCCCTGGGGCTGGAGCCGAAATCACGGTGGGGCTGGGAAATGGACTGCGGGGCTGGGGTCCTGAGTGAAAATGGAAATCAAACTGTAGTATTGAGAACGGGGCTGTGCACATCGAGTCGAAATTATGGAGAAGGTGGCATAGTGACTGGGCATTATTGGGCAGGAGCTGTAATCACTGCAGGGCTGGGAAAGGGACTGCACAGGGCATAGGAACCAAAGAGCTGGCAAATACACTGTGGGGTTTGTGTGCTGAAATCACTGTAGGCCTGTGACATGGATGCTGGGGCTGGCTATTGGGACTGAAACTAGAACAGGATGTGTAGTGCAAAAATTTGGGCTCTAACCGCGCGCCTGTACAACCCGGCGATGCAGGGATACTGCCTTGGTCTGTGTTGGCACCCCTGGGGCTGGAGCTGAAATCACGGTTGGGCTGGGAAATGGACTGCGGGGCTGGGAGCACGTGTAAAAATGGAAATGAAACTCTGTTGCTGAGGAGGGGGCTGTGCACATCAAACTCACATGATGCAGGGTCTGGCACAGTGACTGGGGACTCCAGGGTGGGAGCTGAAATCACTGCAGGGCTGGGATATTGATGGGTGCATGGGCTTGGGGACCCTCGGGTGGGAGCTGAACTGTTGCAGAGCTGGAGCCAAGACCAAGATCCTGCCCTCTGAAGCCGGAGAAGCATGCAGCTGGAGCTGGAAGAGCAGAGCTGGCCGTGAAATAAAGCTTGTGGGACCAGAGCTGGAATCACTGGGGCTGGGCAAGGGGTTTTGGAGGGCTGCAGCTGTAATCACGGTGGGACTGGGAAAAGGACTGCACAGGGCATAGGAACCAAAGGGCTGGCAAATACACTGTGGGGTTTGTGTGCTGAAATCACTGTAGGCCTGTGACATGGATGCTGGGGCTGGCTATTGGGACTGAAACTAGAACAGGATGTGTAGTGCAAAAATTTGGGCTCTAATCGTGCACCTGTAAAACCCGGCGGTGCAGGGATGGTACCTTGGTTTGTGATGGCACCCCTGGGGCTGGAGCCGAAATCACGGTGGGGCTGGGAAATGGACTGCGGGGCTGGGATCACGTGTAAAAATGGAAATCAAACTGTAGTATTGAGAACGGGGCTGTGCACATCGAGTCGAAATTATGGAGAAGGTGGCATAGTGACTGGGCATTATTGGGCAGGAGCTGTAATCACTGCAGGGCTGGGAAAGGGACTGCACAGGGCATTGTAACCAAAGAGCTGGCAAATACACTGTGGGGTTTGTGTGCTGAAATCACTGTAGGCCTGTGACATGGATGCTGGGGCTGGCTGTTGGGACTGAAACTAGAACAGGATGTGTAGTGTGGGAATTTGGGCTCTAACCGTGCGCCTCTAAAACCCGGCGATGCAGGGATACTGCCTTGGTCTGTCATGGCACCCCTGGGGCTGGAGCTGAAATCACGGTTGGGCTGGGAAATGGAGTGCGGGGCTGGGAGCACGTGTAAAAATGGAAATGAAACTCTGTTGCTGAGGAGGGGGCTGTGCACATCAAACTCACATGATGCAGGGTCTGGCACAGTGACTGGGGACTCCAGGGTGGGAGCTGAAATCTTTGCAGGGCTGGGATATTGATGGATGCATGGGCTTGGGGACCCTCGGGTGGGAGCTGAACTGTTGCAGAGCTGGAGCCAAGACCAAGATCCTGCCCTCTGAAGCCGGAGAAGCATGCAGCTGGAGCTGGAAGAGCAGAGCTGGCCGTGAAATAAAGCTTGTGGGACCAGAGCTGGAATCACTGGGGCTGGGCAAGGGGTTTTGGAGGGCTGCAGCTGTAATCACGGTGGGGCTGGGAAAGGGACTGCACAGGGCATAGGAACCAAAGGGCTGACAAATACACTGTGGGGTTTGTGCGCTGAAATCACTGTAGGCCTGTGACATGGATGCTGGGGCTGGCTATTGGGACTGAAACTAGAACAGGATGTGTAGTGCAAAAATTTGGGCTCTAATCGTGCGCCTGTAAAACCCGGCGGTGCAGGGATGGTACCTTGGTTTGTGATGGCACCCCTGGGGCTGGAGCCGAAATCACGGTGGGGCTGGGAAATGGACTGCGGGGCTGGGGTCCTGAGTGAAAATGGAAATCAAACTGTAGTATTGAGAACGGGGCTGTGCACATCGAGTCGAAATTATGGAGAAGGTGGCATAGCGACTGGGCATTATTGGGCAGGAGGTGTAATCACTGCAGGGCTGGGAAAGGGACTGCACAGGGCATAGGAACCAAAGAGCTGGCAAATACACTGTGGGGTTTGTGTGCTGAAATCACTGTAGGCCTGTGACATGGATGCTGGGGCTGGCTATTGGAACTGAAACTAGAACAGGATGTGTAGTGTGGGAATTTGGGCTCTAACCGTGTGCCTGTACAACCCGGCGATGCAGGGATACTGCCTTGGTCTGTCATGGCACCTCTAGGGCTGGAGCCGAAATCATGGTGGGGCTGGGAAATAGACTGCAGGGCTGGGATCACGTGTAAAAATGGAAATGAAACTCTGTTGCTGAGGAGGGGGCTGTGCACATCAAACTCACATGATGCAGGGTCTGGCACAGTGACTGGGGACTCCAGGGTGGGAGCTGAAATCTTTGCAGGGCTGGGATATTGATGGATGCATGGGCTTGGGGACCCTCGGGTGGGAGCTGAACTGTTGCAGAGCTGGAGCCAAGACCAAGATCCTGCCCTCTGAAGCCGGAGAAGCATGCAGCTGGAGCTGGAAGAGCAGAGCTGGCCGTGAAATAAAGCTTGTGGGTCAAGATACTGCCTTGGTCCGTGATGGCACCCCTGGGGCTGGATTATTCCTGTTCTCTTTCCGCAGACCCTGCCGTCCTCTCCCTCCCAATCCCGACTCCCCGTACACCCCCCCCCCACTCCTGTCCTGTCCCTACCCCGCTCCTCTGTTTTCTCTTCCCCTTCTCTCCCTCCTGTCCACCGTCCCTTTCCCGCTGCCCGCATTTACCTTCCCCTCCCGCTTTCCACCCAAGCCCGACCTCCCTCCCTACCCTTTCTCATGCCCTGCTAGCCCTCCTCTCTTCCCGTCGCCCCTTTCCTTCTTTCCCCGCATCCGCGGGTCTCGGGGCGCTGGAGAATAAAGCCCAGAGGGTTGGAGCCTGGCGCGGCACCCCTGGGCCCTGGCAGGAGTCCCCGCACGGGGCCGGAGGCTCTCGGTGGATCCCCCTGTGCTGGTCAAACGCCGCCCGGCACTGCCGGACCCAGGGCTTTCCCGGCATCGCGCCGAGAGCGGCCCCCGCTCTGTGCCGTGCCGTCCGTGCCGCGTCCCCGCCGTCTCTGCCACTCCCTCTTTCTGCCCCTCGCCTGTGACAGCGAGGCTGGGCAGGAGCTTCAACCCTTCGGGGGGCTTTCTTGTTGCGGCAGAGTCCCTTTCGGGGGGGATGGACACGTGGAGAGGGATTGAAGGAAGTGCTGGGCTGCTCTGCAGGGCAGTTGGGCTCGATCTGTGCCTTCTTTGGGGGCCAGGAAAAGGGGGCGAAGACGCGGGGCTCTGATGTCCTTTGGGGCGCCCCAAGGTCCCTCGGAGAGGGAGGCACACTGCGGTGGAGGAGCAGGTGGGTGGCGAACGAGGGGGGGTCACACTGGGTGCCGTCCCCCAGAGGGACCCAAAGCTGCCCCAAAATGCACGGGGAGGGGTGTGCGTAGAATACTAAATCCCGTCAAGTGTTTCGTTTTTGTAGCTATTGGTAAGAATAGGAATTTGTCTCTGAAGTCATTTGGAAAGAAACCCCGAGCAGCCCCAGGTGTGAGCTGTGAGGATGAGGAGGGGCCGGCTCCTGCCGGGGGCTCTTTTAAGGGGGTTTGCCTCAGCTCACTTTGGCATGGAGCTGCCGGAGAAGAGGAGCTTTTGGGGGGCTCCCGGGGCTGTCCTTGGAAGGACGGTGAGAGCTTGAGACAGCAGGGTCTGGGGGATCACTTGGATACCTGGAGCATTGCTCCAAGGAGGTGCCGAGGGACAAACCTTTGTGCCGGGAAGAAGCAGCAGCCAAACAGGTGAGCCCATGTGTATTTGTAGCGGGGACATTTCTCCTTTCCCTTTTAAATTTCATCTTGCCAATCTCTGGGTTCTATTTTAAATGGAAGGGGGAAAATATTGTTGTCGTTTGATGGGTTCGATTTGAGGTTAACCCCCCCCTCCATTTTCATCACCCTTAGGTTTAAATGGAGGGGGCAGCCCTGTTGTCCCTCCTTTTAAAGGGTTTGGCTTGAGGTAAAATCCCCCTTTCCCATCATTTGTCTCGCCGGCCGGGGGTCTATGTAGAAATCACGAACGGGGCGGGACTGCTGAGGAAGGCGTCTCGAGCTGTTTAATTTTCTCGCATCACTCTAGCCGTTCTAGCATTTTTGGACGGCATTGGTGGGAATTTGATGCTGTTTGTATTGGCATTTTAGTTTCAGGAATTGGATTTTAAATGCAAAATTGTAACTATAATTATAATGAAAGAAAACAAATCCAGAAATATAAAAATGCGAATATAAAACTTCAGTTTTAAATACATAGAGAATACATATCAAGAGAACATGTAACATAAATAAAATTATCTCTTACCACAAGATGTTATAATGTTTGATAGAGAGTGTTTTCTATGTTTATGTAAATACATGTAAACATAGATGATAGATATAAACTAAATCCATAGAAAATATCAACATAAAATGTATAATTAATATGTGTAGATATATAGAAACATAAAATACAAAAAAAACCCAAAATCATAGAAATCAATACAATACATATAATGCTGTATATGTCTTATTATAACACAGTATAATCCAAATATATTTTATGTCTAAATACAAAATTTTGTGTATATATTGTATATAAAAAATATTGTATATAATATTGTCATATAATATACAAGCTCTTATAAACGTAAATATCAAAACCATAAATATTGAAATATTCAAATATAGTTTAAAATAATTTTTTTTTTTATTTGGTAGTAGGCAGGGTTTTTGTTACAGAAATTATAAAATAGAGGTAGAAATCTATGTATAGAAATACATCATGCATACGTTAAGATCTATATAAAAATTAAAAAGTAAGTAAATATATGTATTGCATATATATGAAATAAAATAGAAGTAATAATTTATCTATCTTGTTGCATTATTATATATATATTACATATTTTAATATAATATGTCAATATACACTCTAAATGCAAATGTGAATATAATTATGAAAATATGTAAATATTTAAAGATCGTTTGAAGAAAGGGCTTTTTTAAGGTTTTATTTGCTTAAAGGCAGGAATTTTCTTGAAAAAAAAAAGATGTATATACATTTTATTTTGATATAATTCTAAATACAGATAATATATAATCGATGTATAAAGATATCTGTAAAATATAATATAGAAATAAAAATAAGTAACAGGAAGAAATAGAATATAAGTAACACCATACATCAATCTACATGTAAAATGTAAATTTGAATATAAGTGCCAAAACTATAAATTTAAAATAATTCAACAAGGTTTAAAGGCAGGATTTTTTTTTAAGTTTTTTACTTGGGTAGAGGAAAGGTTTTATTATAAACAGTATAGACCTTTCAGAAATATCAACCTGAATATAGTAACATCTAATCCATGTATTTAGATATGTATAAAAATATAAAATAAATTATAAGTAAAAGGAATAAATGTAAGAAATCATAAGTAATTATGATTATACATCAATATACTTTCTCAAGCAAAACGTGAATATAAATATGAAACGTATAAAAATAAAATAGATTGAAATATAGTTTACAAGAGACGGCTTTTTATTTTTTATTTTGGGATCTTATTGGGTTAGAGGCAGGGGGTTTTTTGCTGGTGTGTTTTTTTTGTTTTTTGTTTTTGTTTTCCCATGCAGGGTGTTCTGGGGCACTTATTGCAGAGGATGTTTGGAAGGGGACGGCGCCCGTTCTGTCCCGCCCGCCTTCCCTGCCTGCGGCCCCAAGGCGAGCAGCAGCCCCCGGCTGAGGCGGGCCGCAGTGTCGCCGCCTTGTGGCCAGAGCGTGGTACTGCAGCCGCCGGCTGAGGCGGGCCGCAGTGCCGCCGCCTTGTGGCCATAGCGCGGTACTGCAGCCGCCGGCTGAAACGGGCCTCAGTGCCGCCGCCTTGTGGCCAGAGCGAGGTACTGCAGCCGCCGGCTGAGGCGGGCCGCAGTGCCGCCGCCTTGTGGCCAGAGCGTGGTACTGCCGCCCCCGACTGAGGCGGGCCGCAGAGTCGCCGCCTTGTGGCCAGAGCGCGGCACTGCAGCTGCCGGCTGAAACGGGTCTCAGTGCCGCCGCCTTGTGGCCAGAGCGCGGTACTGCAGCCGCCGGCTGAGGCGGGCCACGGAGTCGCCGCCTTGTGGCCAGAGCGCAGTACTGCAGCCGCCGGCTGAGGCGGGCCGCAGTGCCGCCGCCTTGTGGCAAAAGAGCGGTACTGCAGCCCCCGGCTGAGGCGGGTCTCAGTGCCGCCGCCTTGTGGCAAAAGACCGGTACTGCAGCCCCGGCTGAAGCAGGCCGCAGTGCCGCCGCCTTGTGGCCAGAGCGCGGTACTGCAGCCGCCGGCTGAGGCGGGCCGCAGTGCGCCGCCTTGTGGCCAGAGCGCGGCACTGCAGCCGCCGGCTGAAACGGGTCTCAGTGCCGCCGCCTTGTGGCCAGAGCGCGGTACTGCAGCCGCCGGCTGAAGCAGGCCGCAGTGCCGCCGCCTTGTGGCCAGAGCGCGGCACTGCAGCCGCCGGCTGAGGGGGGGGGGTCGCAGTGCCGCCGCCTTGTCGCCAGAGCGCGGTACTGCAGCCCCCGGCAGAGGCGGGCCGCAGTGTCGCCGCCTTGTGGCCAGAGCGCGGCACTGCAGCCCCCGGCAGAGGCGGATCTCAGTGCCGCCGCCTTGTGGCAAAAGAGCGGTACTGCAGCCCCCGGCTGAGGCGGGCCGCAGTGCCGCCGCCTTGTGGCCAGAGCGCGGTACTGCAGCCGCCGGCTGAGGCGGGCCGCAGTGCCGCCGCCTTGTGGCCAGAGCGCGGTACTGCCGCCCCCGGCTGAGGCGGGCCGCAGTGCGCCGCCTTGTGGCCAGAGCGCGGCACTGCAGACCCCGGCAGAGGCGGATCTCAGTGCCGCCGCCTTGTGGCAAAAGAGCGGTACTGCAGCCGCCGGCTGAGGCGGGCCGCAGTGTCGCCGCCTTGTGGCCAGAGCGCGGCACTGCAGCCGCCGGCTGAAACGGGTCTCAGTGCCGCCGCCTTGTGGCCAGAGCGCGGTACTGCAGACGCCGGCTGAGGCGGGCCGCAGTGCCGCCGCCTTGTGGCCAGAGCGCGGCACTGCAGCCGCCGGCTGAGGCGGGCCGCAGTGCCGCCGCCTTGTGGCAAAAGAGCGGTACTGCAGCCGCCGGCAGAAACGGGTCTCAGTGCCGCCGCCTTGTGGCAAAAGACCGGTACTGGAGCCCCGGCTGAAGCAGGCCGCAGTGCCGCCGCCTTGTGGCCAGAGCGCGGCACTGCAGCCGCCGGCTGAGGGGGGGGTCTCAGTGCCGCCGCCTTGTGGCCAGAGCGCGGTACTGCAGCCCCCGGCTGAGGCGGGCCGCAGTGCCGCCGCCTTGTGGCAAAAGAGCGGTACTGCAGCCCCCGGCTGAGGCGGGCCGCAGTGCCGCCGCCTTGTGGCCAGAGCGCGGTACTGCCGCCCCCGGCTGAGGGGGGGGGGGGGGGGGGGGGGGGGTCGCAGTGCCGCCGCCTTGTGGCCATAGCGCGGTACTGCAGCCGCCGGCTGAAACGGGCCTCAGTGCCGCCGCCTTGTGGCCAGAGCGCGGTACTGCAGCCGCCGGCTGAGACGGGCCACAGTGTCGCCGCCTTGTGGCCAGAGCGCGGCACTGCAGCCCCCGGCAGAGGCGGGTCTCAGTGTCGCCGCCTTGTGGCCAGAGCGCGGCACTGCAGCCCCCGGCAGAGGCGGGTCTCAGTGCCGCCGCCTTGTGGCCAGAGCGAGGTACTGCAGCCGCCGGCTGAGGCGGGCCGCAGTGCCGCCGCCTTGTGGCCAGAGCGCGGTACTGCAGACGCCGGTTGAGGCGGGCCGCAGTGCCGCCGCCTTTTTGCCAGAGCGCGGCACTGCAGCCCCAGGCTGAGGAGGGCCGCAGTGCCGCCGCCTTGTGGCCAGAGCGCGGTACTGCAGCCGCCGGCTGAGGCGGGCCGCAGTGCCGCCGCCTTGTGGCCAGAGCGCGGTACTGCCGCCCCCGACTGAGGCGGGCCGCAGAGTCGCCGCCTTGTGGCCAGAGCGCGGTACTGCAGACGCCGGCTGATGCGGGCCGCAGTGACGCCGCCATTTGGCCAGAGCGCGGTACTGCAGGCCCCCGCGGAGGTGCTGCAGCGGCCGCCATCTTGGGAGTGGCTCAGCCGGAGTGTCGCGGACTCACTTGACCTTCTCATGATGGCGGCAAAAAGGGCGGGAAAATCGAGGAGCCCCGGTCGGTCTACAGTGCTGCCTGCGCAAAAACCCCGACGCCGCGGCGCCCCGGCGGGATTTTCCGCGGCGATTCCAGGGCCGTGCACGAGGGCTGTGGGGTCAGCAGCAGCGCCGGCGTGCGGATTTTTCGGCGGGGGCCGACAGGCATCGGCAAAAACGCCTCTCTCCGCCGACGGCCCCTCGCTGCCGCCATCTTGGGAGCGGCATGTCGCGGACTCGCTTGACCTTCCCAACTGGGCGGCAAAAACGGCGGGAAAAACCAGGATCCCGCTCTGCCTCCTGCTCCCCACCCTGACGCCGGCGCCGCCCGCGCGGGATTTTTTACGGTGTTGCCCGTGCCGTGGCCAGATGGGCTGGTGAGTAGCGAATCAATCCCTGCCTCCTCGTGAGCAAGTTGCTGGAAGGAGTCATCGGCACAGGGACGGCTTTTAGCCGGCTTCCGTTCAGTTTCTTTCTCGCAGGTTTCTGGGTGTTTTGATCCGGACGGCACCCCCAGGCTGCTCTGCCAGCTGGGAGCCCTGCACGCTCGCTGCGGCTTCCACAAATTGTCGCCCGTGCTTGTGGATTGGGAGCACTGTCCTCCTCCACGGTGCCAGCTTTTTCTCTTTACAGAGGAGCACATGTACATGAAGGTGAAGAGATTCCTTCTGTCACACCAGTATTTGGACCTGAGCCGGAATACCGGCTTTCCTCCAGCTTTTCTCCAGTTTTGGTTTTGAGGTAAGAGTCCCATTTTAGGCAATCCAGGAATTCTTCAGAAACGTGTTAAAAGCAGCCGTACAAATACAAGGAAACCTCATTCTCCCGCAGGCAGTTAATTAGAAGCACCTTTCTTATGTTTCGTATTGCAATTAAAAATGTCAATTCTCTGGGGTTTTTGTTGCTTTCTCCGTACTAAGGCGCAACGAGCTGTGCTGTGTATGCTCTGTGAGCACAAGCAAAGACTGTTCTGCCCCGGCTAGCTGCAATTCCTCTTTGAGTTCAGATTAGTAACTTTGAGTTCAGATTAGTAACTTTGAGTTCAGATTAGTAACTTTGAGTTCAACGGAAGTGTTTTAGAAACAGCAACTTCTAAAACTCCATTTCCACTGCATGTTTGGGCTGCAGACTGACTGCTCCCACGGGACGTCAGCGATTAAATTTGATAGGAATGGAAATGCAGAAGTCCAGAACCAGCTCGGGGAAGCCCTGAGCTGGCCGTCAGAGGGAAGCGGGGTTTTGTTGCTCTTAGGGGCTGGTATTCTTTGGAAATGTCTGAATGTCTGACGGTGGTATTTTTCTTTGTGGCTTCCAGCACAAAGCAGAGCGTGAGTGGATGCTCAGGTTTCCTGGGGAGGGGCTGTGTGGCAAACACTGCTATGAGCTTCACGTCTACCAGAGGATTTTCCGGGTGATTCTTTTCCCTTTTCAGCAGTCCTTTGTGTGACGAGGGCTCCCAGGTAAGAGTTCAAAAAGAGCAGTTCCCAACTACCCCCAAACCACAACAAGCTTGTGGGGCTTCAAGATCTCAAGTACCACAGAGAAAGGAACAGCCGATTCTGCCTTGGTCCTCTTGAAAATCTGTTCCTTGCCGGTTAGGTGTATGTGGGGAGGGGGAAAGAGTTGCTTGTGTCTAAACCAGTCCCATCCTTATGCCCTGAAACTGGAACAGCTTCCTGCCATCAAGGAGCCTCACGTGGGTGCCGTGGTTTTGCTCCTGCAGTCGGGGCCTTTTCTTTTTGGGGTCTCTATTCCCCGGCCAGCACATTTGTTACCTGAACGGTGCTTCAGCAGGAGGGAAACTCAGGGGCCAGGAGCTCTCAGGTTTGGGAGCACCCACCCTGGGTATTTCAAGTACCAAAACCTTGGGCAAAGGAGAAAATTGTCTTGCTACTTGAATACTTCTTGTCAGCGCAGCACCTGTGGTGTGAAGCTTTGAAGGGAGAATGTCTTTCCTTCTCTGGACTTGCTGAGAACAAGTGGTGTTCGTTTTACCTGGGGCGTTGATCAGGTACCAGCCGAATTGCTCATTTTAAGTTAGAGAATTAGGTCTTGGCTGTAAAAGAACACGCTGCATTTTCTGTTTCAGAGTCGCATTCTGGAGATATTACAGAGTGCTGCCCGTGTCACCAGAGCTGCCTATGAGCTGCTAGAGGATCGCAGCCTCCTCGCCTGGGTCCCGCACAGCTTAGAGAAAAGGTAACCGGAGGAGGACAGGAGAAATGGGAACAATTTCCCGTCCCCGGTGGAAGAATGACGTGGCTGAGGATGAAAGCAAGGGTGACAGGCAGGGAGGCGGGGGCACCAAGGGCTGCACTGGCAGAACTTGCTGAACGCTGAGGTGTCCCTTGTGGTTTTGAAAACAGAATCAAGACGCTTTCAGGTTGTGGTAGGAGGAGGGGCTGGGGGGGGGGAAGCTTTGTGACTTGGAAACCACTTCCTGAAAAAGCAAAGTGGCACCTTGTGCTGGTGTCTTTACCTTTTAAATTTCAAGCACCCTCAGTTCCCATCCTGTCACAGGACCTGCTGCACAGGAAGTGGCACAGTAATGGATTTGAGCTGTCTAGAACATTCTTTCTCCTCCCCTCGCCTCTCTCCCTCACAAAAATAATCTCTTCTGCCACGCCAAGTTCAGGCAAGTGCACCAAAAGTGCACTAGAATATGGTCCCCTGTAGGAGATGGACCAGCTGCTGGTGAGGATCTGCCTTTCAAATGTGGTTTTCTTTTTTTTTTTCTTTTTTTCCCCTTTGTTTTTGTTTTGTTTTATTTGGTTTTTCAGGTTTCTGAAGAACAAGGTGATAAATAAAATGATTTCCTTACTCCATACTCTGTGGCTAATAAATTTAGGAGACAAGAGAGAAAACAAGAATCAATCCCAGACAGTGCTGTTGAGATGGATATATCTATCTATCTACCTGTATATAGATATTTGTAGATATATATTTTTTTTTTTTTTTCTGTGTAGTGATAATAACGGGATTTTTTTTGTTAGGATACCTTGCTTTAATGTTTTATATTTTTAATAAAGTGTGATTTAAAGTTATTAGTTATATTATAATAGTTTATTAAATTTATTGGGTAAAGTAATAGTTCCTTGTATTTTATTGGTATCAAGTAATTAATGTTAGTCATTAATTGGTAAGAGTTTATAGTGAATTATTAAGGTACGAATATTGTTTATTCAGGTATGTATTTTTTAATTGTAGGTATTTCCATGTGTTTATATTGGTTTTTATGTTAATGAGTTTGGCTTTTTTTGTTATGAATATCTTAGTATTTTATTAGGGTTTTTTTTTATTCGTTTAGATGTTTGGTATGTGGATTATTTGTTAAGTATGGTTTTTTTAATATATATATATGTGTGTTTTTGAATTTAAGTTATAAATATACTTGTTAAGGATTTTTGTAGAGTTCCATGTAAAAAATGAAGTAGGTAGGGGAGATGGAGAGTAATAATTATAGTTATTAATAAAACGAGTCTTTTAGTTTTTAATAATGATTTAAGTTATTTAGTGATGTTTTAATTTTTGAAAATATGATGTGCTTATTTTTTATTTCTGCGTAATTGATTAATTTCTAAAACCATTTTGTAATGTTTTTGTAAAATGATTTCTTGTGATTTCGTCGATTTGTATGCTTTAAAACATGTTTTCTATTTATGATTGTGTGTTAAGAATAAAAAATTAACAGTTGTTTTATTTGGCAAAGTAGTATGTTTAAAGATGTTTATATTTGGCAGCAATTTATGTAAAGGTACAGATGTGTTATTGTTTCATTTGGTTAGTTAATAAGTAAGTTTGTTTACTGTGGCTCAAGTGTGAGTTGTAGTTCTTTTAGGTGTTAAAAGAGATGTAGAAACAATAGAATTAGGTTATTAAAAGGTCATACTGTTTTGATAATGAGAAGTCAATTTGTGTTGGAGTCATTGGGTATTTTTGGTTGGTGGTTGGGTGGGGTTTTTTTTCCCTTTGTTTTTGTTTTGTTTTATTTTGTTTTTCAGGTTTCTGGAGAACAAGGTGATAAATAAAATGATTTCCTTACTCCATACTCTGTGGCTAATAAATTTAGGAGTCAAGAGAGAAAACAAGAATCAATCCCAGACAGTGCTGTTGAGATGGATATATTATCTATCTACCTGTATATAGATATTTGTAGATATATATATTTTTTTTTTAATTTTTTTTTTTCTGTGTAGTGATAATAATGGGATTTTTTTTAGGATACCTTGCTTTAATGTTTTATATTTTTCATAAAGTGTGATTTAAAGTTATTAGTTACATTATAATAGTTTATTACATTTATTGGGTAAAGTAACAGTTCCTTGTATTTCATTGGTATCAAGTAATTAATGTTAGTCATTAATTGGTAAGAGTTTATAGTGAATTATTAAGGTACGAATGTTGTTTATTCAGGTATGTATTTTTTAATTGTAGGTATTTCCATGTGTTTATATTGGTTTTTATGTTAATGAGTTTGGCTTTTTTTGTTATGAATATCTTAGTATTTTATTAGGGTTTTTTTTTATTCGTTTAGATGTTTGGTATGTGGATTATTTGTTAAGTATGTTTTTTTTTATATATATATATATATATATGTTTTTGAATTTAAGTTATAAATATACTTGTTAAGGATTTTTGTAGAGTTCCATGTAAAAAATGAAGTAGGTAGGGGAGATGGAAAGTAATAATTATAGTTATTAATAAAACGAGTCTTTTAGTTTTTAATAATGATTTAAGTTATTTAGTGATGTTTTAATTTTTGAAAATATGATGTGCTTATTTTTTATTTCTGCGTAATTGATTAATTTCTAAAACCATTTTGTAATGTTTTTGTAAAATGATTTCTTGTGATTTCGTCGATTTGTATGCTTTAAAACATGTTTTCTATTTATGATTGTGTGTTAAGAATAAAAAATTAACAGTTGTTTTATTTGGCAAAGTAGTATGTTTAAAGATGTTTATATTTGGCAGCAATTTATGTAAAGGTACAGATGTGTTATTGTTTCATTTGGTTAGTTAATAAGTAAGTTTGTTTACTGTGGCTCAAGTGTGAGTTGTAGTTCTTTTAGGTGTTAAAAGAGATGTAGAAACAATAGAATTAGGTTATTAAAAGGTCATACTGTTTTGATAATGAGAAGTCAATTTGTGTTGGAGTCATTGGGTATTTTTGGTTGGTGGTTGGGTTTTTTTTTTTTTGTTTTTTTTTTTTTTTTTAATGTATTCTTGTTATGTTTGGAAATATAGTTTACAAGAGAAGGTTTTTTATTTTTTAATTTGGGTTCTTATTGGGTTAAAGGCAGGGGGTTTTTGTTGGTGAGGTTTTTTTTTGTTTTTTTGTGTTTTGTTTTTTGTTTTTTGTTTTTTTTCTCTCCCGTGCGGCCCCAAGGCGAGCGGCAGCCCCCCGCTGAGGCGGGCCGCGGTGCCCCCGCCTTGTGACCAGAGCGCGGTGCTGCAGCCCCCCGCGGAGGTGCTGCAGCGGCCGCCATCTTGGGAGCGGCTCGGCCGGAGTGTCGCGGACTCACTTGACCTTCTCATGATGGCGGCAAAAACGGCGGGAAAAACCAGGATCCCGCTCTGCCTCCTGCTCCCCACCCTGACGCCGGCGCCGCCCGCGCGGGATTTTTTACGGTGTTGCCCGTGCCATGGCCACGGGCTGTGGGCTCAGCGGCTCCGCGGGCGGTCAGGTTTTGGGCGGGCGCCGACAGGCAGCGGCAAAAACGGAGGGGTTTTATTTGGGTAGCGGCAGTGGGTTTTAGCTTGTGTGCGGGCTTTTTGGGGCCATTTATTTTTTGAGGATTTTTCCCAGGGCATCGCCCCTGTCCTTTTCTGCCTCCCTTCTCTCCGGGCGAGCGGCTTGTGGACAGAGAGCGGTACTGCAGACCCCCCCCGCCCCGGCCCTCAGCCAGCGCCCTGCCCCTCGCCGCTGGGTGCCGGGGGGGAAGGACGGCTGCCGAGGGGCGGGAGCGAGCGGCGAGCGGGGCGGTGTCTGTAAATAGAGGGGAGGGGGAAAGGAGATTCGGGAGCGCAAAGAGACGCGATGGCTGAGAAGAACGGCAGCGGCGAGGGCGGCTCGGCGGCGCCGGTTTCGGCCGGCGGCGGGGGGCGCGGTCGCGGCGCTCACGGGCCGGGGGCGGCGGGCGAGCGGCGTCGGAACAGGGCTGCGCCCCCCCTTCCCCGACCCCCGCGCGCGTCCCTCTCGAGACGCTGGAAGCGACCGCGTGCCGGAAAATCCCGCCAGGGCGGCGTGCAGGCGGCGCCGTCGGCGGAGCGGGGCCCCGGCTTTCCCCGCCCTTCCTGCCGCCATCTTTGCAAGGTCGAGCGAGTCGTCCCTGTCTCGTCCCGCCGCCTCGCCGTGCTTCCCCGCACTTCCCCGCCCTCTCCACTCGCACACAATCCGCTCCCCTCCGGTGCAGGGAAATGCAGGAGAACTCGAAAGCATCGGGGCAGAACAGCCGCTGCAGGTGCCCGAGCCGTCTGTCTCCGTGCCCGCCGGGCCGGACTTGCCCACCGCCGGGAGCCCACAGGTACGCAGGATGGGCGGCTCCGGCACGCTTTGCCTCGCTGTGTTCCGGTGCCGTGCTGCTGCGGGAGGAGAGGGCGACAGCTCCAAAGCCCAGAGCAGAGCGCTGGGGCGTGGGAGGCGGGGAGGCTTGGGCTAAGGATGGGCTGGAACTGGGCTGCCTCTTAGTGCGCAAAGAGACGATTGTCGTCCACGCTGCCAAAAGGAGCGCCTGGTACGCCCTAGGTCTGCCACGGTGTTTCACGTGCTTTCGTTTCCTGTTTATGTCATCCCAAAGAGCAAGGACGGAGCAAATGGGACTGCTGGTTCCCGCTATTGCCGTGTGAAGGCTTTTTTTAGAGGCTGCTGTATTGATGTCATCTTTTTTTTCACCCCAAGCTTGGCTTTTCCCATCCTTTTCCCGTGCCTGCTGCACTGGGTGTCCCCAGGAGGGCTGGGTTCCTCAGCAGGGGTCTTAGGAGTTGCTGTGAATTGTTTTGGTTTTGAGGTAAGAGTCCCATTTTAGGCAATCCAGGAATTGGTGAGAACAAGTGGTGTTCGTTTTACCTGGGGCGTTGATCAGGTACCAGCCGAATTGCTCATTTTAAGTTAGAGAATTAGGTCTTGGCTGTAAAAGAACACGCTGCATTTTCTGTTTCAGAGTCGCATTCTGGAGATATTACAGAGTGCTGCCCGTGTCACCAGAGCTGCCTATGAGCTGCTAGAGGATCGCAGCCTCCTCGCCTGGGTCCCGCACAGCTTAGAGAAAAGGTAACCGGAGGAGGACAGGAGAAATGGGAACAATTTCCCGTCCCTGGTGGAAGAATGACGTGGCTGAGGATGAAAGCAAGGGTGACAGGCAGGGAGGCGGGGGCACCAAGGGCTGCCCTGGCAGAACTTGCTGAACGCTGAGGTGTCCCTTGTGGTTTTGAAAACAGAATCAAGACGCTTTCAGGTTGTGGTAGGAGGAGGGGCTGGGGTGGGGAAGCTTTGTGATTTGGAAACCACTTCCTGAAAAAGCAAAGTGGCACCTTGTGCTGGTGTCTTTACCTTTTAAATTTCAAGCACCCTCAGTTCCCATCCTGTCACAGGACCTGCTGCACAGGAAGTGGCACAGTAATGGATTTGAGCTGTCTAGAACATTCTTTCTCCTCCCCTCGCCTCTCTCCCTCACAAAAATAATCTCTTCTGCCACGCCAAGTTCAGGCAAGTGCACCAAAAGTGCACTAGAATATGGTCCCCTGTAGGAGATGGACCAGCTGCTGGTGAGGATCTGCCTTTCAAATGTGGTTTTCTTTTTTTTTTTTCTTTTTTTTCCCTTTGTTTTTGTTTTGTTTTATTTTGTTTTTCAGGTTTCTGGAGAACAAGGTGATAAATAAAATGATTTCCTTACTCCATACTCTATGGCTAATAAATTTAGGAGTCAAGAGAGAAAACAAGAATCAATCCCAGACAGTGCTGTTGAGATGGTTATATTATCTATCTACCTGTATATAGATATTTGTAGATATATATCTATTTTTTTTTTCTGTGTAGTGATAATAACGGGATTTTTTTTTTAGGACACCTTGCTTTAATGTTTTATATTTTTAATAAAGTGTGATTTAAGTTATTAGTTACGTTATAATAGTTTATTACATTTATTGGGTAAAGTAACAGTTCCTTGTATTTCATTGGTATCAAGTAATTAATGTTAGTCATTAATTGGTAAGAGTTTATCGTGAATTATTAAGGTACGAATATTGTTTATTCAGGTATGTATTTTTTAATTGTAGGTATTTCCATGTGTTTATATTGGTTTTTATGTTAATGAGTTTGGCTTTCTTTGTTATGAATATCTTAGTATTTTATTAGGGTTTTTTTTTATTCGTTTAGATGTTTGGTATGTGGATTATTTGTTAAGTATGTTTTTTTTTATATATATATATATATGTTTTTGAATTTAAGTTATAAATATACTTGTTAAGGATTTTTGTAGAGTTCCATGTAAAAAATGAAGTAGGTAGGGGAGATGGAGAGTAATAATTATAGTTATTAATAAAACGAGTCTTTTAGTTTTTAATAATGATTTAAGTTATTTAGTGATGTTTTAATTTTTGAAAATATGATGTGCTTATTTTTTATTTCTGCGTAATTGATTAATTTCTAAAACCATTTTGTAATGTTTTTGTAAAATGATTTCTTGTGATTTCGTCGATTTGTATGCTTTAAAACATGTTTTCTATTTATGATTGTGTGTTAAGAATAAAAAATTAACAGTTGTTTTATTTGGCAAAGTAGTATGTTTAAAGATGTTTATATTTGGCAGCAATTTATGTAAAGGTACAGATGTGTTATTGTTTCATTTGGTTAGTTAATAAGTAAGTTTGTTTACTGTGGCTCAAGTGTGAGTTGTAGTTCTTTTAGGTGTTAAAAGAGATGTAGAAACAATAGAATTAGGTTATTAAAAGGTCATACTGTTTTGATAATGAGAAGTCAATTTGTGTTGGAGTCATTGGGTATTTTTGGTTGGTGGTTGGGTGGGGTTTTTTTTCCCTTTGTTTTTGTTTTGTTTTATTTTGTTTTTCAGGTTTCTGGAGAACAAGGTGATAAATAAAATGATTTCCTTACTCCATACTCTGTGGCTAATAAATTTAGGAGTCAAGAGAGAAAACAAGAATCAATCCCAGACAGTGCTGTTGAGATGGATATATTATCTATCTACCTGTATATAGATATTTGTAGATATATATATTTTTTTTTTAATTTTTTTTTTTCTGTGTAGTGATAATAATGGGATTTTTTTTAGGATACCTTGCTTTAATGTTTTATATTTTTCATAAAGTGTGATTTAAAGTTATTAGTTACATTATAATAGTTTATTACATTTATTGGGTAAAGTAACAGTTCCTTGTATTTCATTGGTATCAAGTAATTAATGTTAGTCATTAATTGGTAAGAGTTTATAGTGAATTATTAAGGTACGAATGTTGTTTATTCAGGTATGTATTTTTTAATTGTAGGTATTTCCATGTGTTTATATTGGTTTTTATGTTAATGAGTTTGGCTTTTTTTGTTATGAATATCTTAGTATTTTATTAGGGTTTTTTTTTATTCGTTTAGATGTTTGGTATGTGGATTATTTGTTAAGTATGGTTTTTTTTATATATATATGTGTGTGTTTTTGAATTTAAGTTATAAATATACTTGTTAAGGATTTTTGTAGAGTTCCATGTAAAAAATGAAGTAGGTAGGGGAGATGGAGAGTAATAATTATAGTTATTAATAAAACGAGTCTTTTAGTTTTTAATAATGATTTAAGTTATTTAGTGATGTTTTAATTTTTGAAAATATGATGTGCTTATTTTTTATTTCTGCGTAATTGATTAATTTCTAAAACCATTTTGTAATGTTTTTGTAAAATGATTTCTTGTGATTTCGTCGATTTGTATGCTTTAAAACATGTTTTCTATTTATGATTGTGTGTTAAGAATAAAAAATTAACAGTTGTTTTATTTGGCAAAGTAGTATGTTTAAAGATGTTTATATTTGGCAGCAATTTATGTAAAGGTACAGATGTGTTATTGTTTCATTTGGTTAGTTAATAAGTAAGTTTGTTTACTGTGGCTCAAGTGTGAGTTGTAGTTCTTTTAGGTGTTAAAAGAGATGTAGAAACAATAGAATTAGGTTATTAAAAGGTCATACTGTTTTGATAATGAGAAGTCAATTTGTGTTGGAGTCATTGGGTATTTTTGGTTGGTGGTTGGGTTTTTTTTTTTTTGTTTTTTTTTTTTTTTTTAATGTATTCTTGTTATGTTTGGAAATATAGTTTACAAGAGAAGGTTTTTTATTTTTTAATTTGGGTTCTTATTGGGTTAAAGGCAGGGGGTTTTTGTTGGTGAGGTTTTTTTTTGTTTTTTTGTGTTTTGTTTTTTGTTTTTTGTTTTTTTTCTCTCCCGTGCGGCCCCAAGGCGAGCGGCAGCCCCCCGCTGAGGCGGGCCGCGGTGCCCCCGCCTTGTGACCAGAGCGCGGTACTGCAGCCCCCCGCGGAGGTGCTGCAGCGGCCGCCATCTTGGGAGCGGCTCGGCCGGAGTGTCGCGGACTCACTTGACCTTCTCATGATGGCGGCAAAAACGGCGGGAAAAACCAGGATCCCGCTCTGCCTCCTGCTCCCCACCCTGACGCCGGCGCCGCCCGCGCGGGATTTTTTACGGTGTTGCCCGTGCCGTGGCCACGGGCTGTGGGCTCAGCGGCTCCGCGGGCGGTCAGGTTTTGGGCGGGCGCCGACAGGCAGCGGCAAAAACGGAGGGGTTTTATTTGGGTAGCGGCAGTGGGTTTTAGCTTGTGTGCGGGCTTTTTGGGGCCATTTATTTTTTGAGGATTTTTCCCAGGGCATCGCCCCTGTCCTTTTCTGCCTCCCTTCTCTCCGGGCGAGCGGCTTGTGGACAGAGAGCGGTACTGCAGACCCCCCCCGCCCCGGCCCTCAGCCAGCGCCCTGCCCCTCGCCGCTGGGTGCCGGGGGGGAAGGACGGCTGCCGAGGGGCGGGAGCGAGCGGCGAGCGGGGCGGTGTCTGTAAATAGAGGGGAGGGGGAAAGGAGATTCGGGAGCGCAAAGAGACGCGATGGCTGAGAAGAACGGCAGCGGCGAGGGCGGCTCGGCGGCGCCGGTTTCGGCCGGCGGCGGGGGCGCGGTCGCGGCGCTCACGGGCCGGGGGCGGCGGGCGAGCGGCGTCGGAACAGGGCTGCGCCCCCCCTTCCCCGACCCCCGCGCGCGTCCCTCTCGAGACGCTGGAAGCGACCGCGTGCCGGAAAATCCCGCCGGGGCGGCGTGCAGGCGGCGCCGTCGGCGGAGCGGGGCCCCGGCTTTCCCCGCCCTTCCTGCCGCCATCTTTGCAAGGTCGAGCGAGTCGTCCCTGTCTCGTCCCGCCGCCTCGCCGTGCTTCCCCGCACTTCCCCGCCCTCTCCACTCGCACACAATCCGCTCCCCTCCGGTGCAGGGAAATGCAGGAGAACTCGAAAGCATCGGGGCAGAACAGCCGCTGCAGGTGCCCGAGCCGTCTGTCTCCGTGCCCGCCGGGCCGGACTTGCCCACCGCCGGGAGCCCACAGGTACGCAGGATGGGCGGCTCCGGCACGCTTTGCCTCGCTGTGTTCCGGTGCCGTGCTGCTGCGGGAGGAGAGGGCGACAGCTCCAAAGCCCAGAGCAGAGCGCTGGGGCGTGGGAGGCGGGGAGGCTTGGGCTAAGGATGGGCTGGAACTGGGCTGCCTCTTAGTGCGCAAAGAGACGATTGTCGTCCACGCTGCCAAAAGGAGCGCCTGGTACGCCCTAGGTCTGCCACGGTGTTTCACGTGCTTTCGTTTCCTGTTTATGTCATCCCAAAGAGCAAGGACGGAGCAAATGGGACTGCTGGTTCCCGCTATTGCCGTGTGAAGGCTTTTTTTAGAGGCTGCTGTATTGATGTCATCTTTTTTTTCACCCCAAGCTTGGCTTTTCCCATCCTTTTCCCGTGCCTGCTGCACTGGGTGTCCCCAGGAGGGCTGGGTTCCTCAGCAGGGGTCTTAGGAGTTGCTGTGAATTGTTTTGGTTTTGAGGTAAGAGTCCCATTTTAGGCAATCCAGGAATTGGTGAGAACAAGTGGTGTTCGTTTTACCTGGGGCGTTGATCAGGTACCAGCCGAATTGCTCATTTTAAGTTAGAGAATTAGGTCTTGGCTGTAAAAGAACACGCTGCATTTTCTGTTTCAGAGTCGCATTCTGGAGATATTACAGAGTGCTGCCCGTGTCACCAGAGCTGCCTATGAGCTGCTAGAGGATCGCAGCCTCCTCGCCTGGGTCCCGCACAGCTTAGAGAAAAGGTAACCGGAGGAGGACAGGAGAAATGGGAACAATTTCCCGTCCCCGGTGGAAGAATGACGTGGCTGAGGATGAAAGCAAGGGTGACAGGCAGGGAGGCGGGGGCACCAAGGGCTGCCCTGGCAGAACTTGCTGAACGCTGAGGTGTCCCTTGTGGTTTTGAAAACAGAATCAAGACGCTTTCAGGTTGTGGTAGGAGGAGGGGCTGGGGGGGGGGAAGCTTTGTGACTTGGAAACCACTTCCTGAAAAAGCAAAGTGGCACCTTGTGCTGGTGTCTTTAGCTTTTAAATTTCAAGCACCCTCAGTTCCCATCCTGTCGCAGGACCTGCTGCACAGGAAGTGGCACAGTAATGGATTTGAGCTGTCTAGAACATTCTTTCTCCTCCCCTCGCCTCTCTCCCTCACAAAAATAATCTCTTCTGCCACGCCAAGTTCAGGCAAGTGCACCAAAAGTGCACTAGAATATGGTCCCCTGTAGGAGATGGACCAGCTGCTGGTGAGGATCTGCCTTTCAAATGTGGTTTTCTTTTTTTTTTTTCTTTTTTTCCCCTTTGTTTTTGTTATGTTTTATTTGGTTTTTCAGGTTTCTGAAGAACAAGGTGATAAATAAAATGATTTCCTTACTCCATACTCTATGGCTAATAAATTTAGGAGACAAGAGAGAAAACAAGAATCAATCGCAGACAGTGCTGTTGAGATGGATATATCTATCTATCTACCTGTATATAGATATTTGTAGATATATATTTTTTTTTTTTAATTTTTTTTCTGTGTAGTGATAATAACGGGATTTTTTTTGTTAGGATACCTTGCTTTAATGTTTTATATTTTTCATAAAGTGTGATTTAAAGTTATTAGTTATATTATAATAGTTTATTACATTTATTGGGTAAAGTAACAGTTCCTTGTATTTTATTGGTATCAAGTAATTAATGTTAGTCATTAATTGGTAAGAGTTTATAGTGAATTATTAAGGTACGAATGTTGTTTATTCAGGTATGTATTTTTTAATTGTAGGTATTTCCATGTGTTTATATTGGTTTTTATGTTAATGAGTTTGGCTTTTTTTGTTATGAATATCTTAGTATTTTATTAGGGTTTTTTTTTATTCGTTTAGATGTTTGGTATGTGGATTATTTGTTAAGTATGGTTTTTTTTATATATATATGTGTGTGTTTTTGAATTTAAGTTATAAATATACTTGTTAAGGATTTTTGTAGAGTTCCATGTAAAAAATGAAGTAGGTAGGGGAGATGGAGAGTAATAATTATAGTTATTAATAAAACGAGTCTTTTAGTTTTTAATAATGATTTAAGTTATTTAGTGATGTTTTAATTTTTGAAAATATGATGTGCTTATTTTTTATTTCTGCGTAATTGATTAATTTCTAAAACCATTTTGTAATGTTTTTGTAAAATGATTTCTTGTGATTTCGTCGATTTGTATGCTTTAAAACATGTTTTCTATTTATGATTGTGTGTTAAGAATAAAAAATTAACAGTTGTTTTATTTGGCAAAGTAGTATGTTTAAAGATGTTTATATTTGGCAGCAATTTATGTAAAGGTACAGATGTGTTATTGTTTCATTTGGTTAGTTAATAAGTAAGTTTGTTTACTGTGGCTCAAGTGTGAGTTGTAGTTCTTTTAGGTGTTAAAAGAGATGTAGAAACAATAGAATTAGGTTATTAAAAGGTCATACTGTTTTGATAATGAGAAGTCAATTTGTGTTGGAGTCATTGGGTATTTTTGGTTGGTGGTTGGGTTTTTTTTTTTTTGTTTTTTTTTTTTTTTTTTAATGTATTCTTGTTATGTTTGGAAATATAGTTTACAAGAGAAGGTTTTTTATTTTTTAATTTGGGTTCTTATTGGGTTAAAGGCAGGGGGTTTTTGTTGGTGAGGTTTTTTTTTGGTTTTTTGTGTTTTGTTTTTTGTTTTTTGTTTTTTTTCTCTCCCGTGCGGCCCCAAGGCGAGCGGCAGCCCCCCGCTGAGGCGGGCCGCGGTGCCCCCGCCTTGTGACCAGAGCGCGGTGCTGCAGCCCCCCGCGGAGGTGCTGCAGCGGCCGCCATCTTGGGAGCGGCTCGGCCGGAGTGTCGCGGACTCACTTGACCTTCTCATGATGGCGGCAAAAACGGCGGGAAAAACCAGGATCCCGCTCTGCCTCCTGCTCCCCACCCTGACGCCGGCGCCGCCCGCGCGGGATTTTTTACGGTGTTGCCCGTGCCGTGGCCACGGGCTGTGGGCTCAGCGGCTCCGCGGGCGGTCAGGTTTTGGGCGGGCGCCGACAGGCAGCGGCAAAAACGGAGGGGTTTTATTTGGGTAGCGGCAGTGGGTTTTAGCTTGTGTGCGGGCTTTTTGGGGCCATTTATTTTTTGAGGATTTTTCCCAGGGCATCGCCCCTGTCCTTTTCTGCCTCCCTTCTCTCCGGGCGAGCGGCTTGTGGACAGAGAGCGGTACTGCAGACCCCCCCCGCCCCGGCCCTCAGCCAGCGCCCTGCCCTTCGCCGCTGGGTGCCGGGGGGGAAGGACGGCTGCCGAGGGGCGGGAGCGAGCGGCGAGCGGGGCGGTGTCTGTAAATAGAGGGGAGGGGGAAAGGAGATTCGGGAGCGCAAAGAGACGCGATGGCTGAGAAGAACGGCAGCGGCGAGGGCGGCTCGGCGGCGCCGGTTTCGGCCGGCGGCGGGGGCGCGGTCGCGGCGCTCACGGGCCGGGGGCGGCGGGCGAGCGGCGTCGGAACAGGGCTGCGCCCCCCCTTCCCCGACCCCCGCGCGCGTCCCTCTCGAGACGCTGGAAGCGACCGCGTGCCGGAAAATCCCGCCGGGGCGGCGTGCAGGCGGCGCCGTCGGCGGAGCGGGGCCCCGGCTTTCCCCGCCCTTCCTGCCGCCATCTTTGCAAGGTCGAGCGAGTCGTCCCTGTCTCGTCCCGCCGCCTCGCCGTGCTTCCCCGCACTTCCCCGCCCTCTCCACTCGCACACAATCCGCTCCCCTCCGGTGCAGGGAAATGCAGGAGAACTCGAAAGCATCGGGGCAGAACAGCCGCTGCAGGTGCCCGAGCCGTCTGTCTCCGTGCCCGCCGGGCCGGACTTGCCCACCGCCGGGAGCCCACAGGTACGCAGGATGGGCGGCTCCGGCACGCTTTGCCTCGCTGTGTTCCGGTGCCGTGCTGCTGCGGGAGGAGAGGGCGACAGCTCCAAAGCCCAGAGCAGAGCGCTGGGGCGTGGGAGGCGGGGAGGCTTGGGCTAAGGATGGGCTGGAACTGGGCTGCCTCTTAGTGCGCAAAGAGACGATTGTCGTCCACGCTGCCAAAAGGAGCGCCTGGTACGCCCTAGGTCTGCCACGGTGTTTCACGTGCTTTCGTTTCCTGTTTATGTCATCCCAAAGAGCAAGGACGGAGCAAATGGGACTGCTGGTTCCCGCTATTGCCGTGTGAAGGCTTTTTTTAGAGGCTGCTGTATTGATGTCATCTTTTTTTTCACCCCAAGCTTGGCTTTTCCCATCCTTTTCCCGTGCCTGCTGCACTGGGTGTCCCCAGGAGGGCTGGGTTCCTCAGCAGGGGTCTTAGGAGTTGCTGTGAATTGTTTTGGTTTTGAGGTAAGAGTCCCATTTTAGGCAATCCAGGAATTGGTGAGAACAAGTGGTGTTCGTTTTACCTGGGGCGTTGATCAGGTACCAGCCGAATTGCTCATTTTAAGTTAGAGAATTAGGTCTTGGCTGTAAAAGAACACGCTGCATTTTCTGTTTCAGAGTCGCATTCTGGAGATATTACAGAGTGCTGCCCGTGTCACCAGAGCTGCCTATGAGCTGCTAGAGGATCGCAGCCTCCTCGCCTGGGTCCCGCACAGCTTAGAGAAAAGGTAACCGGAGGAGGACAGGAGAAATGGGAACAATTTCCCGTCCCCGGTGGAAGAATGACGTGGCTGAGGATGAAAGCAAGGGTGACAGGCAGGGAGGCGGGGGCACCAAGGGCTGCACTGGCAGAACTTGCTGAACGCTGAGGTGTCCCTTGTGGTTTTGAAAACAGAATCAAGACGCTTTCAGGTTGTGGTAGGAGGGGATGATGGGGCTGGGGTGGGGAAGCTTTGTGATTTGGAAACCACTTCCTGAAAAAGCAAAGTGGCACCTTGTGCTGGTGTCTTTACCTTTTAAATTTCAAGCACCCTCAGTTCCCATCCTGTCACAGGACCTGCTGCACAGGAAGTGGCACAGTAATGGATTTGAGCTGTCTAGAACATTCTTTCTCCTCCCCTCGCCTCTCTCCCTCACAAAAATAATCTCTTCTGCCACGCCAAGTTCAGGCAAGTGCACCAAAAGTGCACTAGAATATGGTCCCCTGTAGGAGATGGACCAGCTGCTGGTGAGGATCTGCCTTTCAAATGTGGTTTTCTTTTTTTTTTTTCTTTTTTTCCCCTTTGTTTTTGTTATGTTTTATTTGGTTTTTCAGGTTTCTGAAGAACAAGGTGATAAATAAAATGATTTCCTTACTCCATACTCTATGGCTAATAAATTTAGGAGACAAGAGAGAAAACAAGAATCAATCGCAGACAGTGCTGTTGAGATGGATATATCTATCTATCTACCTGTATATAGATATTTGTAGATATATATTTTTTTTTTTTAATTTTTTTTCTGTGTAGTGATAATAACGGGATTTTTTTTGTTAGGATACCTTGCTTTAATGTTTTATATTTTTCATAAAGTGTGATTTAAAGTTATTAGTTATATTATAATAGTTTATTACATTTATTGGGTAAAGTAACAGTTCCTTGTATTTTATTGGTATCAAGTAATTAATGTTAGTCATTAATTGGTAAGAGTTTATAGTGAATTATTAAGGTACGAATGTTGTTTATTCAGGTATGTATTTTTTAATTGTAGGTATTTCCATGTGTTTATATTGGTTTTTATGTTAATGAGTTTGGCTTTTTTTGTTATGAATATCTTAGTATTTTATTAGGGTTTTTTTTTATTCGTTTAGATGTTTGGTATGTGGATTATTTGTTAAGTATGGTTTTTTTTATATATATATGTGTGTGTTTTTGAATTTAAGTTATAAATATACTTGTTAAGGATTTTTGTAGAGTTCCATGTAAAAAATGAAGTAGGTAGGGGAGATGGAGAGTAATAATTATAGTTATTAATAAAACGAGTCTTTTAGTTTTTAATAATGATTTAAGTTATTTAGTGATGTTTTAATTTTTGAAAATATGATGTGCTTATTTTTTATTTCTGCGTAATTGATTAATTTCTAAAACCATTTTGTAATGTTTTTGTAAAATGATTTCTTGTGATTTCGTCGATTTGTATGCTTTAAAACATGTTTTCTATTTATGATTGTGTGTTAAGAATAAAAAATTAACAGTTGTTTTATTTGGCAAAGTAGTATGTTTAAAGATGTTTATATTTGGCAGCAATTTATGTAAAGGTACAGATGTGTTATTGTTTCATTTGGTTAGTTAATAAGTAAGTTTGTTTACTGTGGCTCAAGTGTGAGTTGTAGTTCTTTTAGGTGTTAAAAGAGATGTAGAAACAATAGAATTAGGTTATTAAAAGGTCATACTGTTTTGATAATGAGAAGTCAATTTGTGTTGGAGTCATTGGGTATTTTTGGTTGGTGGTTGGGTTTTTTTTTTTTTGTTTTTTTTTTTTTTTTTTAATGTATTCTTGTTATGTTTGGAAATATAGTTTACAAGAGAAGGTTTTTTATTTTTTAATTTGGGTTCTTATTGGGTTAAAGGCAGGGGGTTTTTGTTGGTGAGGTTTTTTTTTGGTTTTTTGTGTTTTGTTTTTTGTTTTTTGTTTTTTTTCTCTCCCGTGCGGCCCCAAGGCGAGCGGCAGCCCCCCGCTGAGGCGGGCCGCGGTGCCCCCGCCTTGTGACCAGAGCGCGGTGCTGCAGCCCCCCGCGGAGGTGCTGCAGCGGCCGCCATCTTGGGAGCGGCTCGGCCGGAGTGTCGCGGACTCACTTGACCTTCTCATGATGGCGGCAAAAACGGCGGGAAAAACCAGGATCCCGCTCTGCCTCCTGCTCCCCACCCTGACGCCGGCGCCGCCCGCGCGGGATTTTTTACGGTGTTGCCCGTGCCGTGGCCACGGGCTGTGGGCTCAGCGGCTCCGCGGGCGGTCAGGTTTTGGGCGGGCGCCGACAGGCAGCGGCAAAAACGGAGGGGTTTTATTTGGGTAGCGGCAGTGGGTTTTAGCTTGTGTGCGGGCTTTTTGGGGCCATTTATTTTTTGAGGATTTTTCCCAGGGCATCGCCCCTGTCCTTTTCTGCCTCCCTTCTCTCCGGGCGAGCGGCTTGTGGACAGAGAGCGGTACTGCAGACCCCCCCCGCCCCGGCCCTCAGCCAGCGCCCTGCCCTTCGCCGCTGGGTGCCGGGGGGGAAGGACGGCTGCCGAGGGGCGGGAGCGAGCGGCGAGCGGGGCGGTGTCTGTAAATAGAGGGGAGGGGGAAAGGAGATTCGGGAGCGCAAAGAGACGCGATGGCTGAGAAGAACGGCAGCGGCGAGGGCGGCTCGGCGGCGCCGGTTTCGGCCGGCGGCGGGGGCGCGGTCGCGGCGCTCACGGGCCGGGGGCGGCGGGCGAGCGGCGTCGGAACAGGGCTGCGCCCCCCCTTCCCCGACCCCCGCGCGCGTCCCTCTCGAGACGCTGGAAGCGACCGCGTGCCGGAAAATCCCGCCGGGGCGGCGTGCAGGCGGCGCCGTCGGCGGAGCGGGGCCCCGGCTTTCCCCGCCCTTCCTGCCGCCATCTTTGCAAGGTCGAGCGAGTCGTCCCTGTCTCGTCCCGCCGCCTCGCCGTGCTTCCCCGCACTTCCCCGCCCTCTCCACTCGCACACAATCCGCTCCCCTCCGGTGCAGGGAAATGCAGGAGAACTCGAAAGCATCGGGGCAGAACAGCCGCTGCAGGTGCCCGAGCCGTCTGTCTCCGTGCCCGCCGGGCCGGACTTGCCCACCGCCGGGAGCCCACAGGTACGCAGGATGGGCGGCTCCGGCACGCTTTGCCTCGCTGTGTTCCGGTGCCGTGCTGCTGCGGGAGGAGAGGGCGACAGCTCCAAAGCCCAGAGCAGAGCGCTGGGGCGTGGGAGGCGGGGAGGCTTGGGCTAAGGATGGGCTGGAACTGGGCTGCCTCTTAGTGCGCAAAGAGACGATTGTCGTCCACGCTGCCAAAAGGAGCGCCTGGTACGCCCTAGGTCTGCCACGGTGTTTCACGTGCTTTCGTTTCCTGTTTATGTCATCCCAAAGAGCAAGGACGGAGCAAATGGGACTGCTGGTTCCCGCTATTGCCGTGTGAAGGCTTTTTTTAGAGGCTGCTGTATTGATGTCATCTTTTTTTTCACCCCAAGCTTGGCTTTTCCCATCCTTTTCCCGTGCCTGCTGCACTGGGTGTCCCCAGGAGGGCTGGGTTCCTCAGCAGGGGTCTTAGGAGTTGCTGTGAATTGTTTTGGTTTTGAGGTAAGAGTCCCATTTTAGGCAATCCAGGAATTGGTGAGAACAAGTGGTGTTCGTTTTACCTGGGGCGTTGATCAGGTACCAGCCGAATTGCTCATTTTAAGTTAGAGAATTAGGTCTTGGCTGTAAAAGAACACGCTGCATTTTCTGTTTCAGAGTCGCATTCTGGAGATATTACAGAGTGCTGCCCGTGTCACCAGAGCTGCCTATGAGCTGCTAGAGGATCGCAGCCTCCTCGCCTGGGTCCCGCACAGCTTAGAGAAAAGGTAACCGGAGGAGGACAGGAGAAATGGGAACAATTTCCCGTCCCCGGTGGAAGAATGACGTGGCTGAGGATGAAAGCAAGGGTGACAGGCAGGGAGGCGGGGGCACCAAGGGCTGCACTGGCAGAACTTGCTGAACGCTGAGGTGTCCCTTGTGGTTTTGAAAACAGAATCAAGACGCTTTCAGGTTGTGGTAGGAGGGGATGATGGGGCTGGGGTGGGGAAGCTTTGTGATTTGGAAACCACTTCCTGAAAAAGCAAAGTGGCACCTTGTGCTGGTGTCTTTACCTTTTAAATTTCAAGCACCCTCAGTTCCCATCCTGTCACAGGACCTGCTGCACAGGAAGTGGCACAGTAATGGATTTGAGCTGTCTAGAACATTCTTTCTCCTCCCCTCGCCTCTCTCCCTCACAAAAATAATCTCTTCTGCCACGCCAAGTTCAGGCAAGTGCACCAAAAGTGCACTAGAATATGGTCCCCTGTAGGAGATGGACCAGCTGCTGGTGAGGATCTGCCTTTCAAATGTGGTTTTCTTTTTTTTTTTTCTTTTTTTCCCCTTTGTTTTTGTTATGTTTTATTTGGTTTTTCAGGTTTCTGAAGAACAAGGTGATAAATAAAATGATTTCCTTACTCCATACTCTATGGCTAATAAATTTAGGAGACAAGAGAGAAAACAAGAATCAATCGCAGACAGTGCTGTTGAGATGGATATATCTATCTATCTACCTGTATATAGATATTTGTAGATATATATTTTTTTTTTTTAATTTTTTTTCTGTGTAGTGATAATAACGGGATTTTTTTTGTTAGGATACCTTGCTTTAATGTTTTATATTTTTCATAAAGTGTGATTTAAAGTTATTAGTTATATTATAATAGTTTATTACATTTATTGGGTAAAGTAACAGTTCCTTGTATTTTATTGGTATCAAGTAATTAATGTTAGTCATTAATTGGTAAGAGTTTATAGTGAATTATTAAGGTACGAATGTTGTTTATTCAGGTATGTATTTTTTAATTGTAGGTATTTCCATGTGTTTATATTGGTTTTTATGTTAATGAGTTTGGCTTTTTTTGTTATGAATATCTTAGTATTTTATTAGGGTTTTTTTTTATTCGTTTAGATGTTTGGTATGTGGATTATTTGTTAAGTATGGTTTTTTTTATATATATATGTGTGTGTTTTTGAATTTAAGTTATAAATATACTTGTTAAGGATTTTTGTAGAGTTCCATGTAAAAAATGAAGTAGGTAGGGGAGATGGAGAGTAATAATTATAGTTATTAATAAAACGAGTCTTTTAGTTTTTAATAATGATTTAAGTTATTTAGTGATGTTTTAATTTTTGAAAATATGATGTGCTTATTTTTTATTTCTGCGTAATTGATTAATTTCTAAAACCATTTTGTAATGTTTTTGTAAAATGATTTCTTGTGATTTCGTCGATTTGTATGCTTTAAAACATGTTTTCTATTTATGATTGTGTGTTAAGAATAAAAAATTAACAGTTGTTTTATTTGGCAAAGTAGTATGTTTAAAGATGTTTATATTTGGCAGCAATTTATGTAAAGGTACAGATGTGTTATTGTTTCATTTGGTTAGTTAATAAGTAAGTTTGTTTACTGTGGCTCAAGTGTGAGTTGTAGTTCTTTTAGGTGTTAAAAGAGATGTAGAAACAATAGAATTAGGTTATTAAAAGGTCATACTGTTTTGATAATGAGAAGTCAATTTGTGTTGGAGTCATTGGGTATTTTTGGTTGGTGGTTGGGTTTTTTTTTTTTTGTTTTTTTTTTTTTTTTTAATGTATTCTTGTTATGTTTGGAAATATAGTTTACAAGAGAAGGTTTTTTATTTTTTAATTTGGGTTCTTATTGGGTTAAAGGCAGGGGGTTTTTGTTGGTGAGGTTTTTTTTTGGTTTTTTGTGTTTTGTTTTTTGTTTTTTGTTTTTTTTCTCTCCCGTGCGGCCCCAAGGCGAGCGGCAGCCCCCCGCTGAGGCGGGCCGCGGTGCCCCCGCCTTGTGACCAGAGCGCGGTGCTGCAGCCCCCCGCGGAGGTGCTGCAGCGGCCGCCATCTTGGGAGCGGCTCGGCCGGAGTGTCGCGGACTCACTTGACCTTCTCATGATGGCGGCAAAAACGGCGGGAAAAACCAGGATCCCGCTCTGCCTCCTGCTCCCCACCCTGACGCCGGCGCCGCCCGCGCGGGATTTTTTACGGTGTTGCCCGTGCCGTGGCCACGGGCTGTGGGCTCAGCGGCTCCGCGGGCGGTCAGGTTTTGGGCGGGCGCCGACAGGCAGCGGCAAAAACGGAGGGGTTTTATTTGGGTAGCGGCAGTGGGTTTTAGCTTGTGTGCGGGCTTTTTGGGGCCATTTATTTTTTGAGGATTTTTCCCAGGGCATCGCCCCTGTCCTTTTCTGCCTCCCTTCTCTCCGGGCGAGCGGCTTGTGGACAGAGAGCGGTACTGCAGACCCCCCCCGCCCCGGCCCTCAGCCAGCGCCCTGCCCTTCGCCGCTGGGTGCCGGGGGGGAAGGACGGCTGCCGAGGGGCGGGAGCGAGCGGCGAGCGGGGCGGTGTCTGTAAATAGAGGGGAGGGGGAAAGGAGATTCGGGAGCGCAAAGAGACGCGATGGCTGAGAAGAACGGCAGCGGCGAGGGCGGCTCGGCGGCGCCGGTTTCGGCCGGCGGCGGGGGCGCGGTCGCGGCGCTCACGGGCCGGGGGCGGCGGCGAGCGGCGTCGGAACAGGGCTGCGCCCCCCCTTCCCCGACCCCCGCGCGCGTCCCTCTCGAGACGCTGGAAGCGACCGCGTGCCGGAAAATCCCGCCGGGGCGGCGTGCAGGCGGCGCCGTCGGCGGAGCGGGGCCCCGGCTTTCCCCGCCCTTCCTGCCGCCATCTTTGCAAGGTCGAGCGAGTCGTCCCTGTCTCGTCCCGCCGCCTCGCCGTGCTTCCCCGCACTTCCCCGCCCTCTCCACTCGCACACAATCCGCTCCCCTCCGGTGCAGGGAAATGCAGGAGAACTCGAAAGCATCGGGGCAGAACAGCCGCTGCAGGTGCCCGAGCCGTCTGTCTCCGTGCCCGCCGGGCCGGACTTGCCCACCGCCGGGAGCCCACAGGTACGCAGGATGGGCGGCTCCGGCACGCTTTGCCTCGCTGTGTTCCGGTGCCGTGCTGCTGCGGGAGGAGAGGGCGACAGCTCCAAAGCCCAGAGCAGAGCGCTGGGGCGTGGGAGGCGGGGAGGCTTGGGCTAAGGATGGGCTGGAACTGGGCTGCCTCTTAGTGCGCAAAGAGACGATTGTCGTCCACGCTGCCAAAAGGAGCGCCTGGTACGCCCTAGGTCTGCCACGGTGTTTCACGTGCTTTCGTTTCCTGTTTATGTCATCCCAAAGAGCAAGGACGGAGCAAATGGGACTGCTGGTTCCCGCTATTGCCGTGTGAAGGCTTTTTTTAGAGGCTGCTGTATTGATGTCATCTTTTTTTTCACCCCAAGCTTGGCTTTTCCCATCCTTTTCCCGTGCCTGCTGCACTGGGTGTCCCCAGGAGGGCTGGGTTCCTCAGCAGGGGTCTTAGGAGTTGCTGTGAATTGTTTTGGTTTTGAGGTAAGAGTCCCATTTTAGGCAATCCAGGAATTGGTGAGAACAAGTGGTGTTCGTTTTACCTGGGGCGTTGATCAGGTACCAGCCGAATTGCTCATTTTAAGTTAGAGAATTAGGTCTTGGCTGTAAAAGAACACGCTGCATTTTCTGTTTCAGAGTCGCATTCTGGAGATATTACAGAGTGCTGCCCGTGTCACCAGAGCTGCCTATGAGCTGCTAGAGGATCGCAGCCTCCTCGCCTGGGTCCCGCACAGCTTAGAGAAAAGGTAACCGGAGGAGGACAGGAGAAATGGGAACAATTTCCCGTCCCCGGTGGAAGAATGACGTGGCTGAGGATGAAAGCAAGGGTGACAGGCAGGGAGGCGGGGGCACCAAGGGCTGCCCTGGCAGAACTTGCTGAACGCTGAGGTGTCCCTTGTGGTTTTGAAAACAGAATCAAG